>NC_091047.1:27944091-28546425 GCF_963966145.1 Tenebrio molitor
CTCATAATTTGCTTTAATCGTTATCGATCGATCAATAAGACAATGTAAATTGACAAAAAACTGGTTCCTCGACATGCCAATCCTCAGGGATAAAAATTACCAACAATTGAACGATAGAATTCGCAGTTTTACAGTTTTAAGTTGGTACTGCAAAACCTGCATCGATGACGCACACGCATTGTTTCGTGATTCTGACTATATCTAAAATGTGTGTGTTAATTTTAACACGTAGCAGAGCTTGTTAAATAAAACATTTTTTCGATTTGAATTTTTTACAAAAATGTAAAGGCGAAAATTTTCTGTTGTGATAGAAACGGAGCCTTGTCAAAACATTAACATTGTTATAGATAAAATTAAATAATTTAATTTAAAATTCTCATGGTTACACAAAAATAGAGACTAGTTAATCACTCGAAACAAGTCGTTTGATTCTTAAGTCCTTCTGATCAATGTCTTCTAAACAGATTACGTTCAAATTCCTTTAGAAACATGTTGACATACTGCTATTGATTACTTGAAATATTGAAAGCAAACAGCAGAGCTCATGTTGCTTTAGTAAAAATAAAATCACTGAAACCCACATATTTATGTTATATTGAATTCACAATGAGTTTATTCAACGACTTCGACAAGTTTAATGTTTATTATCAAACCGAGCGAAAATTTGAAAAAATTATATTTCAGGAACTATGTCCACCATTTAAATTTTAAATGATGATTGATATACATATTAAAAAGAAAATCGACTTGTCCACGTTCTTTGTAAAAATATTATCGAGAAAATATTTCCATTATTTTAAACTCTTGACGCTTACATGTAATAATATTGCCCAAAAGCACAAAAACGTGTAATTATGCGATTAAAAATAATAACTAACAAATTAAATTAACGAGATTTTAACACTACTACCATTATTAGCATTTAGCAGCATTAAAAGAACTTGAGGTGCGAATTATAGGATCCTCTTAAGATTTGAATTGTCTCCACTGCTAAAATAATGAATAGGAAAACAAATTTCGTCAGATAGTCCTGATAATTCAGAATAAATCTCTACTTGCCCTCTAAATTACCCCGCACATCGACTAGATTCATGTAAAACGGAAATAAAGTTTAGTTAAACCCATAGGCTTGGTAACTAAACTCTTGGAAGGCATTGATTTCTTAGCTTACCCATTTAAATTTACACTGGAATTCGATAGCACAAGCTCTACATCACGATTCCTCATGAGATAAACTTAAAAAAAATGAGCAGGTTTTTTAAATGCGTAAACAAACATGTCTCAATATACCGAATTGTAAATTACGAATCTCTTCGGGTACTGGCAGCCATGTCGTGGTCAATTCATACTGTGACTGGCCAGAACCGAATTCATATTGTTCTCCATAAAAATTTGGTGATTTGGCTGGATCAGCCAAATAAACATATACAGGGTGTTTCACGAGGAATAATGAGCCCGACCAAATTCTCGGTGCAACCAACATTACATTTTCGCAAGGAAACTTCAGTTTTTTTGGGTAATCTGCGTCTTTAAGCCCTTGGACCAAGGTGATCCTGATATGATAAGGATGAAACTTATTTTCATTGACAGAAGACTGGCTAATGCCTACTCTTCTTGCTACTTCGCGTTGCCTCATGTGGTTCCGCCTCAAAAATTTGAAGGATTATTGTTTCGTGTTCCTCATCCGTGGCTACCTTTTGCTTTGATGAGGCCAATTAGCTCTCAACTGACCCTCCAATCTTTTAAAAATCATGTCAGAAGGCGCTTTCCTTTCGGGGTATAAACACAAACAGCAGAAAATGTCTTCTTCAAGCATTCTCCATAAACTAAAATCATGTCAGTCTTCTCATCATTCAAATAAATGTACATTTTGCACAGTTTATAAAAAAAAATGACAATGATAATAATAGGCATCGTGGTTCCAAATTGTAATTTTTTAAAAAGTTTCGCAAAGTAAGTTGGTTGCATCGAGAATGTGGTCAGGCTCATTATTCCTCGTGAATCAGCCTGTATTTGATTCCTTAACATAATATTATGTGATAAATTTCGATGAATAGTTAGGTACTTATTGAAATCTTGATATTTTAAAATAAACCTTCTTCCCAATTTTCTGTGGATGACGCATGATCCCTCTTCTGAACATGAATACATTATTACATCTGTAAGACGACATTAAGTTTAGAAACTACTGATATTAAAATGTCGAGAGACTATAAAACTAGTAAAACCTCAAGAACAGATACCAATCACCATTTATTATTAGCGAAACTAGACAGCAGACTGAATAAACACCATAAACGTTTTTAAGATTAATATGCACGTATTTACGACCGCAATATTTACAAAACCACTCACGAAATGTGTGCTTCCCAATGTCGTTAAATATTTACAAGCTCTAACCGACGTGGGAATTACATTATATCAAACCTACCCGTGTTTGTTTCCTTAATTACTTTTTCCTCAATTATTGGTCCTGCTCATTTCGATACTTACACAATAAAAATATTACTTCATTTTTACATCGTGTACAGTGTAGGTGGTATAAATTATTATGTGATTGTACAGTTTATTATTATTAAATATTCCCCGAACAATAATATATTACAGAATTTAAGGGATACCTTAAACGTTAAATACTGCCGGAGTATTACTCACACCTGTTGCATGGTACAGCAAGTGTTTTATAGAACTAAGAAAATTAAGGCGAGATTTACAGAGGTATTTAATTTATCCCTAGAAAGTTATATGAAATTGTTATAAAAAGCTAAAAAGAATGTTTGCTGTCCGATTAACAATATTAAATCCTTTGATTCATTAAATGCAGAAATAGACACATTATACTCGTATTTACATTAGAGTACGGTAGGGGTATTTTACAGTGCGAAAACCAGGTGTCAGCATCGAGGCGAAGCAGAGGGTCTGATAAATTTGAGCGCTGAAAAAAAAATTTGCCGTACTCGCCCAGAAATTTACAACATCCGTCGGGAAATCAGAACTACCTAACCTAAGTTGAAAGATACATAAATGTATGTTTACCAGTTAGGGAAGCCGAAATAATTATTTTTTATTGACAAACATAATAAAAATAATATTTGAATTTTAACTTAATGATTTTGTCTTGTGCAATGCTTGTACAATTGCGGCCACGGAATTTTGGCCGTCACTTGTCATTCCATTGACATGAGATGTAAAGCGGCCCTTACGTATTCCTAACCTCACTTTCTGCTATTTCAAGACTTGTCATTTTGACGCTGACTGACTTGCATGAAAACGCGCTTCCTCATTGCCTGCAACAAGTCAGGCACACACATATTTACATGTATATGCAGGAATAAGGCAAAAAGATTCATTCCCCTCGGATTCAAGACAAGACTTTCTTGGATCTTCTTGAATCTTAGCTCTCTGTAGTCTCGGTAAGATCTGTGCACCCTAACGCAGGTGCGCATGTGCTGCATAACGCCTTTCATTAAATAAGCACAAACATGCCTTCCTGCACATAATGCGATATCTTGTAAAGCTACTTTAAGAAACGATCAAACAATGATATTTTATTAACCTAATGTTGACAAAGAGAAAGAAAGCGTAAATAGGTAGGGATGATAAATATAAAAATAAAATAAAAACATAATAAATAGGTAGGTATTAGAAACATGCAAAGAAACTAGTATTTTGTAACTGCCCGATTTGCGTCTAAAACTTTTCTTAGTCTATTGGGCATGGAAAGGCATAGATTTCTGATGTAGTCCTGAGGTAACGCGTGCCATGCATCAGTGATCGCAGTAAGGAGTTCCTGTCTATTACGATAAATTTGTCTCTGTTTTTGCAAATGCCTTACCAAAAAACCCTATATATTATCTATCGGGTTCACATCTGGACTACGACTGGGCCAGGCGAGGAAGTTTATATTTTGATCCTGGAACCATGTTGCTACCCTATGAGACGTATGCACGGAGCAGTTGTCCTGCTGAAAGATAAAGTTTTGATTGGGATAAACCCTAGTCACTGAAGGGCGCATCACATTTTCCAGGATCCTAATATAAACGACAGAGTTCAACCGCTCTTCTACATGGAGCATTACCCCAGGACTAACAGCAGAAATCCACCCCCATACGTTAACAGAAAAGCGACCGAATCGTTCGGTCGGTTCAACGTAGCGTTCATCATATCGGCTGTTTCGTGGTCTATACACCCTAACACGACCATTGTGCGACGACTGGAAGACCTTTTCGTCTGAGAACACAACCTAGCAGCTGCGTGGTTTCGAAGTTCAGTATTCCTCAGACGACGACGTGAGGTTTTGACGGAGCCCGGGAAATTACTAATATTCACTGCTGCAGTAGCAGTAGTAAAAGGACTGTTTCGTATCACAGTTAAAAGTTGTTCGTCTTGATTACGTATAGAAATTCGACGTCCCCCGGAACCTGGACGTCGTTCCACTGTTTGATCTTGCCTCCATTTTTTAATAATTGCACTTAGGTATCGTGCTTCTTCTTATACCCAAACGTTCCGAAATTTTGGAACAGGGATATTATTTATCTGCACTTTATTAAAATAGGGTATTGGTGCCATGTTCGCAACTATTTGAATGAAGTATGACAGTGACAAATTTTTAGATGTCAATTAAAAGTCAATCATAATGACAATAAAGCATGGACTACATCCATTTTTTTTGAATTGACATGAAAGTGACGGCCAAAATTCCGTGGCCGCGATAGTACTCTTTGAAACTTGATGTACGATATATTCGAGAGTATTCGTAGAAGTAGAAAGACCAAACGTCACCTCTTCAGGTAGCACCATCTTAAATAATCACATCATTACAAGAGATTTTGTTGTTTCCGACATTAACTTATGTCAGATTATCAAAACTGATACTGTGCGATCATTTAAATTATAAATTAGAGCGGGCTGTAAATTTTAAATTAGGTTGGCATTACTAACTGTTGTCAATTTGATTTAAAATTTGAATTGTCAAAGTGACATTTTAAAAGTTTGATTTAGAACATAACATTTTTCTTACTGAGAGTTATTTTAAAAACGCTGAACAGGCGAACGGGGAATGAAAGTATTCTGTAGAGCACCGCGTTAATGATTTTGAAAACACATTCCTTAATTTTCCTGTAGATACCAAAAATTGGTCCAACCAATTTATAAATGTGTGGCAAAATTTCGTAATGTTGGGACTGTTGGTTGAAAAGCCGGTAGCGGAGCGCCTAAAAAAAGAATTCCTGAGATTGTGGCAGATGTTTCAGCAAGAATAAAGCAGTCTCCTAAAAAACCACCCCGCAAATGAGCCCAAGAGATAGATCTCTCAAATGGAACTTGTCACAAAATATTAAAACAAGATTTAAATCTTCATTCCTATAAAATTACCGTCGTTCAAGAGCTGCTCGCACGAGATTTTCCTACGCGAATAAGATACGGTCAATGGTTTTTGAATCATTTAAATTTCTACTTTAGATTATTTTTAGGCAATTTCTAATGCATGCAACGCTATAACCGTTCAGATGTTGAAAAATGCATTTGAAAATATGCAATGGAGGGTTAACAGTTGCATTGAAGCTTGGGTAGAAAACTTTGAACACTTCCTGTAATGCATTTGAAAATATGCAACGGAGGGGTAACAGTTGCATTGAAGCTGGTGGAGAACACTTTGAACATTTTCTGTAATTCTCAAGAAAACTACATTATTCTTTATTGCTTTCATTTCCTTTAAATTAAAACGATTGAATATGGGAACCATAAACGCCACAAAGTTAACAACCATAACCTCACATTTATTTAATCAGTCAATTGGCATTCTGGGCAATCACATAAAAAAAAAATCCCGCCTACTCTAATTTATAATTTAAATGATCGCACGGTAAAATAACGAGCACAATTTATTCATACATTTGGATATTTCATGTTCATCTTCTTACATGATAGTAAAACAAGAAGCAAATTTTTACAATTCCTGTCCTTCTTGGAGTCCTGGAGTAGGAATTTAAGCACAATAAGACATAATTTAGCTAACGAACATTTGTTAGGGACCTGTCTTATTGTCTTTATGTCTCTTGAATAGTTTGACTTCAACAAAAAATATTACTAACATCCAACAACCACTCCGTGACTGAATTTAATAAGTACATGTAAAAGTTTCATGGGAAAAACAGTTTAGAGGAATTATACAGGGTCTCTCAGAACTGACGGACCAAAATAATACGGCGAAATCATCATCTTCGGGGAATAATTGGAAAAATATTTTTAAAAATCCATCCTCATTGGATTTTAAAATAAGAACGTTTTTAATTAACCAATCGCGTGTAGATATAAAATTACCTTAAAAAATTATATTAGTAACTATCTAATCGCAACAAATTTGATTGTTGCAAAGACATAATAATTGAATATTATGTCATAATAAATTATTTCTGACAATTACAAAAGTCATTAAAAACGCTTAATGTTTCCTTCCTCAGAATATTTTGATATGCTTGTCTTATACCGGGACATTTTTTTAACATTGAACATAGCCCATACTTATTCCCTATGTTCAGTTTTAAAAAACACAGGTCAATGCATGTATGTAATCACGTAACCAAGGTAACGAAAATAAGTACTTGACAGTTTAACAAAATGGTCAAGTTGTTGGAAGAATAATGCAGTTATTTTATGCCAATCAGAGCATTAGAAATGTACGTGACATTTCCAATGCAACACATGATAGACCAATTCCATCAATCGGAACAATTTTTAACATTATTTCAAAATCTCTGGTGTTCGGTACAGTTGGTTGCATAGCAACTCACAATGCATTGATGTGTGTTTTTTAAAATTGAGCATAGGGAATAAGTATGGACTATGTTCGGAGTTAAAAAAATGTCCCGGTATGGACAGTGTGATGTGAGTGCCACAGTTGCTGCTCAGCAGTACGCAGTTCGTTTCCCTAATAGGGAACATCCTAGCAGAAATATTATAACCTGAAAAAAACTATAATCTAAAAACGTCCGTCATTGCACAAACAATGCAGATTCCCAACAATGCTAAAGTCACTAAATCAACACACTACGTGTTAAGGTATAGTCCATGTAATACCCCAAGTCAGTAAAATCAAAGCTTATATTTTTAATTATAAAATTCATGTGCATGAAATTATGTTATGCATGATTTTCTATAAAACAACAAGATTCAATAATCAACAGAGATATGTTTTTTTTACTGTAGTTGTCCGTTTTATGCAAAATTTTTATGTTAGAAAAGGATATTTTACTGACTTGGGGTATTACATGGACTATAGCGCCATTACATTCCTGGCGTGAGTTTATTGTGGAACAAAGATAATAAATGCAAACGTCGTAAGTGCGACGAGGAAGACATCAGTTTCAGGGAATTTAGTTTGCCAAAATGACAACAGTCTTTTAACGTCAAAAAAATTAGGTTATGCGTATTCAAATATCACTTTCAATACTGACATTTTTAAAATAAATTAGAAATCTTAATAAGATGTACCGAATTGCTAATTGCCTGAACCCAAAAAGAAAACTACAATGTATCAGTTGAAATATCTTTATTTTTAAAAAGTTGTTAGAATTGCAAGCTTGATCAGCACTTCTTGAGCGTAGTTACACCATTTTGTAAGCATTAAGGAACGGAAGTCTGTAATTACATAGTCTCACTATTCAAAATAATACAAAAATAGCCCAGCCGCCATTCAACCACAAGAAAAATCCGTTCTAAAACAATACGATTTTTGCGAAAATCAAAATCTGTTTGATGTAGACTGTATGTCTTTGCATTATATTCTTGGTTCCTAAAACCCAAACGTTAATCACGTTAAGACCATAAAAAAATAACATACCATTCGGAACATTACACAATTTAGAACCACGTTTTGTTAAACTTGAACAACTCATAACACAACACCTATTACTGACCATAGTAATTTATCTGAAGAAACGTAATTGACTTCAAACGAAAAATGTAACGATAACAGAGAAAAACCAATCGAAACTATTTTCAAAACAAAGAGAATAAATGTTTAACGAGATAACTAGTGAATTGGGACTTGAAAAGCAAGATACAATTATTGACAGATAGTGACACTTCAAAATTTTCAAACGTGACTTTGTTTTGTTTATCCCCAGATTGAGTTTATTGTGCGACAAGGATAGATATATAAAATCACTAATGGCGCTACCTTAACACGTAGTGTGTTGATTTAGTGACCTTAAACAATGCATATGCATCATTTGAAATGCATCCATAGTTACAAATAAAGCAGGAAAACTAATTTATAGGTAACTTAACATCAACAACAGGATTGGTCAGTTTAAATTACTTCTTTCCTAATTACTATTTAAGATAATTTTTTTTTTAACATTTTTCCTATTATTCCCAGAAGATGATGAATTCACCGTATGTACTATAGCGGGCAAAAAAAGTGGGACATCAAATTTCTGTCAGTTTTGAAAAATTCGATGTAGTTCAAGCTTTATTGTCATTTTTTTGACACTATTCCAGCTGACAGTTTAAAAATTTATTTTATACTCCTATTTTACTTTTCCAAATGCCCTCTTCTTTGGATAAAGGTAGATTTTGATTGGAACTTTGCATTAAATAAATATTCACTACGTACTTACTTACAATCATTCCCTTACAACCTACAATACTTAATGACAACGTCAATCAATTCAAAGTAGGGTTAGAATCAGATAAGGGTTATTTCACATTAAAAGTCAAGACAATGACGTTGATGTCCCACTTTTTTGCCCGCAATAGTATTAAGGGTGAAATTTAAAGGCATCATAGTATGTAAACTATAGTATCTTCAATAAATGAATAAACCTAAAATTTGGTTAAACATTTTAAATTCATAAAGTCCAATTTAAATTAATTCCATCCTGAACGAGATGCTTCTGGAAATTCTAAAAAATCGAGGTATGAAAACTTTTCTTTCTATTTCACTCTCACAAAGAGCATTTTGTGTAATGGAAAACAGTTGCTATATGGCTATTAGAAAATTTCGCTTATCCTTTTAAATGTAATAGCGGAAGCAGGATGTGGAACAAGTAGTCAAGCTGCACTAGGGTTTGGAGGTTATTGTTTCAAATAATTATCTATTAACTTGTCATTACTTAGTAACAATACAAGTAATAACTATGTTCAACCTGAATGCAAGTTAAATTACGGGTCAGTGGTGGGTCTAAATAGCATTAACTGATAAATGAAAATAATAGCATATTATGCCACTTACTTTAGAATTTATTTAAGCACTAGTAGTGCGTAAACTAGAGGAGTTTTAAGACGACTTACGTAAGTACTATACTTTTTATACGCAAATTGAGACAACACAGAAATATTTTTCAAGCAAAATATTTCTAAGGAATTCACTGATCAAGTCCGTCTACGAGCTATTGTACTATCAATTGACAATTTTGAATCAACGAAAGTAGCTTGATGGACTTACTATAGAAAAATTTAAAAAAACACTTGGTGGATGAAGGTAGTTATTATTACCTAAAGTAAATTCAAGATAGATTGGGTATTTCAAGGTCCAATAATTTTATTTTTTGGCTATGTGATTATGTATTGTAAATAGTGACATGCAAGGAACCAATATAATACGAATTAGGCAATGCGTCATCCAACGTGAACGGTGTATATTATTTATTACTCGTACTATATTTTTAAATTCTTGAGATATGTGCCATGTAGATCCTGATACGATACTAAATAATATCCAGAATGTTTGACTACATTAATTGTTAATAATTCAAAGCTCGAATGATACATATTTTACGAAGAATTCTAATTGATTAGTTGATTACATACAGGTTGTTTAAAAAAAAACGGGGCACGCTATAACTTTGCTATTAATGACCCAAATGAAAAAAATTATACAAGAAACGAAATGGCTCTAAAAATACTACAAACCTGAGTGAGCATATAATTTTTATACCATCTACCAATTTATGGACAATGAGTAACTTTATTTATAATAACACCATTTTGTCACACGCGTTTTTTAGAGCACGACTAGCGCAGCGCAGCTTATAAACGAGTGTAATACAATATTTTTTCTATTTTACCCCTATTTTAAATTTTAAATTAAAAAAAAATCAAAACATAATGCTTGGAAAATTAATTTGGCATATATAAAGGGTTGGTAACACTGGTAACTAGACGAACAATTGCAAGTTTTGAATTTAAAGTATCGTGAGGTGTAGTGATCGCCTAGCACTCACTGAGCATTAAAAATTTAAGTAAATGTTCCTGAAACCGGTATCGAAAAGAACTCCTTTTTGAAACCCGTTTGAGTGTTATACTGACTGTGTTAAAGGTGCAAAATAGAAAAAATTATAACTGAGTTGTTTGACGATTTTTGATTGATGGATTTGTGTATGTATAAAATGATCTAAATCTAAACACCAAGAAGTAGTGCTAGTAATCTTTACTAGATCAAGAAAACGTTTAAATTATGATTATAAAATTAATGACATGACTTTCTTTAGCACGCAGAACATCAGTAAATAATGTTGATATATCTCAGCTGCGTAACAAATATTGACATTTAAAATTATCTCTTTGCAATGCAGACGTATTATTACTGAATAATGAAGCATATTTACTAGTGAAAATTAAAATTCGTATACATTTGTTGCCCAATTGATTTAATTCTTTATGGATTAAAAAATGTATACAATTTAAAATTAAATCGGAACACGATATTACTAGATTGAGCTTGAAATGACAATTTTCTTTATGATTTTTTAAAAAAGTGAAAATAATCAGAATACCAAATGCAATTATACGATATTAACTCTTTCCCTTAGAAAAATCCTGGATTTCATTCAACCAAAATTACGTTCCTTAATTTAACCCAAGAATTTAATTTATTCCTTGCCGACCGTAGGATGAGAAAATTTACGAGATTTTCTCACGTGAGCCTTCTACTATGAGAAAAATGTAATTACCACAAATGTATGCACAAGAACCGAAATTAAAAAACTCCCACCTACCTACCGAAGCATTTTCAGAATTAAGTTAATTAGTTTCTGGTCCAATTCAGATGTATTCCTAACTGTTTTCATGGCTTTCCAATATCACGGGGCCGAGAACGAAGTGTTGTTGTAAGCTAACGCACGTCTCACCAAAGATCTTCAAGTAAATAAGCAATAGCCGAAGCAAGTTAATAATTTTCGGAGGCAGATCTATTGTTTGTTGACTATACTAAACCCCTTCCTTCGAGATTAAATTTCTGGTTGGAAATGCAATACCACCAATTGTAGCATAAATTATATATTTAACAAGTAAACAATTAAATAATAACAATATTTTGGCAATTATGAATAAATTTGAAGGTCCTCGCATCGCTCCCTTTTCTTTGTCACATCCCCCTAAGAGTAAAATTTCTCTATAGAGGCGCACCACCCATTGAAAAGCCACAACGAGCAGCATTTTGCCCATTAGTGGATAATTAAATTGCGTTTGTGGGGAATTTCCTTTCCTCATCGCGACGAAAACTCGCCGACATCATACATCATGAATTTCACCTTTATAAATAAATACAAACTTGTAGTGTGGTAAACATGTGGCGGATTAATCTCGTCAACTCTCAAGGCTGCAACCCTCCAGAGCTCCTAATTAATTAAAGATCTGTCCCCGTTAAAGTCTAATGCTTGCAAAAATGGTGGAGGCGCCGGGACAAACGGTTCTGTCCGTTTTATTTATGAAGCTGAATAAAGTACCCACACCAAGTCCGCGCTACATAAACCCTCATTTCATTTTATTTTTGTCGATTTGCATTGAATTAAAACTGAAATGTGAAAGCATTAATTTAATTGTTTACCTGCTATGTATTTGCTACACAAATGATTTTAGTCGTTGAGAGTTAATGTGGGGAAAATGTGACCTTTCGTTTGTAATTTAACGATTTTAATCGATCAGACGTCATTAACATGAAGTTGAAAGGTTAAGAGAGTAATTAGCGCCCACCAGCACTCAGATTCGAAGATTTTAGAATAATTAAAAGAGATATGAAAGAAAAATGCATTGACTGAAGCGAAGTCTTTGAAATGACGGTCATCTCTAATTAGAAATCATTATAGCTATTAATATAACGAGAATAATATCGAGGACGTTGCGAGGTGACGAGGCGTTAGCCGAGTCATCCTCATAGCAACGTCCGAGATTGTTTAAATCGCTAATATTCGAGTCATAATCAAAGCTTTATCGTATCATTGTATCTAACGTATTATGAGCGCGTAACTAATGTATTATTATTATGAGTAACTAACGTATTATAAGTAACTAAGGAAGCTAAATTATTCGAATATTATGAACTTCATAATTATCAATAAATGTGTAATAAAGTGATCATAATCGTAAATGATACGATAAAATACTTTTTCCAACGTCAAGTCTGAAAATGACATTTCCATCACTCAATTTAGAGATGAAAGTAGGCGTTTGCATCACATGTGAGGAAAGTAAATCACTTCCCTCACTAGTGGGGAAAGTAAAACAAAAATTTGATCCCCATTTAGGTATGTACATAATTTCTTTAAAATAACGTTCAAATATACATTTGTAAGAATTCTTTATTAACAATTAGCACTTACAAAGATACTTAACTTTTTTATCAGTATTATAGAAATTAAATGTACAATTTTTTACACGAATTAAAACTCCAAATGTTCCTGTTTTTTTTTTTCTAAATAACGTGTCGGTACAGAGCTTGACGTTGAAGCCAAACTAGCGCTTCTTACTACTTGTCTCCATCTCAGTAACGCATTGTATTCCTTTCCGTAGCGTGCTGGACATTTTATAGGTAATAACTCCAAAGATACCTAGTTCGCTGCTTCTTTAATTTCACTATTTGTTTAGTAAATTCTGATTGATTTTCAAGTTTTGGTAAAAACACGACTTGACATTCATTAATTAAATTTTATTGTTTACTGTGAGCATGGAAACGTGATTTTCAAATTTTACTTGTATGTTGATTTGTATAAAATAATAAATTGATAATACCTATGCAAGATAAACCGAAAGCTCTTGACGTTGGAAAAAATAGTATGTTATATACGTGAGGAAAGGTCCATTGCTAAACTTGAATGATTAGATCAACTCGCTATCGCTCGTGATCCAATTGTCATTCTCGTTTAGCAATGCATCCCTTTCCTCACTTATATAACAATATACTATTATTTACGGCCGTATTCACCAACGCCAGTTAACGTTAACTGTAGGTTAAAATACTTCGTTACTTTAGTTACCTATTGTTATAACAATGTTTTCGTATATTTTAACCTACAGTTAACTTTAACTGGCGTTGGTGAATACGGGCCTTAAGCAAGTCCAAATGGCGGGATTCAAATAGGCGGGGAAGTATTTATACAGTAAACTGGATAAAATGCAAAATTTAGGATGCTGATCATCAGGAAACGCCTGAGTAGTCTTTAAATATTAATGAAGCGGATGGAACAATCAAATGTTGAAGGGCTAGATTGCGCCTCAAGTGTCCAAATTGGTGAAGTGAAGTGAATCACTAGTATCAACTGATGAAATGAATTTCAGCGCTATTTATCCTTGACAATTTTTGCCCTTCCTTTGATTAATTAACTTGACTTAACTGTCAATAAAATAATGATTACTTTAATAAGCGGTTCATTAGTGGAGGAACACAAATTCTTTCCCTCCAAATTCTTGTGATTTGACAGTTTTGGGCTTCTTTGCTTAGTTTTATCTAAAAAAATATCGTATTTAGAACGTCAATAAAGTACAATCGAGGAATTTAGAGAACGAGTTGTTTTAAAAACCGAAGTGTTAAACAACAACAAGAAAATGTGGTTTATGCCTTGGAAGACTCCAAGAAGGGAGTCATCAGATTCATCATTTATTATAAACTTCGGAATTTCTTTAAATAATAATTTGTGATTTTGCTGAATTATTTTTGCTCGGAACCACTTACAAAGTTAACTGTAGATCCTCTAAGAATCATCTTTATTTGTTGCTTTTGCATGTCATGTTTTCAGGTTTCAGTCTCAATTCGAATTTTAAGTTCTTGTTTGATCAAAGGCGTACTCTTAATTTGCAATGCCCGCTCTAATCATTCATTTCATCAAATGATACCTGTGTGTTGACAAGTACCTTGCCTTCGAATAAATTCGGAATTAGAGTTGGCTGTGATTTTATTATAAAATTGGTAACATGCAAGTTTTAAAGGCACAGCAATGACCTTGGACAGCACAGTACACGTGTTAAACGTCTATTACCAACCGTTATTAGATAAAATATATAAATCAAGGTAAGTTTATTTTGTAATATTTTACATAAAACAATGTCCACACTTAAAGTAGGTAGTGAATGAAGCTAACCCAATACACAAGCTTGCATTGTATTGTAAACATTTTTGTTTCACAATTATTCAGAAACAATTTTCTATAAAAAACAAACATTTTCTTGTGAGAAACAAAGAATCCCATGCTTGAAACGATTCACGAGTCATCCGGTGTCATTTCTCTTCGAATAAATACCTGATCAAAGAAAATTCTATTGCTTTTACTACAGTTCATCATCAAACGATACCTAACTAACCTACTTCTCTCAAATATCTATAAAATGGAAGTGATCAGGTCGTAAAGTAAACCATAAATTATAATAAACTGACAAGGGTAATGTTGAGTAGTTGGGGTGAATATCGCCATCTGTCTATGTCACTCATATATTCTCATAATGAGCATTAGAAAAAAAATATATTTGTTGTTATCAAATCGTCAATAGGTGGCCTAAATTTTTATATCCTGTTACTAAAAGCAAACATACCCGACTAAAACAGGCAGGTTGAAGGAATAAAATTGATGACTCCAATATATTACCCAACTAGTTGTCTTCAAAAGTAACCTCACATTTACAAACTAAATTTAACTTCTTGTCGTATTCTGGATTAATGAACGTGCAACTAACGCGTATCTAATTAAAGGAGCTTACTGAGCTTTGTTTATCTTAAGACGATTTTAGAGCTTTCCCGTGTTCTGCTCGACACTGAGAGAAAAGTTGGAACTTAGTCCGTAAGTTGGTCGGAGATAACTCAGCTTGGCTCATTTTTCTACTGCTGTCTCTTGTCAATCACGACCTTTTAGTTACTGCAACTGACTTTCTAATAAAATTTAACCAAAAAAAAATAAGAAAAGTGAATTAAGTAAATCATTATTCATTCTATTCAATATTAAAAAGAACTACAATAATTTTATTTTATGGCGAATCGATCTATTAAAAATGTCGATGCTTTAGCTTATGAATTTCTTTAAATGTTATATAAATATGAGAAGAAAATTATCATCTGGACTGTTCAAAACTAGCCGCAATAAGAATTCCTGTAAATCTGACTCCTATTACAGTAGTACTTACATACAGAGTGATCACAAAAAAACGCCCCAGCTTATATCTTTCTTATTTGACGTCCGATTTCAACTAGCGGTACATCAAATTAAAGGGTTCAAAATGTACTATAAACTGGATATAAAATGTTGCCCTTAGCAACCCTATCTTACAAGGGTCACGGGTCAACTTAAATTTTTTAAATAGCAACATATAATTTTTTTGGTACAGTTAGATTTATTATATTTTTCTAAGTTAAAAAATATAGCACACCCTGTATATTTAAATGTTATTCTAACATAAGAAATAAATAAAATTCAATTACAAATCATTAGGAATAAGTAGAACTTTATTCGTAACAGGTCATGAATTACTTAAGATATTCTTTGTAGCCATAGAAACACAAAAAAATAAACATTTATTTTGAAAATAAACTTTATTTGTCGTAATTTTTGTTTATTATGTTTCTCCATTTTAGTGTTGTGAAATAAAATGAACAATAATGAACAATATGTATATGTTGCAAGCATATTTCGGAAATAATAGAAATTACTACTTGCAGAGAAACGCCACCTGAAAGCCTTCTGAATGCCACGCGAAGTGTCTCGAACAAAATGGTGCTTAATTTGAACAGATCAGTTGAAAAAAAATTATTGTTATTTTATTGTTTGGATTATTTAATAAATATTGTTTCCATGACTACAAAAATGTGTTCATAAGTAATTCATGGCCTGTTACGAATAAAGTTCTACTTATTCCAATTAGAATTAGAAATTAGAACGACATTTAAATATACAGAGTGTACTATATTTTTGAACTCAGAACAACATAATGAATCTAACTGTACCAAAAAAATTGTATGTGAATCCTAAATGAGCTTACATGCAGAATCTAAAAAATTAAGCTTTGCGAACCACAGCGTACGCAGTTTTGTTAATTTTTCAAATTTAAGAATATTCATGTTTGAGTTTCAAAAAACGTTTCTAATTAATTCACTTTCTCTCACTTGCAGATTTTGATCTTTCAAAGCTAAATAACGCTGCAGTATTTTTTTTTTGTTTTCAACCAAGTACTTTTCCGTTTTAATTTTGCCGATTTCTTTTAGTCGGTACGTCAAAAGAAATATAGGTATTTCGAGTTGCAGCAATCCACTCAATTGGCTTATTTAAACCTTGCGTTCAACTTGAAAAATAGTTATATCTACAGTTAATTTCAAAATTATCGAGTACACCTCAAAAATCAAGAAGTCGATTTATTACAGTTTTTTCCACATGTAAAGATGCCTTTTTGAATTTTGAGTGTCATATTTTTTATATTTCTTCTAATTTAGAAAGAATGAGCACTTTCGCGTTTTCGGTTTGATCAGGCATTTTGTATGTCAAAATTGACATTGATGATTGACAAAAAAATGTGCATTTCACATGTAGAAAATTAGGTGTACTCTATAACTTTGAAATTAACTGTACGTGACTGTTCTTCAGAATATTCACTTTCGTAAGTCGGTTTTTTATTTCAATTTAAAATTATTAACCAGTTTAATTTTTTCTTTGTATCCCAGCATAATGATTGTGTAAAGTCAGAAATTTAGATTAGTTCAATCATTTGATTGACTGAAAGAACGAATTGTAATTTTTTATTAGATTTTTTTTTGTATATGAGAATTTATTTCAGAAATGGTAAAGAATCATTTCATTTTTAATTATTTCATTTGAGTGTTTTAATTAAAATCCATCATAATGAAACGTGCGATCTTGCATTGACAAGTGCTGAAACGTGTTCTTGCTAAGATCTATTTTTTTTAAATGATTTCAACATTACTTTACCTTGGCGTAGAGCACAAACAGCCATCGTCACATTTAGGTAGACCCAGCTGAGAGTGGGTGCCATTCGGTTATAAATTCGAGCAAGTTGTTTTATTCTGACATTTGTTATGGAGCAAATTTAAAGCAATTCAAATTTGTACAAGATCGCATAATTGGCACTCCAAATTTAATTTGAAAGCTCGTTTTGTATATTACGACACTTATTCATTTCACACATTCATTTATTAGGTAATCAATTTTCAATTTATTGGCACAAGGGGAAATTCATTCAGGCGAAGTCTTAATAAAAAATCCAACAAAATAATTTCTTAAATTCTCTTATTTGTATAAGTTTTGTTCGAAATAAATTCAATGAAGACAGGCTTTTTTATTGAATGAAGTGTAAGTGAAATGTTTTCAATCGTTTCATTTAAACGGTGCGGCTTCTCGTAAAATTTTAATTACTAATCTCCGAAAGATTGGAATATTATGTTTGTTTAAAGCCTCTTAGGTCATTTGTAATATTTCCTTAAAAATAATGTCGAAACTTAGTGTTGAGCTAGATTTAACATAGGAGAATGTATTATTGTTTTATTTTTTATTGGTCCAATTGCAGTTTTTCAATTGAAACGCTCATTTTAAAAACATTATGATCACGTCACATAACATACTTAATACTGTTGGGTATTAGTTTGACAAAACACCAGTGATCCCAAATGGATAATCATTTTACTGAGCTTTGCCAACGTTTCTCAACTTGAGATTAAATTGTTAGTTACCCCCCTTTTTTCGCTGAACAATAAGGGAAAGCGCAAAAAATACTAAAGTCATTAGAGACTTTCTAATAATTTCTTTTTGAAGAAGAATAATCCTCGGCGAAAATCTAATACATTGTTTAGGTGTAAGGAGCAAAAGCTGTATTAGCAATAGAAGAGTATCGCTATTAAAAAGTTTTTTTTTCTTCTTTGGAGCAAAGTTACAGAACTGTTTTTTTTTTTTGTTCGACACTGTCAAAATTTGAGAATTTTCTCCTATAGTTTGCCTCAATTCTAAATTTCCACCACCTGTTGAATTATGTTGGCAAAATAAAAATATTTCTAATTTGGGGATTCTTATAACCAAAGTTGCCAATATAATTATTTTATAAACATGATTCGAAAACATTAAAATTAGTTCATAAGTTTATTTTGCTTTAAGAATTTGATTTTCTACCTATTTATTTGCTGCATTTTAAAAAAGGTTATTCATTCTTCTCCTTTATTCTAAAATTTTGAGTTTACGAGATTGACAGAAAACCTAACAAATACAATCTGACGCATTTTTCACCAAACAGTGTTGCCGGTTGTATTTCCAACGTAGAATGCAGTGTTGGTGGAAATTTAGAATTGAGACAGACTTTATGTGAACAGATTTTGATAAATGTCACCACTTGTCAAAACGAAATGTCAAGCTGATTTTAAAGATTTTAAGCGATTTGGAGCCTTTAAGGGGCTCGTTGAACAAAAAAACGTTGTAATTCAACTCGTTCGTGTGTCAATTGGGCTTTTTTGGCACTCGTGTCAAATAAACTACTATTTCTATATCCTTTTCTAGATTGTTAAAAGTTTTGAAAACACTGCCATCAGCTCATTATCTTTAGACAATATGAATGTTCTCACAAATTCTTCTTCAATTTTAGATTCTTCTTCATCTTTCAGATTGGCTTCTTCTAGATTTTTTCCAAACCAAAGCTTGAATTACTTTTACTTAATAATTGTAATTTTTGACTTTATGCAATTGTCATCTGGTCCCAGCTTTTCACCTATAGTTACTTTTGCTGGTAGTGCCAACTTAATGACAAGTCCCCAATTCATATCTATAACGTTCCGGCTATACATGAAACTGTCAAAACCTAACCTGTATTTCACGCTGTTTATCCTCGCTCTTCCATTCTTGTGTAGTTTTTTGCCCATTGAAACAATCTCGTTTAAAATTTGTTCTTTTAAGAACTTAATTCGTGTATTGCTGAAAAATGTCATTTTCATTGGAACACAAAGCTTTCATCGTTGGGTCGTATTTTCGAAATGAACGAAAGATAGAGAGCGTACTCCATTCGAAAGGTTTGGAATAAATATCAGAAAATATCTGGCCTCCGAGATCTTGTGATCTTACGCCTGCAGACTTTTCTTTGTGACCTCATTTAAAAAATTCAATTTATCAAACACCTGCTCATGATTTTCAAAAATTAAAGCTCAGAATAACTGAAAAAGTTAACGAAATTAAAATAATCCAGGGCTCATTTGTACTTGCAACAACATAGACAACATTTTCAGCATTTACTGTTACAACTGGATAAAATACTCGTAAGTGATTTTTGCCACGATCATTCGGGTAGTTCCAGTAGCCAATGATGTAATAAATACAATGGGCCGATAACAACTATAGTCATTACTAAAAGTTTTTATCCCGCAGGTGGCGTATTTCACATTTCCCACCATTAACAATTAAAAAAAATTCGTGGGGCTGAAATGACAGAACAGCCTTAAAGGGAAACAATGATCATTCTCCTTATTAAGTTTCGTCGTCGAGGAGAATTTAATAAACAAACGTTACCAACTTACGTTGCAAGTTTGCTGTGGATGTAAGGTTCATTTATACAGTGTGGAATAAAATGATTTACATCTAGTTACCTTTGGAATTTTTGTACATGTAAATTTTCCAGTACCGCTCTACTTTTTTTTTCGAAGTGCCGAACTATTAGTTCTGTCAATAAATGTCATCAATCGAATTGGCAATTGTTGCAATTTACTAAATTGAATTAACAAACGTTGGTGGCCGCTTTCAACACTAGCTGTGACTTGCTTTTGTTAGCTCCTTTTTAATTTCAATCTCAACTTTGCATTCATATCATCCCTTCGCAATAAATCACATTTGGAATTTGGATATATATTTTGAGGTTAGGCTTTCTTTTTTTTTTGTAGAGCGGCATTTCGTATTTTTACAAGGGTAATGCAAAGGTAACTAGATGTAAATAATTTATTCCACATAATACTTACATTATTAGTCATTTAAATTTTACATTTACATAAATTAGATTTGTAAGTGGTCACACTCCGATAAACTACAAAATTCAATTCGTCGAATTAACGATCAGTTATATTTTCATGGGAATACTGTAACTGGCCATATGCAAATTGCAGTGCCAGTTGCAGACGAATAAATGCTTGCTACCAATCGTGCATATTATGAATTCATAATCAAATGTGTCAGATTGAAATCCCACCTCCAGAATTGCACTGTTGTCACCATATTTCCAGCAATTGCACTAATATTTGCTGCATTCAACCGAAATTAACCTATGCTTGAAATTCCAATCAAATTCTAATCACTTGTTTCTAATTATCGCCTTCCGAAGGGTTTTCTATTAATCAATAACACCAACACGTAGCGCCGTGATTAATTTCGTTGTAACCGTTTGATGTAATTATTGTAATTAACATCGAGATTGGTCTGATTGCTGCATAACCACCAGTCACGAAGATTATCCCAATCTCAAATATAATCTGACACGAACGTGATAGATATATTTAGCAATCGGGTCTAACCCCTTTTTTTCGTTTATTTTCTTTGTACTCCGTAATAAACTCGGCTTTGTTTGCGTCTGCGATTCCTGTTTATCTTATTGTTTTTAAACTGAGAGATATCTATGATGATGTCAACAACAAGACTTAACTCTTCTTTGTCAACTCCACAATTAAGCCATTCAAAACTGTAAAGTTCTCCATTTATCGTATTTCCCTGAAACTTACATAATATTGCGGAAAAAGTGTTTAAAGAGAGAAGCGTCGAAGACAATCTGCGCCTTCTTACAATTTCATCCCCAGCAACTTTCACTTAACAGCTTAAAGGGCACATATCCTTTGCCGTACGTCAAATGAAAGCAATAAAGAACTCAATGAAAGTCTGCTTACTTCCTAAACTTTCTGCACTACAATTTGTTTTTCTTAAACTGGGATGTTATTTGGCAACAAATTGTTTCCAACGTTTACGGCACGACAGAGGGTTTACTGAAGAACTGTAAATGTTGCCTGAACTGAAATTATACAAAATAAATCTAGGACTTCCAGTAAATTTCTTTCGCTTAGGGTAAATAAAAAACAAAACATGAAAATTTAATAAATATTTAAAACCACACATTTTAAAAATAATTAATTGTCTCTTTTTCCATTTTTGCACCAATGACTAATATCAATAAAAACAATGGGCCGTATCCTGACACCCTTATTAAATTTAATCATGACTCTAATTACCTTGGTGACGAATTCATCTCTTTCTGGCAGGTTATAATTGCATAAATCTGTATCGTTTTATGTTTACTTTAATCACGACTCTAGTTAAGGCAACTTTAATAACGGTGTCGTGATATGGCCCATTCTCTTTTATTTTTTTATTTATTGTTTATTTGTTTTTAACATTAAGTTCTTTTAATTTCCTACTATCATCGACCAAAATGTGAAATGTATGCCAAACTGTTTTAAACAAACTTTGAATAAAGAAGGTGATGAAATTAGAAACGTGCCTTGAATGAAACAATCTGGCAAACTATGTGAAACTCTATCATGGTGACATCTGATACAAAATTGTCACCCCCAATAGGACGCCCTGAATGATAAACGATAAGGAAATTGATCTGGAAGCAAGCGATAGAAGGCGACAAGAAAAAAATTACGTTTTCGGCATGACCTTTTTTTTATTCTCTTGTGTTTTGAGTTGTTTATTTTGTGTCACATGATCAAATAAATTTGGACCCAGTTAGCTGCGAAAAACAAGAACCGAATCGTAGATTAAGCCACACGGGTATTGAGAAACATTGATTCTAAAAACAAAATTTGTCAACAAAATGATAACATTTTAGTTTTAATCAAATCACAACATCGAACGTCATTGTCAGATGGATTTGTTCTTCGATAAAAAAGTTGATAAAACATTTCACTTTAGATATTTGTTAATACTTCAACAATTTCAATTATTTCCTACAAATGGAAATTGCAAAATATTGCTTGGAAAAGCGAACGATAATGATGACTAACTTGAAATGTCCAATCTGACATAACCTACATATCCCGAATAGTTCGCAGCGCGTCGTACCGATCAATCTACGAATACACTTTTATTTTACAAGTTACGAGTATTTGCGCACCAAAAGTTAATTTTAGAAATGTCATTGAATATGTATGTCCGTCCATAAAAACTTTTTATAAATTCAGTGTCTCTCATGCAAATTTGATGCGTGGTTAAAATTTTAAAACTGAAGTGTGTTAGTAAACCGTATTATTTACGTGGACACATATTTCATTCATTATATGTACATATTTCCAGATTTTTAAAAATTAAGAAGCAAATAAAATATTGAAATCTGTTCGTTTCGTTTTCAGAATACTGAGAAGAATACATTTCCTATTTTATAAAATGTTTTAACTTATTTTGTTTAACTGGATATTTATTTTTGTTCCATGTGCTAATGGATAAATAACCATGTATGGAAAGTAAAGAATGTTGCGTTTAAACTCAGTTTGGAGAATTTTTACAAAACGAACAAATGTGAACCGTTATGCGAATTGACGCGTAAAAGAAAACAATCTGAAACCAGATCCATTCCGTGGAATAACCTCTGGAATCAACAGGATTAACTTTGGAAGGACAAAATCTCCGGAGAATTACTCAATTAGCTTCAATCGAAAGTTTTTCAGGCAACACTTCACATGCTCCGCCCCGACAGATTTCTATAAGACTAATCAGATCTTGGTTAAATTTGTTAAAGAAAAGTTAGACTTCTGAGCCAGTTTACACATACGAGAAAGTTTGTGTTGTATAATTTAAAACACAATCCGTCAACGTTTTAGCAGAAAAGTCTATTCGGTAGTTCATAAGAGCAAGGCACTGATGTTGATGTAGTTAGACTACGATTACGATAGCAACTAAGCGACTTAAGTGATGGCCTGAGGATAAAAGAAGAATGCAACAAACTAGTTTTTTTGTTTTGTTGATTTTGGAAGTTTAAATCATATTTACTGAAAGAAAAAAGTTATACTCCTAACGATGTCACTTATTTTATATATTTATATTTTTTAATTGTACGTCGCTAAAAATATTTCATCTATTGATTGCTATTAGTTGTTGCAAATTAACTGGTTGCTGAAGATGACGATAAATCTCGGATGCCACGCAATACCAACTAGTGTCCTTAACTGGAACTGAGTTAAACCTATGGAAATACTTGTATTGATATTTTTAGGCCCGGTTTATTCACCTTCAAGTAAATTTATCTAGCTAGTAGTTGCTATGATTTAGAATCTGCTATTGGTAGATCCATGGTAATTACCGTTCAAATAAAGTTACTTGAAGGTGAATAAACCGGGCCTTAATGTATTAATATTAATGATCTGCTTGCCAAAAATTTCATTGCGACTATACACCATTCACATCTACAACCTTTTAGACACTTTTAAATGAATTCAGTACATCAGAAGACATTAAGAAGCAAGCTGGTTTTATTTAATTTTTAAATTTAAAACCAAACAATTATTTAGAAATACTAGCGGCGAAAATCCGTATTTCTGCTATACACCCTCTTAAAATTAGGTAGTTAATGTTAATCAGTTACTCCCGACAGAAATTCAATTATGTTCAAATCTGCGCTTTACAGAGACCACTTTGTTTTTTCTGGATGTCTTTGATGACATGCTAACGTGTGACAGATAAGTTAATGTTGTCAGTTAAGTATTCCGTTAAAATTGTATAGCATAATCAAGCAAGCATTCTTTCCTGTACAATATTGCGCTGCACACAGTACAATATAAAATATAGATTTTATTAACGCGTGTGTTCTCCACCAATAAATTGCTATAGTTTGCCGTTTTTGGATTAAGCCAGCTACTGGAGAATCTGAAGAGTATTTGAGCGCTTTCGATCACGTACCGGGTGATTTTAAATGAATGTGACTTTTTTTCATAGGTTGGTAATATTATTGTTGGTTATTCTGCTTTTTAATGTGATAGTTGACATAAACATAGGCGTCCTCGCCTATTTGACACAATTTATTAATACATAAAATGTCAAAATGACGTACGTACGCCAATGTGTTGATTAAGGTATCAAGTTTGCCAAAATAATTTATGAAAAATGTTCCCAACTTAAGAAAAAAAGTGACAATCATTTAACATCACCCGGTATATCTACGAGTATCTCATGCAAAGGTCTAAAATCCAATCTATCCTTGGACAGACCTCTAAAGCGGTCTTCAAAGTGTCCCACTCCGGTCACAAAATCCACTTCAGTTTTGGCCAATAAAGTAGCCTCCCCCTCCCGCGATCAACTGTCATGCAAAAATGGCTCCGATCCAAATCGGATGCATTAACATCTGCGCCATCACATTTAAAGATCACTCCCTGAAAAATTTTCTCGCCCAAGACAAATTTCACCCATTTCGCCATTTCGGAAACTCACTCCCTAAAACCAATTATCGTTTCTAAATTCCACGGCTATCAGCGGAATTTTGAAATCAATTCGCTCCGCAACGCTGCCGTAGCCCTCTTGTCGCCTAAAACCACGCTCCCACACCCCATACACTCCCAAACCACCTCACCCATTTTAAAGCAGTCGCTGTTAACCTGCACCTCAACAACATATCCATACATTTCCTATTATAACCGCCCCCGCGACAGAACTTCCTCTGACCTGCTCCGGTACGCGACCCAACAAAATTTTGCCATCATCCTCGACGATTTCAACGCCCGCCAGATCAACTTCCAAAAAACCACCCGCCCCCTACTTCGTTCAGAACAACGACATCCTAAATTCTCCCCCGGACAAAGCAAATTGCTTCACCCAAACCCTTCATGAAATTCACCAAATCTCCAGCGGTCGCCACTTTGACGACGCTTTTTTGACGCAAGTGACAAGAAGCGTCAACAACAATCTCTCTGTGTTCGGCATTCTGGCCTTAACATCAATCGTTAATAACTGCATGCGTAGCCACTACTTCGCCCCCGCTTGGAAACATGCCACCTCCACCTCCTTCCCCCGGAGTAGTTTGGATTCCGGTCTGAATGCTCCACCATCAACCCGTTTCTTGAGTTTCACACGGATACCACCTGGCATACCAATCTGAAGGAGTGCCCTCTCACTGTCTTTCTCGACATATCAATCCCAAATTCAAGCTCAAGGACTACTTTCTCTCAAATCGTACCTGTAGCGTTAAAATTCAAAATACCATAGAGCTCCCAATTTCTCTTCACGAAAGAGTCCCTCAGAGCTCCATTCTTTCTCCCCTTTAGTGTGTGGTGTAGAGAGTTTCCTGTTCCTCCCCCGGACGAGGAGCAAACTGTTCGCCAACAATACTGACATTTGAACAAGCCAGAACAATGCGATGGTGGACAGCAGAATCCTCCACGATAATCTGGAGGACATCACCATCTGGACAATCGTCTGGAGAGTCAAACCAAACCCTCGCAAATCCCAATCCATCCTGATGATCTAGTCGGAGCAGTCAATTCCAGATCTCGATTTAAAATCCCCCACTTCCGACTGAACAACCTGACCATTCCAAAGCTCCAAAATATCCGCTACCTCGGCGTCACCTTCTCCAAAAATTTAACCTTCACCAGGACGTCAAAGGAACCCTTAAGAAATATCGTAACCGTGCCTACCTCCTGTACAGGATTCGAGGGTGCATTCGCGGGTGCGATTCGAAAACCGTGTACCACACCTACAAGTCCTTCACCTGTCCCGTCATCGAATACCGAGCTCCCACCCACACATGGAAGTTATATTGAGAGGAAGGAAGGCCAGTTTGAAAAAGTGATACCACCCGCTACATCGTGGACAACCATAAAAGGTTGCTAGAGAAGGTTCATAAGTGATAATGAGCCCAGCGGAATTGAAAATGCAACCCACAATACATTTGCAACGCTAACTTATATTATTTTTAAATATCATATTGTTTTAAAATGAAATTATGAATCCATGATGGCTTTGCTTCCAATAATTTTATTTGTCACAACTGACACTACGAAAAAGTTAAAATACGATTAAAATGTATTCGAACCATTAGAAAATAGACATGATCCTGATTATGGCGAATGTAATTAAATTGCTTCTGCTGTTGCGCGTTTATGCAAACAATAAACAGTTTTCCAAAAACTCTTCGTTTTTACACAATTTCATTTAACCAAACGAATGACGTTTACGTTTTTTATGCACGATTATTATTATAATTTGCAATAATGCACACATTTTCTTGACATAAACGTCTCTTTATGTTTATGTCTATACGCCCTTAATACATAAATAGTATTAAACAAAAAACAAAGATCCACGTTAACTCTGCAATTGTATTGGAGGTTGCATTTTTAATTTCGTCGGGCTGGTTATCACTCCTGTATACAGGGTATTTCACGAGGCTCATTATCGCCCGACGGAATTGAAAATACAACCCACAATACATTTCTTTAAAAAAGCTGAATTATGTTCATTTCAATATCCAGATTTTTAACACCTGAAAAATATTTTACTGAAGTTGAATGAAGCTTATTAAGTGTCACATTCATTCTACTTTGACTACTTTTACTAAAACGGCACAGTTATTACCCACATAAATTTCATAATTGCACTTGTGCCTGCTAAATAGGTGTTCCTCTAACGAAATTAAATTTGAGATTGTTACATTTATCACCTCTAATTCAGCCACTATTAAAACGCACGTTTGCTCATATCCAGAATACATTATCTCTCGAATGAATTCCGCCCTCTAATAAGCCTTACAGAACCCCCAACGTTTACTCTTCACTTTTAGGTGCTTCTGACAAATCACAGCTGAATGTCACACTTTATAACACGTTACAGATTTTTTATGAAAGTCTTAAGTGCCCAACCAAAGACTAATAAAAAATTGATTGCCTCGTCGAGATCTCGGTGTTGCTTTTTAAGTGCTCCATAAAGACATCTACCAATACAAAGCTATCGATTTTCCTAAGTGAGGACGGCCTTTAATGGACAAGCTCGAACAGACCTGCAGCTCGATACAATCAAAAGCGTCTTTATCTGCATGCATCTACTTGTTTCTGGTGTAACTGTGCGTGATGGGTCTCTTTGAGTGATGGAGACCGATAAGAGTCTTTGTCGCAATCGTCTCTCTTCAGAGCGCAATATACATATATTCAGCGCTTCTCCTTCTTCGTTGAAATTCGGAGCGACGACGAAGTGTTACATTTTTTTAATTTTTGATATGCAAAAAGCTGTTTTGTGCAGATCCCACGAAACGACGCGAGATCTCGAGATAAATTTACTTGCCTCCAGGGAGTGACTCCATGTATTATGCCATATTTTAAAAGATTATAAGCATATCCCAAAAAAATTCGAGGAACTGTTTGGAAATTAGGTTACTGTACGTATAAAATTCGGAAGCAAGCTAAAGACGTCAAAACGTATTATAAAAATACAAGGGGAATTATTATCGGAAGGATGCTTCTGATATGAAAATGTTTTTTCAATCGTCTTGTTATTTTTTGGAAACAAGCAAAAAAATATAAATAGATTCAGGAAATGTAAATGATGAAATAAGAATACTGAAACGACTTAAAAAAAAGGAAATTTCAGATGTTTTCGTTATTTGAATGAACGTTTATCTAATCACCATTTCTTTGGGGGGATGCCACAAGATCACCATTTAAAAATATTGATTGATCTGTACGAAGAGTTTTTCCAGTAGTTAAAGACATAAATTTTAGGAAATTCTTTCCTTATTTTTTTTACATTATCACTGTACAGAGTGATCAATAAGAAAACAAATGAACAGCGCTACCGTATCTTTTGTTTTAGCGAAATTACTGTCTTAGATTAATTACACATATGTATACTTGCTACACATCGTCGTTTAATTGGTTGCCTACCTCTAGAAAAATCTATTATTAATATTATTAATTGTTAATAATATCTGTTCACGTTGGAATGAACATCAGTGGTGCAAATGACCTGACCTGTTACTATGACAACTCATATGAAAGTTAATGCCAAATGTGTGCGATTTGCACCACTGATATTCAATCCAACGTGAACAGGATATAGTTAGTGCTTTATCTTCAATGGTAAAACCGATTTTACCAGTTATTATTGCTTTAAAATTGACATTCTCTGACACCGAAAAATCTGCGTACCAGTGGCGTCGCGTTTAGCAATAAAGCCATCCCCGAATACCCTGCACAAAGTTGGCCGTTAAGGATTATTAATTTTGAATGTATGTACAGTTGCGAAATTAAATTTTCGGGCACTATTGTCAATGTCATGATATAAACTCTAAAACAACCTTTACGTTAATAACCTTATTTTTTACTCCTGTCATGTTTTTATCTTTTTGGCATTCAAAAATTGTCATTTGTGGCATAATAACGGGTAGGCAACATATCAAAGCGATGATTTAATTACACTCAGTGCAACTAACTGAAATCTCAAAATTCAAAATTGATTGGGTGACTGACACAGAAAAGTTTAATTTTTGAATGTCAGTCATGATGACAGTAGAAGGTGCTTTACAGAGATTTTGTTGAAGTGACAGAAAAATGGTGCCCGAAATTTTAATTCCGCAACTGTACATACTCAATATAAATTTAAAAAATTAACAAAATGCTTAAGGCATTATTTTCACATTTCGTATACAATCAAATTCCAATTTCACATTATTAAATTGTTCGCTAAAATCTTTCCACAAAGAAGTAAAAACGAAAATTTTACACAATTTAGATTCCCTGAGCACCCATTGTCATATTGATCACTCCCTTTTCTGATTTGGGATGCGATACGAGTACAGTCACCTCCGCGTATTAAATCTGATTCTGTTGGCAAAAAATTGAAACGCCATTCACGTTAACAAACAACCGTAAGCTGCAATATTGGACTTATTAAACACATTGTCACATGCTTCGCACACATCTGATGGATCGTAAAATACATCGAGACACCCTGTCGGCTTCAAACTTGTGATTAATGAAAGCCATATTGCGCACGAAATAAATGAAAAACATACGGTGAAAGGGTTAATTTTACTGTCTAAGTTGTTGGCGCTGTGAAAAGCTTAAATTTCGCCACGCTAGAGATAAATAAGCAAGGCGGTTTTTTCTTAATAAACTTTGGATTAGGAAAGAAGAGAATTATAGGAGGAATGCTGGGGATGTTGAATTAATTTATTACGGCTATCCAGAACAGATTTAACATAAAAGATATTTACTCGCAAATTATGCCTTGCAACTGGCAATGTTGCGTAACAAGTACGTAATAATTATTTACGCAACAAGTGAGATATATCGTCATAGCAAAATGTCAAAATCAAAATTGGTGCTGAATATTTGATCTGTAAAATTTAGATCTTAGTTCTTGTCAAAGCTTACGAATAGAGAATGTTTACATTATTTACGTTATAGCACGGTATATGGTAAAGTCATTATTCATTATACCTCTCTGAAGTGAGATACTGGCGTAGATAAAAAATATTTAAAAAATTGTATTGTCTGTCAAATTATTAACTATGTACCTACATAAAAGTCTTCCAATTTCTTCAGGTGGGAATACAAAGTAAAGAACAATTAATTTTGGTAAAATATTCAATCGCAAAATTTCAATCTCCCTAAAGAAGAAAACTTTTAAAAATGATTTTATGTTGCTAACCAATAACTTCGTAATTATTAAAGATAATTTTTATGGAAAAAGATATCTGTAATATTCTGATATGTAATTATCACTACACTCCTAATTTAAGACTTTAAAAGTCAAAAGACTTCTGAAGAAACTCATATTTGCAGCTGAAGTTTTTTTTAAAGCACCTAATTTTAAGATTGATTTCCTGTGAAGGTGTAATGGCTGCCATGTTCAGGTCCTAGAAAGTGATTATTAGTTACTATATGACTGATCGTTACATCAGCAACACCAAGCGTCTTCCCCAGAGACAGTAATCAAACACATTTATCTTGTGTTAAAGTCATCGTCGTAAGCTATATTTTTAAGTTACAAAGTAGACAGCTAAAAGTAGCTACATCATTTGTGAAGAGAGAATTTCATTCCAAACTACTTGAATTATTATAAAATATACTTGACAAATTGACTGAAAGATAATAATTAGTAGGTACGTCGTACAATAGAAATTTGCGTCCGAAACAGTTCAAATTACAAGACCTTCATTGCAAGTGAATAAATATTTACTGGATATTTTTCCTGTAAAATTGTTTCTTTCACATGAATGTAACCTGATACTTTTATCTGTCGTTTCTAGCTGGCGGGATTTTTTAATTTAACACTTCCTTTGCTCTCCTACTTGCAGTGGAGCTTGCTCGCAAAAATTAATGAAACCGTGGGCCTGGAAGTTTAATATTCCACGTTTATTAAAATATGCATTATCTCTAACAACGTTTCACGGTAATGTTTCCTTATTTGCAATTTCGCATCGAAAGTTTGCAGCCGACGCGGATAAACTAGGGAAGATTTATTGACGTGATTTATTCGGATGCGAAATGCCCGACAGCAACCGCAATTCAAGTGGCAATATAGTATTTTCAGCATTTTTACTTTCGATTTCATTTCGCGGGATATCATCGCCAAATTGAACATGTCAGCGGCACTCTATTAAAAATTGATCGAAAAGGAGCTTTGACACCGGCTCATCTTTTTATTTTCGGCGAGTCCATCAAGGATTCAGGTGAACAAAGTCGTCGGGACTACCTGGAGACTTGGGCAATGACGTCAAGAACGTTTTTGGCTGAAGGCAATCCAGTAGCTCAAATTCTCAAATAAAGGTTCGAGATGTATATTTCAAAAAATCCGTTACAAAAAAATAAAATACATTGACCGTAATGACAGTGACAATGGCAAAAATTTAACAGCAGGATTCATATTATTTATATGTATTTTGAAGATTTATTAATAATTTTTTCTCAATACCACAAGACATAACAAAAAACAAAACACTTTTTCCACATGGGAAAACTCGCTGGACTGTGTGTAAGCTTCCCGCTGGTAAAAAAGGTGCTTTATGCACATTTTACATATGAAACTGCTTTGATGTTGAGTTGCAATACTTTTTAATAACAATTTGTCTAGTTGACATCCAATGTTTATTTACTTTATAGAAGAAATACATTTTCTGCTTCAAATTTATTTAACATTAAATGTACATAAAATTCGTCATTCGAATGAAACAACTTTTCTCAACACAAGAGAAAATAAAAAACACCCCTTACAATTAAGTCTCTAACGCTGGCATGTTTGGCTAACCTGGAGTTTTTCGAACATCATCAACTTCGCCAACGACTAACTTATTTCCGGTAACCGAACAGGTGACGATAAAGTTTGTGCATTGCAACATTGCAACAGAGTATAACGATCGCTCTTGGTCCTGTAACCACAACGAAGTATTGCGGTAAACGGAATACCTAGTTTGATATAGTTAAACGAGCAGAAATTTGTTGACAATTGTTAAGTTTCAAACTGAAATTAATTTTGGACGTAAAATGCGTAAATAATCTACCTCTTTGATTACATTCCAAACTAAATATTCTGTTGCTGGTTCAGAAATGACAATAATTTTATGTACAGAGTGTTATGAAAATCCACGCATACATTTTACCCACAGTGACCTACCATTTTTTTACATTTTACACTGACAGACTAACACTGCGCAGATCGACTAAAACGTACAAAATGCTTTAAATGCTTTTACTTACATGAATCTTCGATTTGTGAGTGAAAATAATTGTATATCTTGATTTTAGCCAAAGTGATGGTTGGTCTCAGTCAGATGGTATTTTAGGGGAAAAATACGAAACAAGAAATTGTGATAAAAAAAGATGTATTGATCCTACGTTGTGTTGTATAAATGTAAAATTAATTGGAGATGCGAAACATGTTAAAATCTGAATTGTCTCGCCCGTTAAATTGAGGCGAAGCCTCGTGAACCCTTCGGTCAAGTCTGGAATTAATATGGAAAAAAATAAAAAGGAAAGGTGTCATTTGACTTATATACTCTATTCTTTATCTTGGTGAGTGGTCTTAGGGAATTTTTCAGCCACCAAGTTGAATTTGGGGATTTTTGAAAGTTCCCATGGAAAAGTGCGTTGGTAGTTGTTAAAAAATATTCAAATATTACAATAATGTACTTACAGAGACGCCGCAAAGTCTTTCTATTTATTATTTTCCAGGTTCAATTGCTCATGATTCACACGCACCGAGACATAACCTCAAACGTGTCATCTTTTTTTTTCTAAAACTTTCATAACTTACTTGGGAATTTCAAAATGTTCTAGACCGGTCACACACTTTCCGGTCAAATTTGGTCCGGTTTATGGTTTAAGAATCCGGTTAATTGTTCAAACCCAAACTTCTTTGCAATATTGCCCGACACGGGCATAATGTTGGGTCAGGTTGACCGACAGCGATGACAGTTAATATTTGATTTACACCACACACAAATTTGATGGAAAAAGTAAAAGTTACAAAGCTACCCATGGCTTGCTTGATCGCATCGACCACTCACCAAAATAAAGAATAGAGATGAGAAACTCTTTACACCTATCAGAGAAATTGTGATAAAAAAAGATGTATTGATCCTACGTTGTGTTGTATGTACTTATAAATGTAAAATTAATTGGAGATGCGAGACATGTTAAAATCTGAATTGTCTCGACCGTTAAATTGAGGCGAGGCCTCGTGAACCCCTCGGTCAAGTCTGGAATTAATATGGGAAAAAATAAAAAGGAAAGGTGTCATTTGACTTATATGAGAAACTCTTTACACCTGTCAGCTCTTTGTCAATGATCCATTTCGCTTCTTAGGTGGCGTAACTGCATTTGGTGCAAGACACGATTATTCAAACAAAAATCTTCTAAAACTATTTTAGAAAAGGTCGCCTTGGCAAGAACGCGTTTCCCCAATCGTTAAATGTAACATTAGCAAATTATTGAAAAATTAAAATTTTTAATTTATCGAACTCATTCGGACCATTACAATATGTACGGAGAAGCTTTTTAAGTAATCCCCTGAGATGCGCCGTCTCTACATGACACAATTTCCACACCGCAAAATTCCCGATTCGCGTACCGTATCTCTGGTTGACATCGAAAAAATAAGTGAAGGCAAGCTTCAACAATGAAAGAATACATTTTGAGCAGTTATTACAGCTCTTTTATCCCGTCAGGTCAGTAAAATTATTACGAATCTATACCTTAATTAATACTATGTTGACAAGTAGAGACGGGGATTGGTTTTAGGGTTCAAACTTATTTTAATTTTAAGTTTAATACAAATAGTTTTCACAAAAAATTGTTTACTTTGACGAATGGTAATGGCTAATTTTCTATTCTACGGTGATTTCCATAAGACCCTGTAGTATAGTAAACTTCTGGGAACGTTCAGTTCCCCCTGCACTATTCTCGTTTAATTAATTACGGCAAAATGTCTAAAAGAGTCGTTCTCGATCAATTAAATTCACTTTTATTTATTAATTAATTAATTAATTAATTAATTAATGAGGTGGTGAAAACAGTATTACTTTAGTAATTACATACTTACAAAATAACATGGTCATATTTAGAAAATGAAGCTATTCAGATGTTGAAAGCCACCAACTGAACTATTAAGAAAAACCTGAACTTCCAGTTAATTTATGAGAGAACTTATTTGTTAAAGCTGCTTTATTTGTTAATGGTTGTTAAAGCGAGGTGGAACGTAAAATAATTTTTAACACATCAGTGTTATCGATGTTGCACACACCATTAAAAGTCGTTTGCAGAATAATTATAAATACAATTCAATTTGTACCAGTGATTAAAATTAACAGGTCACATATCGGTGACAAATAATCCTTTTTTCTATATTTGTTGTTCACGTTGAGTTGACAATTTCAAGGTCAAATAATTTTATTTTTTTGGCTCTGTAATTATGTTTTGTAAATAGTGACATGCAGGCAAATAGAGCCAAAAAAATTAAATAATTTGACCTTGAAATGTTCAACTCAACGTGAACAAGGTTTAGCAGATGTTAAAGTGTGCTTTTATCTATTCAAATCAAAAAGTCAAGTAGCATTTTAACCCCAAGGGTAGATACAGTTTTTTTTTTATTACCCTAACAACGCTCATACTACCGAGATTTTAAAATGTATTTTTTTTTATTACCCTAACGAGATTTTAAAACCTAACACGATTAGTAATGATTTAAAATAGTATATTATGCAACAAGTTTTATAAACGACACTTTAAACACGAGTTTTATGTTAGGCATGAGCGAAGCGTAGCGGAGCGAGTGTTTAATAAACGAATGTCTAGAGACCAAATATACAGGGTTATTCTAAATGATTTTAGTCGAAGTAGGCCATGCCCATGTTATTACATTTTTGCCGCTTTGATGTGAACTGTCAGTTTTGTCGCTGTCACTGTAATTTTTTAGGTGAAAAATGCGGTGATGAGGTTTTTATTTATTTTTGTTAAATTAACGATTGAATCCAGAAATACTGAGTTGTTTTCCAATCAATTTTAAAAATATTGATTTGTTTTGCACCCAATTTAACTCCCATGTGTGAACGGTGTTTACTCATTTATTCACAACATGTTGATGTTTTTTTTATGTGGAGCGGCAACCATACATTTTACATTCAGTTTTGACGCCTACTTCGACTACAATCATTTAGAATAACCCTGTACAAATGAAACAAGCAACTTTTTTATTAAACGTTAATTTAAACATACAAACTCAATGAACATACTAAATAGGAGTATATAATGTATGTTTCACTTCGGTAAGTTCGGGGTCATTATAAATGTTTGTAACAAGTAGTGGGCGTAGCGGCGCACCTAAAGCATAGCGCACAGCCACCTACGATGGGACAATCATTTATAATGACCCTGTATAAGTTAATGGTCAAATTGGAAGTATATCCATCTTATTTGCGTTTGAAGAAGCCTCGCAATTTGTTATATTTACTTATATCGACATCGTTTTTGAGATTAATTGTTGATCGAAGCATGGAGTATGTTGACCATAACGACGTGGGCTTCATATTTTGGGATAATTTTTGGAAGAACGCAAGCATAACGTCCTTAGAAAAAGATCCTACGCAGTTTTCTTTTCACCATTCATCGAAAATATTATAAGCTCGTTCGTATTGATACCGTGATTTCTCAGACAACAGATTGTTGGTGGCTTCTGCTGCCGCTTGGGTTACTTCAGGAGGGGTACCAGTGAAATTTTCCTCTTCATTGTCAGTTTCTGTCAGGTCCATATTTGAAAAATAGAACGAATTGTTTCACTGCAATGACGTTTTCTTTTACGCCGGATGCGAAACTGATAAAGTGATAAACGTTAAAATACTAACTTAATCTAGGGCTAATTATGTCCAAAAAATTCAAGCCGTGTTTAAAGAAACTTCGAACGTGTTTAATATGCCGAAAACGCCCAAATGGACATCAAGTTGTGACTAATGCACAATCGTAGGTATTTAAAGTGACGTTTTATACACTATTTGTCAGTGCAAAATGTGACTTTTTAGAGAAGGGAGTAGAAAAAAAATGTTTTAATAATAATAAAATACCAATGCTATGAAAAAAAATAGAATATTATAATTAGGTATACATGATAAAGATGGACTGCTATACTGCTAATACTATAGGCGCTGTGGTTATAAAATGACCCCGCATGGGTCCGCCATGATAGACCCAATTCTAGTGAATATGTAGTGAATTTTTGCCTCGATGTTAGGTAAGTTGGCAAGAAATCACTATCTGTGACATGTCACACGTGTGCAGTTAGCCATGAGTGACGTAGACTAGGCAACTTTGTAACCAAGCAGACGTAGTGCGGGTGGTATAGTGCCTGCGATTTATTTGTTTTCATAGGAATATCAATAGACAACTTTATAGTTGTGTCGTTTTTGTCGTTTTTGCATATTACAAATGTACCAAAACCAAAACCTACCTGATAAAAGTCAAATAAAGGTTTAATGGGTTACGGCAAGGTTGCGCCTATCATGGCCGACCCTTGTGGGCGTCATTTTCACTGCATGAGATTAGCATTAGCAGTCCATCTTTATTCGTGAGTGGAAATCTGTCTGTTAGATTAGTTTGTCTAACGTTGCGAAGCTGGCGGCACATCCAAAATTTGTGTGGGACAATAATTTATAATGACCCTGTACTATACGTAAATAAAATTAAATTTAATTTCACCAAGACGAAATGTGTGTTATAAGGTGTAAAAATATACAGAAATTAACACGAATTTATTTATAAATAATCGAGAAGAATTTTTAGATTTTCTCCTAACATTTTCTTACCGCATAAGTTATTAATGTAAAAAATCGGTAACAAAACAGTTTTTTCCATAGTGCTTAAGTAAACATTATTTACACAACAGAATTATGAAAATAATGCTTTGTTGTAAATATTGTGATAGGTTTGTCTCAATTAATATTAAATAAAAAAAAATGGTTTTAAGTTAAACAAGTGAATAAAACGGTTAATGTTACATTAATGTTTGAAAAAAAGATTAAAAATTTACCAATGTACAGTTAAGATTATTTGCTTTGTTTAGTGATGGACTAAGGCTTTTCAGCTTTTTGCCTGATCAATTGAAGAACTTGTGTAGCAGTGGAATATTTTCTGAAACAAGTCTAACTCAATTATACCCCAACAAATTGTAAATAATAAGGTCTTTGTTTATTATTAAATACGGGGTATTTCACGAGTGATAGTGAGCCCGATGGAATTGAAAATGCAACCCACAATAGGTAGGTACATTTCCAAAGTTAACGTGTCTATTTTAAATATCGTATTGTTTTAAAATGAATTTATGAATCCATGATGGCTTTGCTTTCAATACTTTTATTTGTCACAACTGATATTTACGAAAAAGTTAAAATACGACGATTAAAATGTAATAAAAATACTTCTGCCGTTGCGCGTTTATGCAGACAATAAACATTTTCCCAAAATCTCTTCGTTTTTTCACAATTTTATTTAACCAAGCGAATGACGTTTATGTGAAAATTTACCAAACTGCACAGCTAACTATGTTTAATGTTTAATGTTTTTTAAATCAAAAAACAAATATCCACGTTAACTTTGCAAATGCACTGTGGGTTGCATTATTATCACTCATGAAATATCCTGTATACAAACTAGCAAAAGAGATAAAATAAATTAAGTTTCTTTTTCGTCTTGACCCTGTGTTATACAGGTGTCTCAAAATTTGCGAATTCCAAATTCAGAGCGTTGTAGGAGATCACTTCAGTAGTCCAAATATGGAAATTTAAAAAAAATCGGGACTCTCCCCACAAAGATACATTGGTCTGAAGATGCACTCTTTGAAGTGCGTTTTCTTCAAATACAGTCTGAAAAGTTCAGTGTTTACTGTTATTTATGGTGTAGATGATTGTGGAAAATAATACCTAACGTAATAGTTATTTATTTAACGAGTTCGTGTGTAATTTTGGCTTTTTTTGGCATGAGTGGACCAGTTTAAAACTCGAGTGAAACGAGAGTTTTAAAGGTCCACGAGTGCCACAAAAAGCCAAAATTACACAAGAACGAGTTGAATACAACGTTTTTTTGTTCTACGAGCCCCTTAAAGACTCCAAATCGCTAAAAATCTTTAAAATTAGCTTGACGTTTCGTTTTGACAAGTTGTCAAATTTATCAAAATCCGTTTACACAGGAGAAAATTCTCAAATTCTGACAGTGTCGAACAAAAAAACAATTTTTTGAAGAATAGCTTTACTTTGGAGTAAAACATCTTAAATTTTTGTAATTTTTCTTAAAAATGGAACGGCAACGTAGCTAGAATAGTATTTTGTCACTGTTGATATGAAGGCTGCTATGTATTGAACAAAATTAAAATGCTTATATCTTCTTCAGGAAGAGCGAATTTTTTTCTAAGTATTTTTCGAGCTCTACTGGGTCTTTCCCGACCACGCTCAGAATTCCGAATTCGCGAATTTTGAGACACCCTGTACTTGTTAAAATAAATTTTGAATTTTGGTCGTTGTATTAGAATAATTATCGTTTGCCACACAGAGTGAATCTAAAAACTACAGAATGAATCAATGAACAATTTCAAACCAAGACTGTCAAAATTAAAACACATTATGAATTATATAGTAAAGAATTTGAATTACAAACATTTGAAACCTATTACGTTACGTTATCTGCTTATAATTAAGAAAATTATTGGACAAAACAAATTCAAAAATGTTCCTTCATCTTTTAGAATTTTCCAACGAAAATTTTTTTTATAACAAAATGATATTCAAAAAAATCGGGCTGGACACCATGGTGCCCGTGTGGCGTGACATTAACTAATGTGGGAATAATAATGAGATCAGACATTAACGGTGTTGATAGTTTTTCCAATTGATTATTTATTCCGTTTTGTCACATCTCGCGATCTCTCGTATGGCATTTAAATGAGATATGACACTTTTTTGCAGCACAAGCCCAATCGCTAATTTTACATTTTAAACGCATCTAATGCCTAAACCGTTAACGTTAAATGAAAATGATTTGCATTAGAACTGTACACTTCATCAAGATCTACAATAAAATCTAAAGTGGAACCTGCCCAACGTTACAGATTTTCAGTTTATAACCATTCTTATAAAAATACTTCAACATATTTTTTGACATGCTATTTCTCCGATGCTAACAAAGTTATATTAAATATTTTTACATGTTCGCTAACGGCACTTTAAGACAAAATTTTTGACCGCGTGTGTGGCTTCCAAGCACCGTGTGTACACAGACGTTAGGTAACGTCAAAAACTAGAGCCTAATAATAAATAATCACGTTTTAGCAAATATGTTTGTTTTCCGAATCAGCTTTGAAACTAGCTGCTCGGTTCGTATTAAGTGGACTCATAAAATTCATAAAAGTGATAGGCAATTTGCCGTTAATAACGCGAATGAACACTTGAGATGAGACCATTTAATGAGAAGCCACAGATTGTACGGACAGTTAGTTGCCTGTTGGGAAGCTTATCAGAATTCAGGTTATAACGAATTCTTCTAGATCGAATAATCCATTATGCTCCGTAGAATGTCATGTGCAGTTAAAAAACTCCATTTTGACTATCGTACCGTCGCTGAAATAAATCTTGTCTAGTTGGTCATAAAATACAAACATTCTATCGTCAACTGATTCATTTCAATCCAAATTAGTGTGGAGTCCCGAGGTTAGCACTGCAAAGCAACTTTTTTAAATTTCACTCTTATTTATTTTGAGTTATTCTCTACATGGTTAACAAGGTTTCTGTCAAAACCAGAACTAATTTAACACGAAGAAATAGAAATATTGTTTAATTTAATTGTTTTAAATTTATTTTTTCACATTAGAGAAGTTTGACACTTACGAAGAAATTTAAAATTATGATTTTTTTCTGCCTGAAACATTCACAATGTCTGTAGATATGAGTCAATCCTACGACCAATTACGATTTCACTTTGCCAACTTTGGTTGCTTGAATCGGTAACGATTTTAAAAGTATTCTACAAAACGTTAAAATATGTGTATTTTGAGATTTAAATGTTAATGACGTATGTATTTAATAAATTAGGGTTTCCTTACAAAGGTTTTTTACTGAATACGAAAATAAATCCTAGTTCAGCAAGAATCAATCAGTGCACACCTTAAAGAATTTCTTTACCACAGCATCGATCACTCTGGCTAATATATATTTTTTATTGTAAAAGGTTCATGTCATTGAACGTGTTAGCTTCACATGCTCAAATAAATTCGGGTCACTGCACAATCCTCAACGGTCTGTATAGACTAATCTGGAAACAAGGATTAAACTTCATAAAAATTACACATAAACAATGATAGGTAATAAACTCATATTAAAAAATTTGACTGAAGGTAATTCATTTAATAATATACCATTTTAATTTGACGTTGGAAAAAATTCAGTCAAAAACGAAGCAAACCACGAAGTGAAAAAGAAAAATTGTGCTTGTGTTTTAGTTGGATATCAGTCGTGGGAATGGGGGCACCGTAGTTGGTAATTTTTGTTGTGTATTAGTGAACACAGAAAATCAAACAAATTAATACCTACACACATTTAATGTTCATGCTCATTGCAGCGTTGTAATTGGAACAATAAACAAACGAGATTGTTGAACGTTGTTCTTTGGTTTAAAATCAAAAAGTTATAATAAACTCAGTTCCAAACCTGGCACTGAATGTGCTTCTCAATAAATTAAAAAATGAAATATTTGCACTACTTTTAAATACCTACCTAATTTTTGTGGTTTATAGTTAGAGAGTCAATAAACATTTTTGGCATGAAACTTCATTATGTACTATCGCGGCCATCCAAAAGTGAACGTTTTTTTTTTATAGTTTGATTTTTACTTTAAATCATAGGCGTCCTAAAATGTCAAAGTTTGACGCTAGCGATAAAAAAATTATTGAAACTATTCTTTTTAAATGCCACATCTCACTCCGATTCAGACAGCTAGGGCTATTGCAAAGCTAGAAGAAAATTGGTCGTTGGCCGCTGTGGCGAGAGAATTACATTGCAGTAAGACTTGGATCTTCAATATAAATAGGCGTTGACAAGAAAATGGGCTTGAGAGGCCAATACGAAGAGGTGTTGGAAAGGTTTCTTTACTAAAGTTTACTTTCACCTTAATAATGTATTAATTACTTCTCAACCTCATTTTTATTAAACATTATTTATTACAACTTTTTATTATTAAAATAGTAACGCCTGCTGCACGAACGCCAATGAATACAGCCTGATTGAATCTAACGAAAAATTCGGAAATTTTCGCAAGCTATCGTTCACTTTTGGATGGCCGCGATTGTACTTATGTATCTTGTCTGACATTTTTTTTTTTTTTGTACAGAATAACTAACTACTCCAGTATTGTCAAAACAAGTCAACAAAGATTAACATAATTTTTGCCACTGGGTAACAATAATGCATAATAATGAAAGTAAGGAAATACCTACGTGTAGGAAATGCCGTAAGAGTTTCTTAATTGAGATTCTGGTTCCTCAACATGTCATCTAAAAGCAACGTCGATAAAAGACATAAATCTTGAAAGTTTAAAAATTAAGGGGAAAACCAGAAGGACGTCTCAACTAATATGGTCTAGCAGCTATTAAAATAAAAACCGAACAAAGCTTTCAACTTCTGTTCAATAAATAACAAGTTCGATACAAACTTTACGAAGTTTTGAGCATTACGAAAATATAACGTTCACATCGCATACTTAATAACTAAAAATGAAAAAGTCGTTCATATTTTATAACGCAGGTAACACTGTTGATAACTAATAGATAGTAAAAGCTAGTCAGTCATCGCTAATGGGCTTAAAGATTCGTTGAAGGAGTATTTAATAAAATATTCATAAACCAAAAACCTCGATTTATTACATAAATTACTTACCTCTATTTTAGGGGACATTTTTACTTTCTCGCCAGGGATCGATATTTGACAGTGTGCAAGGTCGTCTTCTAATTTTTCAATTAATTAATCAACGATAATGCCGACCAATTTCATTAGGTGATTAATACTTTTTATTACATTTCCTCCCCCACTGACTTCTTTTTTTTTTTAATATGGCACGCACTGTTCTTCGGAGAATAGGTTTCACATTGTTGGGGTTACAATGCGAAAATATCTATTGTTTTTGTTAAATTAATGTAGAGTTTAATACAGAAATATACCGAATGGTTTACCTACAGCGAAAAACGTGCTTTGTACAATTGGGTGAAATGAATTGAATTCTTATTATACAAGGCTTTCATAAATGATTCGTCTCACAAAAAGGCTGTGTCTCCATTTAAATAGGTACAGTTGCGGAATTAAAATTTCGGGCAGTATTGTCAATGTCATGATATAAACTCTAAAACAACCTTTACCTTAGTAACCTTATTTTCTACTCTTGTCATGTTTTTGTCTTTTTGGCGTTCAAAAATTGTCATTTGGGGCATAATAATGGGTAGGCAACATATCAAAGCGATAATTTAATTACACTCAGTGCAACTAACTGAAATCTCAAAATTCAAAATTGATTGGGTAACTGACACAGAAAAGTTTAATTTTTGAATGTCAGTCATGATGACAGTAGAAGGTGCTTTACAAAGATTTTGTTGAAGTGACAGAAAAATAGTGCCCGAAATTTTAATTCCGCAACTATACCTTATACATGGAACCTCCTTAACATGAGTCACAGCACACCTAATGTATGAAATTAAATTGAATAAAATCTAATTCGCATTTTTCAACAAGAGTTTTCAAACTACGTAGAATAAAATTTTTGAAGCCAATCAAAAAATACTAAATTGAAATAAATGTCATAAGTATGTCATTTCGATTGGGCCACCTTGTCTAATTATACATTGGATTTATGAATTTAGAATTAGAATTTCTAAGATGTCAGGAATTGTAAAACGTAATGTGTTTCATTAAACAAAAAAATTGCTACAAAATCGTTTTACTTTTGAGGCAACCCCCGTATTTATTCCTGCCTCCAAAAAATTTAAAAACTTAAAATGTTTACCTTGATCGCTGACATCTTCCGAGAAAAATACGAAACGTTTTGAGCGGGACTTTGACCTACCTCCATACCACTTAAACAAATTCTTAATTTACACAATTCAATCTATTTGAAATAATAAAACTAAAAATATTAGTGCATTTTTGGCGAATAATGGAGTTTTTTAGTTATTATTGTGACAAATTAAGCTGCATGTAGGGATTTTCGTGGCTGCAACGACTTAAGTTGGCAGTTCTGGTTTTTATAGTTTTTGTCATTTGTCAAACAAAACATATTAAAGTTTATTACAATTTTTAGAACAATCCTCTCTAGTTAATTTTTTATTTCGTAAGAAACCGATGAATATTTTTTTATTTCGTATATGTTAATTTACTGAGTGCTTTTTATGTGCATTTATGTTATATTTTTTGGAGTCATAACCTTATATGACCTGTCAAGTAAACTCTTACTAAATAAGCTGATTATGTTGTGGTAAATTGAATTAACTCTTGATATCAATAATAAATAACAATAACAGATGCTTATTTTCTAGATTGGTTGTCATTTCAATTTCGTTCATGATAACAACAGGAAGTTTAATGGCAAAACATTGATGTAATCTACAATGGTAGTAAAATGTATATAACTAGTTGTTATTTCACTTAAAAACCGTAAGATGTTCAATTCAGGGATTAAAGGAAATCAAAGGTACACCACAATTCACTAACTAAAACAATTATACCAACCGATTAATTATTCACATGTGCTCACTGATTAGTGGAATATTCCACATCGTTGTGGCCCAGCATTTCCATTCAGTTTTACTAAAATGACATAACTCAACTAATCTAGTGTAGTTGTGGAAGTTTCAAGTGTTTCGTGTTGTTTTAGGTGTAACGGATTAGTTCCACCATCATCCATAGTTAAAACTAGAACTCTAGGACAAATAAATTATTCTAAGGTAGTAAAATCGTTAGGGACTAAAGACACATACAATAATGTCGATAAAAATTTGGAACCAACATTTATCAAAAACTCGATGGGTTTTTCCAATTCACCAGTTCATTGTAACAATGATCTTGATACAAAGGTGAAACTTGAGTTTGATGAACAAGATGGAGAAAGTAAAATCAGTCCCAGTATTATAGGTTTGTTATAAAAATACAGTTGGTAAAGATTATCAAAATGTGACTTTTCAGGTTTAAGTGAAGAAAATGTAAAAACGCACAAATCACCTTCTACTGTAAAACCACGTTTAAAATGGGGAAGTATAAGAGCAACCCATCATGAAACCCTTCAGCGGATAGATAACATTGATGACTTCTACAACCATTACCAGCACTATTGGTTCAGTGCAAGTCTCGAAGTAGTTATTCTGGTTTCAACTTAACACAACCTTCTAAACTTGTTTTTGCAGAAATTAAAAGTGGAAGATAGATCCAGGGAAGAGAGAATAGAAATCACAAGACACGAGTTTATGAGACACCTGCAGCAGATAGTGAGGAGTAACGTTGGCAAACCCAACAAACCAGCGGAAGTGTCGTTGAGAAGTAGTGATGTCGCGAAAGCGAAATGTAAAGGCGCGAACCAACCTAGTTATGAAGGACTTGTTGCTCCAACAGTTTGTCAAATGGAGAACTGTTTTCAACCAGCTTTGCCTTGCACGAGGCATTGTACGTTACACATTATGTTAAATACAGATCAAGTGTTGTTTGGTTATTGTACGGCCAAGTTTGCTGACAACACTCAGTGTTCAGTACCTGTTTTTGATATAACACATGAACTACCACTATGTCCGGAGCATGCCCGAAAGAGGGTAAATAGGGCGGCGGTGTTATTGTTTGTACATTATTGTACGTCGATTGTTTGCAGGATAACTACAAATTATACCAAGAAGCTAAACCAAAGAAGTTACGGAAGAAAGTCAAACCATCCGCCATGATCAGGCCACAGAAACGCAATAAGAAGAAAAAGAAACCCATAAAAACACCAGAAACAACGACACCAAGTGCAATAATAAATATCCCTCTCACGACCGGTAAGTGCGGAAATTGGATATATTTACGATTTGTGGGTGATCAAGTAGAAAAAGATAAATGCAATATGAGATATTTTATCATTGGTGTGATAATTACGTCGTAATGAGAGTAAAGATCTAACTGTTTGTGATTATTTCACATTCAAACAAAAGAAAAGGATTTGAAAGCGGTGTTGTTTTAAGAATAGCAATAAAGTGTGATAATACGTTTCCAAGCCGCACCCAGTATAACAATCTGTATGACTGAGCAACAATAGAAGGACAAGAGTATACTTTTTTTATGAAATCCCGTGATAAGTAAAATTTTGAAGGGGAATAATTATGCGATTTACTCAAATCCTAGAAATTTTCATTTTCAAAAAGATTTGATTGAAATAAAATTTGAATTTTTCGCGCATTTTTCTCGTAATTTGACAGATTTGAGATTAAAACATCTGTTATTTATTTAACCACTCTTAAGAGTAGAAGCATGTATACAAAACCGAGAAGTTTTCGAAGATGTGAGAGGTTTAAGAGCACTAACCGATGCACAAGAGTCTCCTCATTTTGAGACTAGAAATTCGATACAGCGCCAAAGGCGAAACGGTGAACTAATTTTTTGCCTCAGATTTTTTTTTATTTACGTGTCGCGGTAAGCCACGCTTTTGACAATTGAACTGACATTTGAGATAAGGAACATATAGGGCCGGTTGCACCAACGTGTGTTAAAGTTAACTACAGTTTAAAATATACGAAAACATTGTTATAACAATAGGTGACCAAAGTATCGAAGCATTTTAACCTACAGTTAACTTTAACTAGCGTTGGTGCAATCGGCCCCCAGTGTAACAATTCTTGGTAGATTTTTTGATTTACTCGGAAGTGACGACAATCCAAAACACATAATTTTCCAAATAACGGAGACGGAGCAAGTGTTGTTTAGAATACCGAAAAAGCAAAAAAAAATAGATCAAGACACAATCTCAATTGGTTTTTTCCTAATCTTAACGTTTTAAGCTTCAGCCTTGATATATTTACTTTTCCTTTGAAATTTATTTTATGAAAGCGATATACAGAATCTGATATTCGAGTAGAAGTTTGATTATTTTATAGTTTGTGTAGTAGACATAAATATGTAATTTGAACTAAGTATTATACAAACTGATTCTGAAATAAGTTTGAAAAAAAAAACGGTAATTGGTGATGATAAGAAATCAGACAAAAAAAAATTCATATTAAAGTTTTTTCGTTTTCGAGATACCTACCTACAAATGATTGAAAATTTGGTCAAAATTGCTAGTACAGTTGGTTGCAAAAAAAAAACGGGAAACGAAAATTTTCCTAATGTAAATTTGGTTTTGTCCATTTGTCAATGAATTGACAATACCTATCAGATAAATTTTAAAATGTCATTGAATTTTATTCTAACCTATCTGTCGTAAGAAGGTTTCACACTATGGAAAAAATGTGAAAATGTGTCAATTTTATTCTGACAGTTCCCGTTTTTTTTTTTGCAACCAACTGTATGCTACCGAGTTAAAGGTGGTTCATTGATTATCCTGGTAGTTTAGCAACAAAAATCAAATGTAAAAGGTGTCCCTCAGTCACAAACGTGACATTATTCCTTTCCATCATTTCCATAGAAACATTTACAAAGCAGTGTGCTTGCACTTAAAACTTTATTGTGGAGTTGATGTAACAATGGTTGCTAATGAAGTGAAAAATTTTCCCTATTCATAGGCGTCGAAAATACAAGGATATGGGGTAATTTCTATCCTTTTGTGTCAAGGATACTGCAAATTTTTTTTTACAATTTATTTCAGAATCACCCTGTATCACTTCTCTAGTAGTTATGACTTCCGAGAAATGTCCAGTGGATAAACTAAAAATTAACAGAATAACGAAAGACGGAGTCCAAATTTGAAATTGAATTTGCTAATTTTAGATTCGTATTTGGACCGTCATATAAAGAACTACGGCCTCAGTGCTGTGTCCCTTTCTTATTACATTGTTATTTTATGGGCACACGAGGTTTCAATGTTTGTGTCAGACCATCAAAACCGATACATTAAGGCTCGCGTTTACCTGAGTTTGAAACGGTCGAAAAAGTGGATTTTCGATCACGTTTTTTGAGAAAACAGTACGAGATGAACGTTTTCTCTTTTTACTACATAAATTATGAACATTTCTATTAGTGAACTATGAAGAGAAAAATATAATTTTGTTTTGACGAATTTGTTGAAAAACCACAAATAAAATGCTCTGCTTGGAAGCTGTGTAGGCAAAATGAAAAGAGATATCGAAAATATCTCACGTCATTCATTAGATCTTGTTATGAATGTGACGCAGACGAAAAGTGGTGTTTCCTACTTGAATATTAGTTGAAAAAAACGAAAAAAATGAAGTCATTTCTCAACGTTAAAATTTCACGTTGTAGACAACCAACCCTACATGCTACCTGAGCTATTACAGAAAGGGGACTATACAAGGGAACAAATTACATCGGCATATCACCCATTTTAATATTATGCAAATCTCTATCCTTTTTTTATACGTGCAATAATAATTTTCAGTAATAATACACCATGAAATAAGCACAATTTTTTCCTTTATTTCATGTCAAAATTCACGGTTTAAAATATTTTATTTTATACTGTCCGGTAGATGTTCGATTACATTATCCATTTGAGTCCGGTAGATTAGTTATAACAGTATCAGAGACTGTTTTATTTATACAAATCAAATCTGACATTGAAAAGTGCAAAAGTGACACTAGTATTCGCCGTTGTCTTAAAAATAAAAAATAAAACATTTGAAAGACAATAAAAAATTATCGAAAAATTATCGCTGTAATTAAAAAAAAAAAAGCCTTACGATTGGTCGAAAATGATGATGAATGAAATAATCACATATTATATCTCAAGTGCAAAATTTTTTATCGGAAATTTTTTTGCTAATAATAATTGGTCTTCTGACCGAATAATTTATGGATGTTTGAGTTCATTAGCAAAAAAATTGCCGATATTAAAATTTTGCACGAGGGGTATACGGCTGATTATTTCCTGAATAGGATGAAAACAAACGCATTATTTCCAATCCTTTTTATTCAAAATAATTAAATAAAAAAAAAATCAGGTACCGGCATTTTTTATCAGATTATTGCCCATGTGCATTTTAGAGAAATTTTATCGGGTTATTTTTTGTTTTCTCGTTTTGATTGGTCAATATTTGTCACGCAATTGGTTGCTAAACAATAGCAACGGCCGTTACCACAGGAAAAAAGATGATGCGATTTTCACAAAATACATATGATTTTTTATTTTTGCAATAACATTATGATACAGAACAGACTTCTAGTATGAAATAATAGTATACCATTACTATTACATGAGCAAGTACAGAATAAGTAAAGAATAAAAATCGTTACTTGCGAGTACATAATATAATCCTATACTTTATCTATAGCAAATTTTTTTGACTAATAAACCGATAATATTCAATTATTCACCGAAGGGACACAAGATGAAACCAACCGTTTCATTGTAATTTTACCTTAAAAATATTTTACCATAAGGGTAATTTTTGTCTCATTCATAATTCTTGACAAATCAGGTAGAAACTCCGAACTAATATTCATTCTCTGATCTGCAGGGAGTAAATGCAGATTTAATCGTAATACTTTGGGAAAATACAACTACACAATGCTGCACCCTGTATTTGGTGAATATTATAGTTTTATTAGTCGGACCTTCAAAGTCAGAAAAATGTCCTATACGATCAAATTGTAGGTATATTATGTACCTACAAAAAAATACTAAAACAAATTCTTAGCTCAATATTTTTAATTTTTTTAAATTTAATGTTCCTTTTGTTAAAAAAAAAATCGGGAGAATTACAAAGGAAAGTCGGAAAATTAGGGCAAACTTCAAAAATTATAATTTTTGTATGCACTCTCGATCATAACTGTCGACATGTTTAATTGATTTTTTTTTTGTTCGGTTTGTTCCCGGGATGGAAATAACTCAATTGAAAAAATGTTTTTGGAAAATTTGGAGAAAAATCTGGAAAAACGCATTCCAGCCTAAATTAAAATTACATCCGTTTTTACTTTTCTGTTGTTTCGCGATGTGTCCAACAAATGTAATTATTTTATTTCTATACCAATTTATTTCGCTATCGGATTGTTCACTTGAACATCGATCTTGCAATCGAAATGTAAATAAAACCTTGAGATTCATTGTTATTTCAAACACAAATTAATTTACTGAAATTTGGATTGGACAAGACAACGTCTGTCGGGTCAGCTAATAAATAATAAAATGGAATGAAACAACAGTTTGCAGTGCAGCCAATTCAGATTTGGCATTGTAGGACTTGTCTTTCCTACACAAAATTTTATCTCCGTATTTAGGTACGGAACAGGACAGGATCGTAATCCTCTACCCCCTACTGAGCGTCTGTGACTAATTCAAGGTACCTGCGTCTCTCGGTTTGTTTGACCCGTTTGACCAAAATATAAATTTGTAAATAGAGGACCCACTGTACATCAAGTTCGAAATTTCTTTCAGGTAAACGCAATAACTCATTGTGATAAGTGAATATTTTCCGTACGCTTTCGTAAACAAAAATAAAACAAGAAGCGGATTTTGACAATCCTCCACCTTCTTCCGAGGAGGCGTGGAGTAATGTACAGTCGAATGCAAAAAAAAAGTAGACAAGAAGTTTTGGGCTGCTTGGTCCATTCTTCCAGTTTTTCCATTTTGGTTGGCAGCTGACTATGACTGTATAATATTCTTGATTGCCTAGCCGAATGCAAAAATAGTGAGAAGTTGTCGGTATTAGAAAAGCCATATTTATAAAATAAAATAATAAATTTTTGTCTACTTTTTTTGCATTCTTCTGTACTATCGCTGACCAAAAAAAAACTCGTACACAGATAATAGAACAACAGATCCAAAAATTAAAAATTTGAGTTGTGTAAACATGGCTTTTTTAATAAAGGTTATGTATGCATAAGACACATTTTAGTTAACGAACATCTGTTAGGGGCCTGTCTCATTTTCCTTAACCTCCTAGACAGTTTGACAGTAACAATGAATATTATTTGAGTAACATAAAAAGCATGGCGGTAGGGCTGGAGTTTGAGGGTGTCATTGTTTCACATAATTATTTATCTGCTCGTTATTACTTGATATAGCAATACCGTAATGACCAAGTGCAAGTTGAATACCGGTTAATTTCCGACTTACTTCCCACACAACACTTTGTAGTTCGTAAATTGAATTTTATTAACTGGCACATTACTGGAGTATCTAAATATTTTAATTTATTTCTAAAGTATTATTTCTCTAAGGTTACAAGATCTCAACCTTTAATTTTCTTGGTGGTGTTTTACTCTTTAGTCCATCACATATCAGTTCCTGATGATACCTACCTGTCCACAAAAGTCTCATTATGGGTTCGATACGATGAAAAATGATTGTACATCGTCTTCACAAGGTTAAGTACAAGGTGATTCTGATTACAGATCAAGAAGGACTGTTTGAGTTGGTAATACTGAATTTAATTTTGAAATGGTACAACTGGAGTAACTTCCGGTTCGCTGTTGTTGATCGCTTGACACTGACAACCGCATCATTGACACGTAACATTTGACATTTCAAATTAAATTAAAGAATTATCTGTTAAATAAGCCAACAAAACATAAACGGTTGCAGTATTGTATTGTATTTCCAACTCAAATAGTTCTTCTTGATTACAGTTGGTTGCAAAAAAAACGAGAAATGAAAATTTTCCTGATGTACTGTCGCGAGCAAAAAAAAAACTGGTCGTCAAAATTATACTTTGACGCAATGGAAAATAAAAATACTCACTGTAAAACGGTCGTAAATATCATAACCTATTGTATGACAGTAATTGTCTTTTTTTTTGATACTTTGTTGACATGGGCATAATCAGACAGGGATTTTTTTTAATCTGGGACAATGAACCAAATTTTGAAGTGACATTGACGACCAGAATTTTTTGCTCGCGACAGTAAATTTGGTTTTGTCCATTTGTCTACTTGACAATACCTGTCAAATAATTTTTAAAAATGTCATTAAATTTTGACCATAATTCTAACCTATCTCACGTAAGAAGTTTTCACACTAAAAAAAAATTGAAAAAATTGTAAAAATGTGCTCATTTTATTCATTTTTTTTTTGCAACCAACTGTACATTGAGTATTCACAAGAAAATTTCATTTGCCGTTCGTAGGCAAGCAGTGTAAAACATTTTCGGTATCGACCAATACAAACCTTTTTAGTTCTCAACCTCTCAATTTTTGGTAAAGGTAAAAATTCGCCGGTACCATTTTTCCACCTTTTTATCATTGGCGTAATACATAAAGACAAAGACCGAAGCTAACGGAGCAGAATATTCATCTTTAGCTGTTTTCATCCTGGAAGAGTCTGTGACATAGTGTCTCAATGAACAGTGGACCATTCCTTGTTTTTTATTCTTTATCAAAGTTTTCAAATCGTAAGCGTCAGATTAATGATACTGATAGTAATGCGTTTAAACTGTGCAGTAAAACATTGGGTTATTTATAAATTTATTCGTATTCACTTCGTTTTATTGATAGTGAATCGATAAAAAATTATGTTTATCTTGAGAAAATTTATATTAATAGTGGCGGGTCCGTAACATAAATTTGAATCTGGTTTAAACTTTGCAGGCTTGGGTTAAACGTAATGGTCCGTGTTTAGGTGTACAAAGTTATTACAAACATAATCCTGTTTTAAACTAATCTAGAATTACGAGAACTTAATCATTGTTGCAAAATCCCACGATACCAGCCCACGCCTATTCAGTGGGGTATAATTCAGGAAAGTCCAGAAATGTAATAGTAATCGGCATAAATTGTCATTCTGTGATAAACCGTAGTGATAACGGACCAAGGAAAGTTTTTCTGATTTTACAGTCAGTTGCTGTAATTTTCTGGTTGTCAAATTGGTATCAAAGCACTAACGTGTGTTCAAAAAAAAAATGTGATCAGGTGACCTGGTGTTTGCTTTTGTTTCCGTTAACATATTATGGCGTATTCTAATTATTTACTTCATTATTTCCAACATTTCCAAGAAGTGGTTTTATGTCGGTTTTACTTCAGATAACATATGGCAACATGACCCCTGTATTCACCTATGAACCATTTCTATTAATTAATCAAATACTCGTTGACAACAATTGCTTACAGACAACTGTCAAATATTAACTGACAATGTGATTGAAGAAAAAAAATATGTTCATTACAAGATTTATATCTACAGGGTGTTTTCGAAATTGAGGCGTTCCTTTTAGCATGTGATAGTATGCGTTGTTCTGAAGAGTTTTAGCCAAAATCACCTTAGTAAAATGTGTACGGCAATGAAGATACAATAAGTTAATTTTTTTGAAACCGGCCCTGCTCAAATTTCCGCTGATTTGTTAGAAATGAGCATGGACGTTAATCAAAAATATTGTCATCATAACTTCCTTTGGCGGTAATATGAACCTAGCATTGTCAGGACGAAGCATTCCCAATACCATCAATGCTTTAGATGCGCTATCAGTATCAGTCGGCCACTCTCTAGTACCACTTTAGACTCTTTTCAAACTATGCGCCAACGTTAGTGGCACTGTTGGCCCTCTGTTGGGATCTTTCCAGTGGCGTGTCAACAGGGGCTAATTGGGGAATTTAGGCATTTCAGCCATTTTAGTTTCGGCTTTACGTGTGAGTGGTTCCGGCGTGAATTTTCTCCATCTTTGGGTGTTGTTTTATTGTCTTTGTTGTTATTATTTGTTTGTTATTGTTGAACTTTTTGTAATTCGGCAGGATTGCAAAGTGAGTGAAAAACGCCACTGGAAAGGCACATGTTGCGTTCTGCATTTAGTACCACTTTATAGCAGTGCGCATTTACGCGGCACATCCGCTTTTTTCAAATAGTGCTCCCTCCTGTTAATAGTACTTCCATGGGCGGTAATTAATAATACAGGATATTTCACGAGTGATAATGAGCCCGACGGAATTGAAAATGCAACCCACACTACATTTCCGAAAAAACCTGGGTACTGAAATTAAAATATCCCGCTTTTTTTGAAAATGTATTTTGGGTTGCATTTTTAATTCCATCGAGCTCATTATCACTGGTGAAATACCCTGTATGTGGCTTTAAATGGATGGTGATACCAGCTCATCATTAGTCTTCGGACAAAATAGTCCCCGACAGTCGACCAGTACAACTTTGCGCAATACCCCGCTCACATATGTATAAACACGATTCAGCTGGTTCGCTTTAAATAACAGGCGAACAAGCTGAATCATGTTTATGTGTGAGCGAGGGATTACGCAAAGTTGTACTGGTCGACTTGTCGGGTACTATTTTGTCCTAAGACTACATCATACAGTACAGTGAGGTGCTGGCAGAATGAAAATTTTGATGAAACGTAGATAAGTAGATAGAGGACCGTTTCGATGGCCGCCTAGATCCCCTCCTAACCTTACTCCTTGGAACTTTTTCTTGCGGAGTCACATTAAAGCTAAATCAAGAGGATCTAATACAAAGAATTTTTGAAGCAGCTCGTTCTGTAGATGTGGAAATGCTCCAAAGAGTACAAACAAATATAGGTCATTGTTCACTTTAGCTACTTCTGGAATTTTCCAGTTTTTTCTGGCTAGACAGCCTCAGGGCGTCCTCCTACATCGTTGTCCACCACTCAAACCTTGTGCAAATGAATTTTCCTTGCCCTTTAGTTATACTGAGAGATTGACGCGACCTTGAAACACAACAAGAGAAAAAAAAAGGCATTTGCATAAGGTTTGAATGGTGGGAAACGATCTAGGAGGACGCCCTGGGGCTGTCTAGCCAGAAAAAACGCGAAAGTTCTAGAAGTAGCTAAAGTGGACGATTACCCAAATATACAGGCTCTCCCAAAAATGGCGTACTAACTACTTACTACCGTATCCAGGATGTTTAAATGTACACGAAAAAAATATGGAAAAAAATTTTCAGACAAAAAAATAAATTATTATTTTTATTATTAACGGTAATACAATGTAAACAAAGATGTAATCGTACATAATTACATTGCAATGTTACCGTAGTGGATTTAAAATATTTTTTTCAATTTCCAAAGCTTCTAAATGCACTATTGTGCAGGACTAGATATTGGTAGTGAGTAATCTTGTATTTTGTGATAATATGTACGACTAGAGGTAGCTGTCATGACAATTTAATACATATATTTCAAAATAATTTTCCTGTCAAGTGCCACTTTCAAGGACCGCCAATTCAGCAATTAAGTCCAATAGAATTTTTGAAACATTTTTCTGACGTTTACGGTAGTCTCTTCTACACCGTAGTGCACCGTTAGTACGCCATTTTTGGGACAGCCTGTAATTATGTATTAGAGGAGCAGTTGTCTGCGGACAACAGCATGGGCAAAATTTTTAATGTTTACTGTAATTTTTGGGTTCATTTTTCATTAAATTGTGTTGACAGATCTATTTTTATTGACGCTATTATTCAGATTACGATAATATCTAGCTTTGATGTCCTTTCTTATTTTCATGGATAGAAAAAAAAAGAGAAATATTTGTAGATCATTGGGATAAATCGAATGTTTTTAAATGTTGCCACATTTAGGCCGTTCAAATAAAGTTACTTGAAGGTGAATAAACCGGGCCTTAGTGTAATAAAAAGTCCATATCTTCTACAAAAAAGAAGATAGATTTTTGTTTAACATTTTTACTTGATATTTTATAACTACGTACTTAACAAAGTACTGTTAAGCTGTTCCACCAATTTTGGGGCACCTTGTATACTTTTAATATTATTTTGGAGGCGGCGTTGCAATTTGTAAAGAACACGTGAAAACACAATTATTTGAATCGTTACAGATGTCGGCGAAATCGTGCACGAGGACTCCCCCGAGCTGGAAGAAGACATGCACATGGTCGACCACGTGCTGGGACTGAACGAATCTGATACACTGGAACAGGTGTTGGAAACGCAAGCCTCACACCTGCTGGAAGAAACCGACATCAACACCGTACTTAGCACGATACAAGTGGACGAATTCAGCGACTTCTTTACTGGTAAACGGATAATTAGAATCTCTAAAAGTGTAATGATAGGAGTGTTTCCAGTGAATCGAAACGGCGAATACGAGCCGTCACGGGAGGAAGCGGAGGAGCTGGAAAAAGCTCTGGCTGCTGTCGACAACGACGTCAAGTCGTTGGAAAAGTTGAGCCAGTCCCAGGGTCTGTTAGATTCGTTGTTAGACGAGCACACGCTGGCGGAATCTCTGGTGCAGATTCCCGACGTGTTTCACAACGGTTACACTCCGTGCGGTGATAGTATGGTAGCACAAACGTCGTCCTTTCTCTTGCCTGTCGAACCACAATCTCATTCTTAATAGATAATTCGAGCGTATGAAGTTTCACCTTGACAGTACAATCTACAGTAATATAATTAAGGATAATAACTGGTATAAGTCCATCAGATTTTGTAAATAGTAGCATGTAGGATCGCTCATGGCAGAAATAATTCGACGTCGACACAAACGACCAGTGATCTTTCACTTTTCTATATCGTAGGCGCTTTGGTTTTGTTTTCGATGGAACGCTTCATATGTACCTTACCCACCCTATCGGACCCATCCAAAGGAAAATATCGTAAACAATCAAATTTATTTATAAAGCTACTAATCATTTCGATCTATAGTCAAGACTGAATAGGATTTTTAGCCGTACTAATTTCGGTAATTGCAGACGTTCTAAATTGTTGACAAAGTGAACCACAATTCAATGATGTATTGGTTGAACGAAGAAAACATCACTTGTTCGTTGTTAGTTTAAGCATATTTTTCTACTTTGATGCATTGTTGATATTGTGAATATACCAGTTATTACTTGTGCAATTGCAGGCTTAAAATAATTTTTTACCACACACGATTGAAATGTCTTTGAAATTGTCAAATTGGATTTTCCTAATGTATAGTAGTGTATGTGATTCCATTGTTTCGAATGGTAACGCATCTACTGTTTGTTTATGTTCAATAAAAATGTTATTTATTTTTATTTATTTCCGAACAGTCCTTCATACATTTGGTACTATTTATATTATTTTTATACGCGTTTATTTGTATCGTATTTTCATTTTAGGTAATCAATAAATAGAAAATACAATGTAGTTTACCTGCATAGTTATTATTTTGATTAAAATTCCCTTATTAGTTTTAATGATATTGTGATTGGAAGATGTAAAATATAGTATTTCGTGAAACTTAAAAGGAAGTGTTTTTCGATCGTTTACTTCGATGTCTTGATTGGAAGCCGTAATTATGGATTTTGTACAATAATTTTAGATAGTATTTTGTAGACAATGTTGTGAATAAAAATGATCTTGTAAAAAGCGTATTTGAAATTAATTATATTTTGTATCGCAAATCTTCCACGTTGACACGCTGCAATAATATTGAAATTGAAATTAAATGAACGGAATGAATTCAAATTGTATTTTAAAGATGGCCTTTTTGTATACAGTCTAGTATAAATATTAATTTCATGATATCAACAAACCGATTTGTAACTTCATCGTTAAACATTTACTAAGTGTACGTGTAACTGAAGATTAGATAGTTTCTTAAGTTGTTTACATGTAACATTTCAAGTTGTACATATTCTTAGGATAAAAATGTTAATAAAAAAATACAACAATCTAAGAAGTGATGTTTAATGTCGTCCGGAGTCACACAAAACGGTTACAGTGCAAAAAGATTTATTACCTTTATTTTTACACAATTATCAATTATCACATAGTGAACAGATGACCTCTCAATATGCTGCAGAAGAAACAGTTTTCCTGAACGAATCAACTAAAATATTCCATACACGGTAACAAAATTTTACGCTCAACCCAAACGTGATAAACAATAACTAACAACAATTAAACTGATTTCGATAAACTTCTGCACACTACTTACACTTGTTTCGTCGACAGTCTCTTGCCTTTTACGATTACTGGTTTGTTTTTTATTGTACCCTTTTTGCGTTTGGTGCTCTGCAAAAAACCCGGTCATTACCTATGTAAACCTTTCGTCTCTAGTCCTTTACCTTCTTCGAGACGAAGTTCTGCGACTTTACCACCCTGTTTGCCACGGGAATTCTCGGTCGATTGAACTCATCCACCTTTTTCACCCTTCAAAACAATTTTTACAAAATCGTGGAAAAAACCCACCAATATTCACCTGTATATCCGCACCAGCCAGTGCTCGGTGGTGTACGCCTCTTCCAGGTAGGTAAGTTGGAAATCTTTATTGCCGATAACTGCGTTGCGTGTACGGTCGAATCCTGCTGGCGTACGGTAGTCCAATTTCAACTCTCCGAAACGGTAATAGCTCAGTTTGTACATGAGGGAGTTCAGAAGGGTGGGGGCGCCCTCGGCGTCCACCCTGAATTCGCCATGTTCGGTAAAATAGTCACTCTCCTAAAAGAAATTTCACAGAATTACGTCAAGTACTGATCGTATTTCCTTCAACAAATTTAATCCAATCAGATTGCTGCCAAATTTGAACTTCAGCTCAGCCATTGACTGCGAATATTCATGCACTTGTGCATAAAGAGCTTGTTATTGGCTGCAATTCAAATGTGGCAGCAGATACAATTAAAAAACCTGAGAAAAATTCATTAAATAATGCCTATTCGTATTACATAATAAGTTTTCTGTACGGTTTAATTTTTTTAAGGAAATAGTTGTCAAAATATCTCTCGTGCATATCAAACATCATAATTTCCTCAGGCACACTAGAAAAAAAATATTGACAACTTGACACTCGGGATGTTACTATTGAATATTTTTCATGAAAAATTGTATAAACAAACGTAAAGAACGTAATTTTATACTAAATAGCATCGAATGATGGCTTTTTTTGAGATATCTGTATATGACTTTAGCCTTGTTAATCGAACACCAGAGAGCGCCGTAGTCGCTTTGACAGATGTAAATGTCAGTTATCACACATTACCTACTAACAACTCACATTCGAGACTAAAATCTACGTAGGGGGCTACAAGTAAATCGTTTTGGCTAAAGACCTACCCTTATATCCTTTGGATGCTCCCCTTCGGCGATCCTCACCATCCACAAGAACTTGTTGATGTCGTCCCCTGAATACCCGATCACACCTCCAAAAATGACGAGCACATAATCCACATCTAGAGCGGTCATAATATCGTAAGCAGCAGTTTCATTGGAGGACATAGCCTTGCCGACCAGAGCAATGTGGCTGTTGTTCCAAGTATTATTGTCCACTAGAGTAGTACGATTCGCCATTCCCGCTATCTGATACCCATAATCCCACCTGAAACCCGTCGTTTTATACCCTCAAAAAACCTCCAGGTCTCTGACAAATTACCAACTCATGACCCTAGCCTCGTCGGCCGTATTCTGCGACAACCAAAAGTAAGCCTCTCTGAAATCGTCCAAAATCTGTCTCGTTCCGTCGCCTCCGTACGAAGCCAGGACGATGCTGGGACTCGAGTAGGCGTTGCTGGTGACCCAGGTGCAGTGCACCGCGAACAACATCAGTAACAACATAATTACAACAGTGACGATGCTACGTATATTTGGACCGATCCCGTCGGTTTCCTTGCTTTGCTCGTGTTTCATTTTTGGTACACGTCCGGCGACCGCCTGCAAGATCTCTATTTAGTCGAGTCGATAAAATAAAAGACGTCAAAGATTCACCTTGTCGTACAACCTTCGGTTGTTCGGTGGCGACTGGTCCTCTTCGTCACTGTCTTCGTTACGTGGGGTGTCGTCTTCTCTCAGGAACAACTCCAAGAGACCGGAGAACGCTACGCCGCTCAGAATGCACACCACAGGTGTCAAGGTCAGCATCAGACGGACCATCACTCCGGCGAAGTACACGGCGCTCAAAGCGTACAGTATCACTGAAGCAACAATATGTTTAAAAAAAAGTCGACAGTGGTTGTTACGAATTACCGAAAACTCTCTCGTCGTTCACATTTTTGATGCAGTACCACAAGCCTGCAGGGAACGTTGCGACCAATATATGCAAGTCAAAGAAGAAGGAGAACCATGTTGTGGGCTGGTGCTCGGAAACTGAGGCGATTATGGGAATATGGATTTTTGCGTAGCCTGTGTCCCACAGAGAGTAGAACCTACGATGTCACAATGAAGTGTGTACTGATTTTTTAAGAGAAATTATTTTTTAGTACCGTCCACTCCAGGGTGCGATGTATCCTGCATAAGTTAGACCAACAACAGTCAGGAAAACAACCCCGGCCGAGATCAGACCTCCGAATATAACTAAAGACTTGAATTCTGATTTGGACAGCATCGTTTGCAAATATTTCAGAGTTGCTACGGCGAAGAGTAGAGCAAATACACCTGCGAGAGACAATTTTCACATTATGACAAGTGAAGGGTGAAATTATCTTGAGATATTCTTAAAATAACAAGCGTAGTGATTTTCAACGAATTACTTTTATAAGTTGGTCTGTTTTGTCCAATAACCTTTATAATCTACCAATATTTTAAAATATTATGGAAATAGATAAATTACGTAAATACATAAACTTGGGAACCGTACTTTCGACTTTTTTTTTAAACGATATATCAAGTATTTGTTTATGGCTATTATATCGTTGACAAAATTGGAAAAAAGAACAAAGTAAAACATGCGCTAAAAAATAAGCAAAGCTGACACTGAGTGAGATTGTGAAGGTTAACGTCCTTCCTAACTTTTTCTACAAAAAAGACAGGGTCGAGGCAGCAAAGAGATAAATGTAATAATGTTAATGTTTTCTTCCTATAAAACATTACTTGTTTTGTTAATTGAAAAATGGGATATAATTAAAAAATGAAATTTGTAGAAAATTGGGAGAGTGAAAGAATCACATCAATATACTTAGTGAAGGCAGATAATTCTTAATGAAAACATTGAAAATTGTTACTCTCCGGAAAATCCGGTGTTCTTAGATTTCAAGATTTATAAAATGATTTTTTTGAGAGCCCTGGGGAACATTTTATATTTTCTATTTTTATTTATTTATTTCTATCATAATGGCATCAATATTCGGCAACTCGGCAACAGTATCGCCGCCAAAACAACCCCAAACTGTTAGTATGGGAATGTAAAATAAAATTATTATCGAACCCCAAGGAAATACTATGTGAAGTATTTGACCTTTCAAATTTTTTGAATATTTCATATTACTCCTATAAAATATCATAATATACCGAAACTTCAGTCATTTACTGTTTAGTATTACATAAAAAATAAAATGTTATAATAACGTCTGACTGTACCTGAGGCGGCCATGTGTTCGCTAGTGCGGATTGGTTGGAAACCCACAAACGGAATTTGCATAGAACAAATTAATCCCAGGATGTAGAATGTCGTATAACTTGTAAAAAGTCGGTTTGAAAAACGGCCCATCAGCAACAAGACAAAGACGTGGAGGGGAATCAAGTTGATGATGAAGACGTAGCCACCCCATGCAGATACCTGAATAAATTTTTAAACATTTTTATCATATTCGATTCGTTCGATTAAAGAAGAACATGGGCGGAGCCACAGATTACTGTGCAAATCAGTACATTTGATGTCACGTGATATACTCTTCTGACTTTAAACATATCGAAAAAATATTAACAAGTTAGTACGTCGTTTTTGAATATTCTCAGAGCAAAGAGCGGTGTCCAACTGTTATGTAAAGTTTAAACTGTTATGTAATTGCACTTGAGAATATAAAAGTGTTATCTGTTTCATAAAAAGTAATCAAAATAAGCACTTTCAAAAGTGTAAACCTTCACCTACCTTATTACGTAATTCCTTTAAATATTTATAAGTAAAATGGAATTAACAAAGTTCTGCCAGATACCTTAAGAAAATAAATAAACTCTACAGTATAAACATCACTTCTGTAAATATGTTGACTATTAAATACATGCTCAAGTAAATTCAAAGTACAAATAAATTCAACCGTTTTTCATAAATAGTTTAGAAATTTTTCCAGTTACGATCGCTGTGGCAAAGTATATGTAATGATGAAAAAAAATTTTTTTGCTCTAGTGAAATTTTTAGCATGTAGAAATACAAAAAAAAAATGTTGGGAGTTTTTTACCATGTAGAAGTAGGACAACGCTGCAGCAACAGCCCAAAACACTGATCCAGTCTTGACAGATTTAATCCAGAGGAAATACGTAAATTGGAGCGCAAAAATGGCAATTCCTTCGTTGTCATAACTTCCAGCAACAGAACGACTGATGTAACCAGGCACAATGGCAATGAAACATGCTGCAAAAAGGCCAGCACCGGCTGACCACAGTTCTTTGGTCAGAAAGTACGTCGATATGGCCGTCAGACCACTGCAACATTAAAAATTTAAAGACTGCACTATCTAGTCGACAATTGAAATACCTGAATATTGGTGCCAAAAACACACAAACGTCACGTATATGTACATTTATATTTAGTAAATGCAATAAATAGTGTATGCTTCCGGAAGTTATCATGAGCCCAGGGTACACCGTACCCCCCACTATGCGTCCCAAAGGATACCATGCCCTCTCATCAAACCAATTCAAAAAATTATAGAACCCATGTTTTACCATATATGCGGTCGCTCTGTAATTAAACCTGAAAATTGGGAGGTCTCGTCATTCAGAAAACACGCGTGTTACGTCGACTTCCTCACCATGGATCGAATTCGTGAATTATACTTTCAAATCTTATAACCGCGAACAGGCGGGACGAGAAGCCGGCTATCCATGCCAGAAGGAGTACGACGAAAATTATTAGACTGTTTATTCCTGCTTTACTATTTATTTTGGTGATTTGTGACTTTTTCGTACCGGCTTGAACCATTTTTGACAACCAAAAACATGACACGCATACACAGTCTCACAGGTTACTTTGCAATCAGACGGCCATTTCCTATTGGTCGACTTGTTGACAACTTGGCATTTGTCACGAAAATTCTAGGGGATTTTAATTTGACACCAACCGGGAAACCATTTAATTAAGGCGGCAAATTCATAAATTCAAAAATACACACCGTGAATTATTTATTACGAAAACACAACAAACACTAAACTAGAGTATTAAAATTGACTAAAGGTGGAACGTATCGGTACTTCTTTGGTAGAACTGTGGCTTTGTATTTGGTTTTGTTCCCTGCTAGGGGCAGTAATGTCACGTTGGAGATGACTTCGACTGGGCGAACTGACCCAAAGAAGTCTGTTATACGAACGTCATGTGGATTTCTTCTGAACAAGTCCTTTCTTACTCCCACCGTAGAAATGCAAACTCGCTTCGGACACACGTTCAACTGCAAAAAACATGATTATGCCATCTAAAAAAATTGAAAAACTTACAAATTCTCCGAGCGTCTTTCTTGTATGTGAATCGACGTTTTCTAGGAATTCAAGGGCATAGTAAGTGTAGCGGTCAATAATATAAACACCAATTGCGGGATCCACGTGATGCTAAAATATTAATGTCATTATGAATAATAAATTGGGGAATAAATACACACTGAAAGTGAATCTTCTCCAACTAGACTGCTCCCAACAGCTAGAATGTTGGGTGAATAGAATTTTTCATACATAGAGGCTGCTTGACAGGTATCAATCATGAAGAAAATTTCATGATATCTAAAAATTAAATGATGATTTACAATAAAGATGGTAATGAATTTAATTGCCTTTGTTTCTGCCACATCTGCTCGAGAGCATCTGCCATTTCCTGACTTGTAATTTCCTCAGAATCTTGAAATTTCAAAAAGCCATCACCTCCATGCCCTGTCAGATATATCAAGACATTGCTGCCCTCGTCTGTGAGTAACTGCTTAGATCTTGGAGTACCAGGTGGCAACCTCCCAGTCAAAAGACGGACAAAATTTTCAACAGTGACCTATCACATACAATTAATTTCTTGTAAAGCGTATTAGACATGATTTACTTCATATCCTCGATAGTCCACCTCGACGTCGTCCCCGTACACGTTTATGTGCTGATTAGCGTTATTAAAAACCGTCGCGGGGCGCGGATTTCGTGGATTACACGCCATGTCATCCGCAATCATCAATATTATTTGACTGTCGGGTATTCCGAGACGCTTTACGCTTCTGTAGATCGACAATACGTTGGCTACATGACGATAATTGAACCAAAAGCGGCTCGTATCTACGAGAACGGCCCAGTTATTTGTGTGACCATTTTTGGGAAATTCAAAATCCAGCTGCAATTCCTAGTTTGAGTAACAATAACGTTTGTAGCGGTGCAATACCTGTGCTCGGCTTAAAGTGATCAAAACGGCGAGAAAAGATAGAGAAAAAAGCGTCATTTCGCTTGTTCGAAAAATTAGCTAGGGGAAAATGTTAGGTTAAGGTGAAAGTGAAATATCGATTAGGCGTGGCTTTCTAATACGAATTGATAAGAAATTTAATATTTTTCGATGATTTCCTGTCAGTGTATAAGTCGATACTTTCCGTAAAAAATTGTCTGAAATTGGCCCATGACTGATTAGTTGGGGTAATTTCAAATCTGGCGCGTTTTTTGATTGTTACACAACAGTCGCAACCGGAAGCTTCCGGTTTTAGAGAAAATAAATTCCCAATGCTTGGTGGGAAACAATTGAATAACGCTGAAAATCAGGACGTCAAGTTAAAATTTGTAGGTTAAAAAACATCGAAAATGATTCTTTTGAAAATGATTGATTGAAAAATGGTCCTTTTTCAGGTTCGTTTCAATTTGGCGCCGAATCAGCGCCGGAAAGGAAACTGTTTTGATGCGCAGGAAAAATGCTCAAACCCCTCTTTTGGCATTTAATGCGCGCAGTACCGGTTTTCATCCTCTTACATATTTTACAAGTGTTTTGCTTTTATACAACATATTTGACTCGAATGTGGCAAAGCTTGAGTGAAATCAATCTATTAATCCTCCGTACAAACATCTTTAACTATCTGACGACTTGAACATTTGCCAAAAAGGTGAGAACAGTTCCTTTCTTTGTTAACGAGAATGTTTATTGTCCCCGAACGAAACTCGCCATACACGTGGACGGAACATTATTTCGCGTTTGGGCCCCATCCCGGGTCCGCTTTCGCACGGTTTGCCCCGTTTCAGCTTGGCCGCGAAGCATTTTCAGTCGGTGGCAGTGAGGTTAAGGCGTGATTAGCGAGTTCGTATCGCACAGTTACATAAAAAATTTACAGTTACTTGGCAATAATAAGGTTAGAAAGATCGGTTTGTCGCCGTTTGATCGCTATTTTCGCTGTTTGTTAGATGTTTGCTCAAAAATTCCGGACGTCATTAGTGGGTCAATAATTATTTTTCGGTGGCGTCCGCACAAATACTGGGCCACCATCGACTATTTTAAAACCAGAAATAAATTATTAATAACCAGAAGTAAACAAAATGATAACGTAAAATGAAACGGAACGGTTTTGCCGCTTTTCGTACGCGGGTCAGGCTTGCAGGGTCAACTGGCCAAACGGTAATTAGGGGCAACAACCAGGTCTTGTTTTACAATCTAAAATCTAATTGATTGCGGTTATAGACGTTCGCTCCGCATGAATTCTAAACCACTTCGATCAGAGCCAGTTCGGGACAAATTCTGTTCAAGTTCTTCGACCCAAAGACATTCAGACATTGTTCGGTTCAGTTCCGATTTCAAAGAAACCTTAAATTTTGATTTTCTCTAAGTTGGTACCCTTGTATAGCGGTATGTGAAATCTGAAGGAGGGAGATTAGAATCACTATCAGAAATAAGTAATCCGTTGCAGAAAATTGATAAGACAATTTCAAGAATTTCATTTTTTTTTTAAAGGTGGAAGTGCAATTTACTTCCATTAAAACTGTTGAAGACTACGTAATATCTTCTGTCATTATAATAATTACTATACGAGTAGTCCGTCATTTGGTTTTTGCTTGAACGAGAGTCGGGTTTTTGAACTTTTGGTTTTGCCACACCGTTAACATTTACTTCATTCAGTTAAAAATGTCGAACGAGCGTTAATAATTGCATATTCATTAATGTGTCGTTTATTTAGACAAGGCCGCACTTTTACTTGGAGATTATCTAAATGAAAGTAGACCCATTCATTAGTTTAAGATTGTCTGGAACAGTTGGTTGAACCCAACAAGTTTAGTCGTTTAATGGCGACTTTCAGCGGTCGCAGATTTGGTCTTTTTTGCTCTAAAAGGAAATCGGAATCAATTCTGATTACGAATAAAACTGTGGTTGCATTTTTACTTGCGAAATCACGTGGAACTTCACGATTGTTTTTAGAGCAGTGCGCCGACAGGATCTCCAAAGCTATTTTTAACAGAAGTGTCCTTTAAATGTACAGCCAAATTATTTTTTCCGTGAAGGCATTTTTCCAAAAGCGCCCCACAACAAACATTTCTAATTATTTCATTTGTGATTAAGCTGCATTTTCTTCGTGTAATTGTTTGGTTTACGCTCAACGGGGTTCATTTGCAGTAATTATTTCCATCGAAGGAGAACGTTCCGTTTTTGTGCGATTATTAATTAAAAAAAGAGATTTTATTATTGTGATGGACCGAAGCAAAACGTTAACAACGTGGGAACAGTGTAAAGTATCATGACCAGATATCTGTTGATCATTCGTCGCGGATAATAATAACTGCAAGAAGCAGAAATTCTGTTCTTTCCAGATCTTTTTATGCCGAAATCGCGTCCAATAAAAATCTTTAAATATCGTCGATGGTCATCACGAGTGCAAATAGATCAATAAAAGTTGTAAAATTGACATGTTAGTGTTTAATATGCTCTTGTTGGTGGGATTTTGCTTGCAACTGGTTGGATTCCAGTGTTTTATGAATATTTATCGTCATTAGTTAATAGAATTACGGCGCATTATTCGCTTTTGTGTAAGATTAAAATCTAGAAAGTTGAAAACTATTTAGCATTTTTTAACCAACCTTGACGGAGAACAAGTGCAAACGTGTAAGCATCGAATCGAGTTGTAATAGGAATTTGCAGGATTTCTTGTTTACTGCGTGATAAAATTTTTGGAATTTGTGTTGTGGAAAAATTCAGATTTGTCCACAATTCGTCGAGCACAAAAATAGTTTTTTTTCTTTCTTCGTTGTTTTCTGGAGTATGAGGGAGAAAATCAGAAATGGGATTAAAAATTTGCAGAATTTCACATGCTCTGTAATACTCAATGGATTTTTTTGAGGAATTTAAAATTCTTCAATTTTGTGGTAAATTTTCAATTCTAGACGTAGTAATTAACGCACAGAATATTTTTTATGCAATAGAATGGAATTAAACCCTTTTTAGAAAGATGATTCGCAGAAAGAAAATTTTTGAAGGGAGGTAAATTTTTTGATTTTTGTGGCATTTTGACAATTGTATCACAAGTGTAGTGTAATAATTTTTTTAAAGAATAAATACTAATACATAATAATGAAATTAAGAATTTGGATTTTGTAGTAGAAGACTGAACAATTTAGCAGCCCATGAACTTTTTTCTCGTTTATGTTTGAGGAAACAGTTTTAAAGAAATGCAGCTAAAATTTAAATTTGATTGTTAATTGAAATGGAAAATCTTGATTGTTTTGGCGATAAATTTCAAAAACACTGGAAATGGGCATATTATGCTGTTGTTTAAAGTCACAGAATAGTTGATTTTTGTGAATTAAAAAATCGTAGATTTTCAAAAACATTGCCAAGAAAGTCACAATTGGACAATTATTATCGTAATTAATGTTTTCATATTGAATAGAATTGGAAGAGAAATTTTATTAAGCCGTGAATATTAGAAATATTTAATAAATATAAAATCTTGGATATCTTTGTTAATTGGAAGAAAAAGAAAAATTGAACGAATCAACTAATTTATGTGACAGAAAAATTAAAGAAATATGAGCAAATCACACCTGCTGTTTTTTTTAATGGTTAATATGGAGGGTTGCTTGAATTCTAAAAATAAGAGCAATTCCTATTTCACTCGTGCAGATTTTAACTGTGACAGTTATTATTTTCTACAATTCTAAAGAAGAGAATGATATCATTTATGCCACTACCATTTTATTCAAATTTGAATTTTTAATCAATCACAAATAAAATTGGCTTCTAAAAATCGCCAATCATTCTGTTTAAAAAATTAGCTTGATCGATAAAAAGTCAGAAATAATTTTGCATTCTGTCAGATTATTTTGTACCACACGCAGTAAATTTTGCATAATGAGTAATGAAACACGCTCTGGAAGTTGTTCTAAAGGAAATACGTATAACTATTTTCGTTGACAAAAATAAGCTCAAACGCAAAACAGTTTTTTTTTTTGTTTCGTTCAGGAAATAAGTTTTTATTTTTTAATTATTTAACAAAATCACATTGAAGTTTGTATGAAGGGTCCAAACAAATCAATATTGAAGGCATAAACAGATATATTGCTGCCTATTGTCAATAATGTACTTTTTTTTATTTTAGCGCGAACAAAAATACCAAAATGACAAAGCACTCCACAAGAGCATTATAAAATTGATTCATTCAAAATCGTGTTGTATTTTATGACGATTACGTCAAAATCGTAATTTGCGGTTGAAAACGTATCAAAGATGATAAATAAATAGCGGGAATAAATATTTTTGTTTGTGGCGATGGCGGTCCAGTCGTAACTTTTTCAATATATCCGCACCCTCGCCTCCCAAAATAAAAGTTTCCTGAAACAATGGAACGAACCGTCAAGAGGTGGCAGCAGCTGCACCACCATCGAGATGTTTCGATTCTTGTCGAGTTATCATCATGAGTGGTTCTGTTCGCAGGCGAGCATGAGTTCCGGGAGTATATGTTACAAATGCAACCAACCGGGGCATTTCGCGCGGGAGTGTTCCCAGCCGGGAGGGCGCGACGGAGGACGCGGTTTCAACAGGAACCGAGAGAAGTGCCACAAATGCAACAAGACCGGGCACTACGCCCGCGACTGCAAAGAGGATTCCGCGCGTTGTTACCGTTGTTATGGGGAAGGTCACTTCGCTAAAGACTGCCTTCAGAGTCCCGACATGCCGTCCTGCTACAACTGCAGAAAACCGGGCCACATCGCCCGGAGTTGCCCGGAAGCCGGTGGCATCTCGAACGAGACCTGCCACAATTGCCAGAGACCCGGCCACATCTCCAGGAACTGTCCGGAGAACACGAAAATCTGCTACTTATGCCACAAGCCCGGCCATCTGAAGCGGGATTGTCAGGAGAACGATTACAGGAAGTAGTGTATGTTAACGACGCTGTTTTTATTTGTTGTATTTTATATATACGTTATGAAATTGTCTGTTTTCTGGACCCTATTGTTAAACCGATGTTTCTTATTTATACTTCAAACTGTTTCCTATCTGTTTTTCCTGTAGCATAAGAAAATTATTATTATAATCATTGATTTTTTTAATGTAATTTCAACTTAAAACTAAAGGTTTTATGATACTTTTGGTTTTATCTACCAGTTCCTTGATGAGAGTCGCCCATCCCGACATACAGTAAGCAGCGGTCGGTGCAATTCAAGAGGTTCACGCTTTCGTTTCCACACCATTTCGATGTAACGCTCTTTTTTGTACATTTATTTATTTACCTTCATTTACCAAACTGAAGGATTGTGTTTACGTTTGGTATATACTTTCCAAATTGTAATAATTTTGATAACATCTTTACATTTTAAATAAAATACTTCAAAGGTGGCCCGAGTTCTGCTTTTCTGATTTCTCTCATACACCATTCGAGCAACACAACCCTTGATCAACCAACCACACTTTCATCATTTTCCACAAAAACAAATCCACACTGGTGCTATCGACTGTCAAATTCTCATTAACTAAAGTGGTAATTGTTTTAAATATTTTATGAACTATTGTAAACCACAATCTTTATAAATCGTTTGTTACATTATTGTTTCGCGGTAACTGCAACTACCACGAAAATAATTCGAAATTGAGTACTAATTTTGGCTAGATAAATTTATAGTATAATTTTAAATGAATGAGACGTTCTGACAAGTCTAAAAAAACTCAAAAAGCTGCTATTGGAAGAACGTCGTACGAATGCAAATAGAACGAATCTGCAATTGTTCTGGGGTGTTGAATGACCCATTAAAAAGTCACCAGATGTATTTTCATCTTATGTAGATAGCGCGACGTCCAGATCTATATCCTACAAATCACCTATGGAACGTGGTAGGATGACGTCTGCCGACAAGTGCAACATTGTCAGTCTAGAGGAAGAACAATGGTCTGAAACAGATAGAATTTGAGTAGACAATCGTACCATTTAGGTTTTATATTGTCCTATACAACTATAAATGTAATGAGACTATGGTGGTTGTACTAGATATTAAACAGTTTCGTTACATGTAAGAGAAAATTTTCGAGTGTTTTACTGATATTAACATAATAAAAAATTTAACTGCTTAATTATTGTTATTATTTTAATGCACATTTTTGCTTTGCATTGAACAAATGAAAATCATAAACGTCAAAAATTATACCCAATGAAAAGTGAAAAAAAAAAATTACAAAGAATAATTAAACAAAGAAAGTAAGATATTTAAATTCGTTAAGGGATAAACAAAATTTCCAACAAGTATGTTTTTAGAAACTGGTGCAGTTATATTCCAAGAATCATGAAAATTTCAAGACACTAAAGTTTCTCAGAACGAACTTACCTGAATTATGTAGCAGTGTAGCTACTTTGCGTCCATTCGCAGAATATTCGAGTACAAATTTCTGTGCTCCCAAGTGGATATGTGAGTGCACCGGTTTACTGTTTATCCTTAATTTCATTTGGAAAAATTTCTCTTACAAGTGACTGATTGGCAAGATGGTGCTCTGCTGCATTTAAATTTTTTATTTGACCGTCTATCAGTATAAACGGTGTTAGTAATTTGCTTATGAAGACATAGCAAGAAGTAAATAGATAAATATGTGTAAGAAGTAAAAGAAGCGTCTGAATAATACACTATACACAGTAAAGCGATGGATTGTTTTATTATCTTCTTGTCACCTAAAAAATATTTTTGTCCGTCGTTCGTGGTTGCGCCAAATTTGACAGATCCCTTTGGTTTAACCTTATCCTTTGCGTCGATGGAGAAAACGTGTAAAACAGATAATTTCATGTTCGGGTCCGTCGTAGGGAGCAGAATAATGTAATGTATTGTGACCACACAGTTACAAACATTTTGTAAAATATAGATATTAAAGCGAGGGTTTATGGTGTGAATAAATGTTAAATAATAAATTACGTGGTAATAAAGTAATTAAAAAAGCCACAAATGCTTCGGGCTTCGTATTTTTATTATCCAGTAACGGTATAAACTGATTCTGAAATTGTTTCGCAGACAACTGATGAATAATAAACAAAAATAGGAGAAAGCAACGACATGGTTTCAGACACTTAACATTTGTGTTTATCTTTTTGTTTTCTCTTCAGTTCTTATTGAAGTAAAAATAACATCTACAGTTGAGTCTTTGGATATGCAACCCAAAATGCTCCTTCATGTATTTCAATTTTCTTCACAGTTTGTACTGCTTCATAAAGATATTCTTTAACATTATACAAGTTAGTGTAAAAATGTCAGAAATTATGTATAAAGTGATAAAGATATTTTAGCGTTATAAATAAAAATATTTTGAAAATTAAATTGTGTTTTATTAAAATTAATTTGTTATTTGATTCGGTGGTAGGTAAGTACTAGGTACCTTGTAGTGTTACAGCATTTCTAAGTAGCAGAATCCGCTTGTGTTGCAATAATTTTAAAAAAAGTTACAGAAGAAACGGAAGGCGGTTTTCACTTCTGCTGATCAGTTCGGTATTTAGTAGGTCAAAGCCAACGGATTTCATGTTTTTTGAATTCCTTTCGTAATCTTGTCAATTATTTTTTCACGTCACCAATTGAAATGAAGGAAACTAAAAAAAATCTGAGATATAACTTTAATTCTGGAAGGCGAAAATTAGTTATCAAAATTTATATATTTACATATTTATTTTTATAGTTTTACATCATTGGAAAAGTAAGAACTTGTTAATAAATAAATAATTCAAGTTGATAACTGTGGTCACTATTTAGTGTCACGTTTTCCAGTTGGTATATTAAAAAAAAAACAACTTAAACATTTTTTGTTTCAAATCGAATATCAAAAAATGTAAGATATTTAAGAATAAACCAAAAAGACTTAACAGTTCAAATACACGTGCAGATCAGATATATATTTTTTTAAATATTGCTCCCCTCGATTTGTCTGCATAACTATAACGCAATTAACTGTGGCAATATGTTGTTTAGAAGACCACAGTGATAGTTTAATGACCGCGCCTGAAGGCCAGCACCTTGTATATTGATCATGATTTCATGATCACATCAAACTTGTCCTCAAATTCCTAATCGAAAAAAATGCATTCGAATTTGGCGCCACGTTGAGTTACCGACTGCGGCTGTCACACAACCATCAATTTGACCGCCATATAAACTGTCAATCTAGAAGCACGCGTGACATAAAATTTGTGACTTTTGGTGTAAATTCGCCAATACCAAACCCAGTGTTTATCACTAAGGCGCATATTTAATAAAAATGTGTTATTGTTGTAAAATGTACACAAGATCTCTCAAATGCACGTGACATTGCTGTCAGTCGTTTATATTTACTGTGTAAATTTTTGAATATCCTTGGATGAAGAAGTGCCGCAAGTATACGAACGGCGAGTGTTAATTGCGAGCGTGGTTGCAACCCCGCAGACTAATTACCCGAAACTGTGAAGAAGATAAATAGAAGTGTTACGTAAATTCATGTTTTGATTTGACGTATTGTCAACTTTGAAAATGAAAGTCCGTAAGTAACAAATATCTGGTGTTTTGGTGAATGAATGTGTTATTTTTCGAACGCATATTTTTGTCTAGTTTCATTGTATTGAGTGGCAAGGATGTGAATTGTTAATTAGTTGATTTTAATTAAGCGGCATAAATTTCCTTTCCGACCACGAGGTAGCCATTTCTGTCACGCGAAGCTCAATGCAGGACGTGATCAGTCAAGAATGTTCGATTGCACAACACACTACAGCAGAGACGGACAAAATTGATACAAGACGCGTCTATTTTTAAGCAAAAACGAGACCTCAGACGATTAAATATAACCGCGATTTCGCACCAGAAAAATATTGTTTTGATATGAACTCGTTTCTAATGTTGGTATACGTTAGCAAGATTGCCATTATTTATCTTCACGGTATAATTTTTTTTAATCACAAATTGAGATTCTTTCTTGTTTGGATATTTTTCAATGTCAGGAGTGTGTCCCGGACGAAACAACAATAGTCTTTCCGGAATAAAAGAATTGTTAAATAAATTAACATAATTTTTCAAAAATAGACGTTCGGAGCATGCGCGCCGAGCGATCGTGTCCTGTTGTTTACAGCGTTTGTTTCGCTTCTGTCAATTGTCACTTTCAGTTGTCACTCAAACGTGTTTGGTGTGCTTTTAAAAATTGGTAAATAGCGTCTTTCCCGTGTTGATTTATTGGAAAACTCGCGTACCATTCCGTGGATCCGGCATCAGTAGAGACCATGACGGAGACTTTGTTCTCTGATAGATGTGAGTAAAGGGAGAAAAGCGGTTCCGAATCGGGAACGTGTTTGGAGCGCGGCAAATGCCAAAAGTTGACTTGGAAATTCAACTGTCAACTTGTTCACTTGTTAATTTGTTTACGTTTTTAATTTGCACACCGAGACGAATTTGTGTTTGGTTCGATTTTCGAATATCGATCCTTGATCGTTTTTCTCGTGGCCGACAGAGATGACTGAATTTGTTGCAGATCGAGAAAGGTTCCAATCGAGCAGCAGCACTGACGAAAATGAGTCCGGATCCGAACAGGAGGACCACCATCAGCTCATGCAGATCGCCAACCTGACCAATCTGTCGGTGGAGCCGACGAGGAAACGCAGGGGCAATCTGCCGAAGCACTCGGTCAAGATACTGAAGAGGTGGCTGTACGAGCACAGGTATGTCAGCTAGAGTTGAGGGTGTTGCGCGCAGGTGGAGGAAACGGCGACAACAACTGTTCAGTCTGAAGGCTGGACACTTTGGTCATGTAAAGATTTGCATTTATTGAAATGGAATTTCATTAATAGTTGTTTTGGTGTTTTCAGTATTAAAAATGTCATCAGCCTGATAGATAATCATAAATAATACATAATAACAAATTCAGAGATGTTTTAAAATTGAACCAGTTTTTAAAATGTAAAGTGCGTGCAGTCGTCATTTCTATAGAAACTTTCAATAAATCACTATTTATAATTTTGAAAAAATATTAGATTTTAATGTTGGATCATATTAAAAAAAAGAAAAACAATTTTAAGATTAAAATAACATTCGGTCGTGAGAATCTTAATTTTTAAACTTCCTAGAAGTGTTAAATCAAAGTGAATTAAAGAAAATGATATATTCGTAAATCGTAAAATTATAAATAACTAATTTGTTGGCGACTTATCAGTTTTTAATGAAGCGAAGATTACAATGGTTAATGAAAACGAATGAATAAACGATCACGTCATTTAAAAATATTCATTTCCACAGACTTGTTGAAGAGTTTTTATTATTGTAATCGTCATTTTATTCATCGATTGTTCAATTTTTTAACGATGAGATAGTTTCCAGATGTGATAAATTGGGTTTCGATTATGATTGATTTATTTGACACAATGTTGTGATTTTAAATCACTAGTTTAAAATTTCATCTTTTTAATTATTTTTTTATCTTTCAAATATTAAATTGTTCGTGAACGTTTTAGATAATTGTTTATGTTTTCTTTAAAGATAAAAAAGTCGAAATTTGTATGTAAACAATAGTTTACACGTAATCTTGTGGCACTGTTTTCAACGCCGCTATTTTTATGAGTTGCCACCAAAAGAGGCAGAGGTAGAGCTAAAGTCAAAGTCTAGTGTATAGAAATCACTGCTAAGTTCGTTTCATTACAGCTTAAGTAGGGACGGAGAAAATGTTGAAACAGATTCTGGAGAGAGGGATTGTGATGCGAAATTAGCAAATGTATTTATTTTGGTAGTGCTGATTAGCATGGCATGGGAGAGAATGAGGCGCAAGAAACGAGAAAAAGAAAATACAAATTCAAGTGAGAAAAACGATAAAACTTAAAAAAAAAGAAAAAGGAAAAACAAAGGGGGGGGGGGGGTGTGGAACAATAAACAAAAAGAAAGTGCTATGTTATTTAAATGGCAAGAGCAATCAGTAAAAACGAGAAACTGTTCAAGAATAAGAACTGATAAACAAAATAATTTGAATTCGGTGAGAAGGAATAAAAATGTGACGGTGGTTTAAATTCACTGTTAAAGTAAAGAAAATATATGATGTGTTGGTATTGGCGAGAGAAGATAAGAATAAATGCGGAAAAGATGGAAAGCATGTTGTAGAAGTGTTCAAAAGAAAGAATAAGGTATTGTGTAGAATAAATAGGAAAAAAGAGAAGAGGTAAAAAATGTATGTATGCAATGCAAGAATTGTGAAAATGCAATACAAAATGGTAGGAAAGAAATGAAATTCCGGAATATTAGAGAAGAAATAAATAGAATAACATTGGGACTAATTTCCGTAATAAAATTAAGATTTAGTTTAAACCACGTTACACAGATTTAAAAATAATGTTTATAATCATAAGATAGATAAGAAATATAAGATTAAAATTGTAGATTTTTCACGTAAAATAAGACATTCAATGTAGAAGCTCTAAATCACAGCGGTACAACGCTTAACTAGACTACCAAGATTATCTATAGTTAAATTATACCGTCCACTTGTTTTTTGTGGGGGTTAAATCAACACACTGAAGGCCAACCAATTATTATTTTCTTTCAAATACGTTTTAATAGATGTAGATAAATGTTTTCGATCACAATCTGAGAGACGTCGTATTAAATTGCTCCACAAATTACAAAATATCCTTGTACAGAAACCGATAACTTGAATTTGTCAAAGTAGACCCATATAACACACCAAAAAACATTGGTTAATAATTATGATCAGATAAAAGTAATAGTAAATTTCGTCCATTGCAGGAGAGCATTTTTAGAAAAATGGAAATACAATCTTCACAAATTTATTGTTTCTTGACGAGATTGATGATCGTTTTTAAATAATAAAAAATGTGATAATTCAGAAGAAAATGTGTTTTAAAAGTGAAACGTATAAAATGGAGCATAAGAAGAAGAAAGAAATGATTGTGGAATTGAAACAGAATATTTTCTAGAGTGTTTCCAGATCACGGGAGGGCAAGAATTTAATGTTTACCGATTCATCACGATGAATTCGCAAAGTTGCGACCAGTTGTTATCGATCACTTAGAGTTGTCTTGTGACCGACCCTCTCATTTATTGGACTGACGCCCTCGAAATATGACGATGATAAATGGACATTTTAATTAAAAACTCGCTTCATCAAAAAATTATTATGCATTCAGAGCAGACGTACATTTTCAGCTTGTTTGTGTGTCCGAGTAGTTGCACAATTTAGGACGTTTCGTAACGGCGAATTTCTCTTTCAGATACAACGCTTATCCGAGCGACGCCGAGAAGATGACCCTGTCCCAAGAGGCGAACCTGACCGTCCTTCAGGTGTGCAATTGGTTCATAAACGCTCGCCGCAGGATCTTGCCGGAAATGATCCGGCGCGAAGGACACGACCCTCTCCACTACACCATCTCGCGAAGAGGCAAGAAGCTGACGAATTCCGGGTCGATGGGCGTGGACCAGTCGCGTGCCCAATGGGACGAGGAAATCGCCACGGTTGGCGGCAAACGCATCAGGCTGGACCACGACTACGACGACACGATGAATCTCATGTACCGGTCCGAAGAGGACAGTCCTACCGAATACGAGAGCTCGAGTCCCAGCGAAGAGGAGAAGTTCAATCCGTGGCAGACGGTGATCAGATACGGCGTCGCCAAAGACACCGCTTATCCAGTGAAAAGAGGGTAATTATCGATTTTACTTGTGCGTTTGATATTGTTTTTGTGATTGTCGGAATGTCGACTAACGTTACGTGAACGTTGCAGATCTCCCGACGAAGGCCAGATCACGACGAACCAGTATTGGAACGCCCCCCACCCGCAGCTGTCGCATTTGCCGCAGCTGCCTCATCCTCTGTCGACACCGAAGGTACAAGTGATGCCGGCGCACCAAATAAATCCCCTCCACACGGAGGCGGACCCCCTCGGCACCAACGACGAAGAGGACAAAGATAAGTTCAAATGTCTGTATCTGTTGGTCGAGACGGCCGTGGCGGTCCGACAGCGCGAGAAAGAGCAAGGAAACGTTCAAGTATAGCCACGATTATCCGGCATTGTTTCACTTGTGCCTTGCTTAGTTTAGTTCGCGCAAATCTGATCAGTCTGTTTTATGGCAAAAAGTTTGAACACTACAACGAAAGACTGGATGAACATTTAGCAGAAATGTGATATTTGTAATTTTAAACGATTTGCCAAAAGCGAGGTCTCCTTACAATTTGTGTTGCGAGTATTGGCATCTTGAGGTTTGTGGTGAAACTTTTTGTTATAAGATTTCATATTTTACTTATAACTTTGTCTATTGTAGTTGTTTTTTTCCTTTAGTTTTAGTGTCTTTGGAGTGACATACTTTTAATAATTTTTCATTTCTATCAAGAGAGTGATATTAATGTGGTTTTTATTTGGATGTAACTTTCGTTTTTTGTAATACTATCATTGGAAATCCATGTTGTTTTCTTTCGGACTTTCTACGACAACGGATTATCTCATTAAACTGTCGCTTAAATCAGGGTAGCATTAACAAACTTGTTCTGTGATAAATGAGTGGGAAAAGGAACAAATTTTCATCAGCTTCGGTTCGGGTTCATGACAAAACGATTAATTAATGTGCCATACAAGGATTTGATGGGATAATCTGACACAAATGGAGTACTTAGAATTCGATCTGATCAATGTGTCATAAAAAGTAACGATTAATAAACATGTACAATTATATTTTTATGACAAATACAACTATTAACAGCGTACCTGTTGTGGCATTTTTCCTCCAACAATTTATCTCGATTGATGTTTAAAAATTTGAAATTTTGATGGTACATTTTAAAGTGTATTCTACTAATAATAGTTTTCTAAGAAATTTTTATATACAGATGACATTGTACATTTTGTAAAATCAACTATCATGTTTAATATTGTTGATAAGATGTAGGTAGCATTTAGCTTACTTTTTTTTAAGTTCTCTTTAATTTATGAGGTACTCAGAAGTGAATTTTTGTAAATATCTCGATTTTGTACGACAAGTTACGTTTTATAATTTTTCATGCATATTTCTTCTCAGTTCTCTACTCCACTCACCTCATCCGGCACAAATCGTATGGTGTTTATAGTAAATGCGAAAATTCTCCATGCGTATACTTCTGTAGACAACCATTTGCTCAACTATGACAAGTACAAAATCTTGTATATACTTAATAGATATAACCTAAGCAATACTGTAGAGGATAACAGATATTTTGTGTAGTGATTTTCTATTTTTACTATAAATTCAATCTTTCAGCCACAAGGGAGAAATATGTGTGAAATACTTCCACTGCCAGAATTACTATAAGTATATTGAGGAATGGCTATTGTTTACCTCAAATCTTTGTATTTAGGTAGTGTTGTTAATAAATATGTTTGAAGCGCCACCATCATTTTATTTACGTGAATAAACAACTCTACAACAGCGTTTTCCTGAAATATTAGTTACACTTCACCGCCACCCTTTCTCCTTTACTATCGTTATGCATCACTGGGAGTCACCTGGGCAGTTGTAGCTTGGTTTATGCCGGTCTAGAAGGCACGTAGATGTCGGTAATGACGATTTCTTCAAAGAGTGGACACTGATTGTGTATTCTCCAGTCTTCGTCTGGGCAGTGTTTTACATCGCTTTTTTAACACTCGAGCCATTTGGGAACTCCACTTACGCAAACTACTTGGACTGATCAAGTAATCGCTCTCGTGTCGCCATATTGTTTGAAGATGGCCTCCACCTTATCATCGTTATTTGTCAATAATTGGTAACCCCTTGAGGAAGAGCTTGTTGGCCTCGCTTTCCACTGAATACTTGAAACCTGACGGTCACTTGTTGTAGAGGTCGTTGCATCTCTATACATTTCATCACGTCCATCAACATTACGCACTATCGTTCAAACTTGTACCGCTCTTCTGCTACGTACTGAAGCCAGTCGGTGCTAAAGTCGCTGCAATTCAACAGCGCCCTCTCGAACAGACTCTTCTTCAACTGATTGTTTCTCATAATGCGCGTACACTTCGCGACTCCTTGTTCTGAGAGATTTTTAAGATATTCTTTCATAAACATCTCACTTCCGGCATGTCGCTGTTTTTGGCCAAGATCCTTGCGCACCATTTAGTCATCTTGGTACTGCTTTCATCGTTCGTTGTCGAACGCTCTGTTAACATACTTGAGGTACGCCAACCAAAATTATGTCTTCTGATTGATTGCTAGATTTGGCAAACCTTACTCAAAACACTTCATCGCCTCAGATTCTTCCCTATCCAAGGGTTCCAAAATTCTCAGTCTTAGTATCCACAAGTCTTCACTCCAGGAACAGTTTCTCGAGGCACGGGACACGGGAGCTGACTTGAACCACCGTTTCTTCTAGTTTTGTGGCGTACGTAGGCTCAATAGTCGTCTACCCAGATCGTGTTTGATAGAAGAGTTTGAAAAAATAGAAAAGAGGAGACATCTTCATAAAAGGAGAAATAAGTAATCCAAAAGAAAAATGTTTCTATCTTGAACAGTACCTACCTATTCAAGAAAAGAACATTTTAATTCGACCAATCAAAGCGTTTTAAGCCATCCAGGTGTATTTCCCGTAATTGTTGCTAGGTTGCATACCTTATTACGTTTTCAATAAACTGACCGACTATGAAACTTTTGAGAAACGTCGGTGTCAAATTTTCATTTATAATACCACGAGTAGTCAAAATTATGTCGACTATTCCATTCACCTGTCATTTGTTAAAAATGGACCAATAAAAACACAATTTTACACATTTGTTACCATGGTTTCAAAAAATTGGACCAAATATTCCCACTCGTGGAAATTGTATCGGTAATCCCAGCGATAATTTTTAACAAATGAATGCAGCCTTGAGAATTGCTTCCAAATGGACTCACGTGTCTTTTTTGTGTTGTTGGAAACATTTTCTTCGATTTCTGCGTTAATTTCTTCTCCCGATTTGCTGCCAAATTGCCAAAGTTGGTTCATGGAATAGTCCTTCGAATCAACTCGTAGTCCAAATTATGTAGACTATTTTTCAAACTGGTTTCACTCATTCAATTGTGCTTGCGAATCTCACTCGTGCTGACGCACTCGTGGATTCATTCCCAAGCACAATTGATAATTCGTGACCAGTTTGAAAAATAATCGACATAAGACACCTCGTGGTATTATAAATGATTATTTCATTCATCATTATCTGAACCCTCCACCACCCGGCGGCACGGCAATTTTGCCGGAGTACATACACTATTACGGATATTACTATCAAGTAATAGTGCAGTGCTTATCAACATAATTACCGGCGTCTCGCCTCCGCATTTTGACTTTGTTGTGTATTATGTTGTGTGTTAATGTTAAGGAATTCCCTCACGATATGACATGAGTATAATAATATACCTTTTTGAATTTCAACTACCAATGTGTTCCCTAAATCCAGAATTTTTAAATTTTTAAAAAGAGATTGCGGTACTATTCCCGTTGCTGAAATTATAAGTGGTAAAATAGAATTTTTTTCTAAACTCCAAAGATTTCTCATAGCAACGGAGAGCTCTAAATATTAATTTTTGTGTTATATGTCTGTGTTATATTATGTGAATTTGGAACAGCTATATCTAAAAGATATGCTTGCTTTTGTTGTTTATTTAAAATAATAATGTCTGGTCTGTTATGCTTAATATGAATGTCAGTTAAAACTGTTCGATCAAAATATAATTTGTAATTATCATTTTCCAAACAACTTTCTGGTTTATAAATATAATGTGGTTGTGTATCCTTTAATAAGTTGAATTTAACTGCTAAATTCATGTGTATAATTTTTGCGAATATATCATGACGTTTTTTATATTCGCTTTGAGCCAAAACGGTGCAAGAAGAAATGATGTGTTCAATGGTTTCCCCTTCAGTTCCGCAAATAATAACTCTTGGTTTAAAATCAAACGAGATTTTTATTCCTTATGAGAATGGCATCTTTGACGCTTTGTGAGGAAACTTTTTTTTGGTACATCGTGCTGTAACATCCAGCAAAAGTCTGCCATCATTGATACGCTCCATATTCCTTTATATCAGCTGTCCATTTCTTTTATATCTTGGTGAAACCGTTCCCCTTATTCTTCGCTAATAGCACCAAGATTTTTAGGAAAAAGATTGCGAAAATAGGAAATGCACTTTCAAACTCATATTACATCCCAAGATGTGAACATTTTCCAACATGATTCTTACAATATTTTTATTTTTCACTTTAGTATAATTGCATGATAACTCCTAGGATACGAAATACGTAAACATGTCCATAACAACCGGGGCATAATAAGACGGCGTAATAAGAATAACCGGGCGTAATGAATTCATAACGCCCTCATCAATTCATAATTGCAAAGATGCCATTTTTTTTTTTTAAGAACACGTAGTGATAAATAAAATCTTGTATGCACCACGGCGTCACCGAATGATTACGCCCATCGAACGATATCCATCTCTCGGGCTAAAGCCCTCGAGCTGGATTCATCGTTTTCCGGGCGTAATCATCGTTGTAACGCCCTTGGTGCATAAATAGCTATTGTAGTCTTCATCTTTGTGATTTCCAAGCAAATTTTTCAATGACGTTCTTAGAATATTACAGTATCGAAATTTTGAATTATGTAATTCATTCATTCTAGGTGAAAATTCCAATTTTAAGAAAAAACGAATTGTGAAAAAACTAGCCGTGATAGCGCAAAACCAAAATTTATTTTAATCTGTTTGCCTCAGTATCTGGAATTAAACCGCATTAGTGAAATTTTAATAAGTTTCGTGTAATTGATAAAAAATATGTACTTAAGTATCAAAATGTTAAATATCTGTTAAAGTACTGGCCACAAAAGCAAAGTCTGTCGGGAATATTTGTACTTTTTATACTTTTGAGGCATACATAATATGTATTATAATTAAGAAATCGCACTTAAAACTCCGGTACTAAATAGTAGTTTTTTGTTCGACACTGTCAGATTTTGAGAATTTTCTCCTTTGTGAATGGATTTTAATAAATGTCACAACTTGTCAAAACGAAACGGCAAGCTAATTTTAAAGATTTTAAAGGACTCGTCGAACAAACAAACATTGTATTCAACTCGTTCGTGTGTAAATTGGGCCTTTTTTGGCACTCGTGGACCTTTAAAACGCTCGTTTTACTCGCGTTTAAAAATGGCCCACTTGTGAGAAAAAATACCCAATACACACGAACTCATTAAATAAAATAAAATAAAATAAAATCTGTTACATTATTGCAATATTTAAATCAACTTACAAGCTTGAAAGTTGATGTTTCTCGTAGGACTTCATTATGAAATAGTTATTTATGTATTAAGGGCGTAATGTAGGCGTTTTTGGCTCGCGGAGTGAGATTAGAGCCCGAGGCGAAGCCAAGGGCTCTAACACGACAAGGGCCAAAAACGCCCTTTACGCCTGTCATACATACAACATTTTTTGCACGAGACACTGCTAATAACTTCCTAAATGAAAAAAGAAAATGCATTTGGCACGATACAATAGCACCCGGGCTCCGTCTTGGAAGGCAGATCCTGTATATCCATAGTAATAAAACAATGGTTCTGTTATTTATAAATTTAAATGAAAACCACAATTAAAACGTGAAAGTTTCAGTTCATTTGTGTAAATAACACAGCTTAATTATGTGACAAGACGAAGAAAATGATAGCTGCTGTACACCACCCGATGTGGCAGAAGCTGCAAATTCAGCAGCCTTGAACTTATTGCCTTTAATGTCAAGGAAAATTTATGAAAAGGCATACGGCCCTAGGGCTGAAAAGTGCTATTTTACGCCCGATAACAGCATCTTAAAATTCAATTTCACGCCCACTCGTGCAAAAATTTCATTCTTATTTATTATATTGTAAAAATGGTGGATACGCCGGGAGACACCATATACGTATTTTTCTAAAAGTTTAACTTGCTAACCATGTATTTTTTTAAATTTGCTTTCCTTGTTCAGATTAAACTCAACAACAAATGTCAAATAAAGTAAGCGAAGTGCTTGATGAATTTATTTAACAATTTCTTCACCGAAAGTGCCTCGAAAAATTTGAAGTTGGAACAATGTAAAACAAATTAATTTCAATCACTCACTCAATTTTTGGTTAGTTTTTCTTTTGGTTTCCAACTATTTCAGAATTTCTTTGGAAAATATGATCTCATTAAAATAACTTCCTTTTTTTATTTATGTGAACATTCAGTGTAGAGTTGTTGAGGAGTGGAGATACAATAACAATTATTCACAATTCATTTCCTAGTCTCTTTGCTGAAACACTGATTTTTATATTTTTTATTAATCTACATGCTATTTGTTTCCCATTACATAAGTATCGGTGTTTAGGTAATGAAATGAGCAAGAGTTTATCGATATAAGAAAAAAAATCAAACCAGCAATAAAAATTGGTTAAATTTCTAGTTTTATTTACAGTTGTCAGCCAGCTGAAGCAAGCGAAATTACAATTTCAAATAATGTTGTTGTTTATATTACCTACGTATAATATTGAAAACAATTTACAATTTTGTACAAATTTATCTGAGTCGATATATTGCACTGTAATAAATAATATTGTATAGTGTTTTGGATCAATAATAATCACATATACAAAATATAAGCTCTTGTCATCGTCATTGTACAATATCTCGTAAAAATAAAATACAATAATTTTGTTGATATTTTATACTTATGTCAAGTATAATCACATGCTTATATTACAGTACAGTTAGAGATTGATGGATTTATTAATATTGGTATATCACTACACTCTACTTAAAAATATATTGATCTTTATCAAATTTTAACAAATATTCAATGCAGATGGTGTGTACCACCGCACATTTTCTGAAATATATAATTCAATTAATATTTATTTAATCCAAAACAAATCAAATCAAAGGAATGTCACTGAAATTACATCTTCATTCGATTTTCATGAGCCTTTTTAACTATAGCGAGCTTAGAATGAGGATCGAGAACTGATAACTCTGTGTACGGAGGTTCCTTCGTGCCGTGCAGCATCAATGTCCATTCTTTTACGAATCCGGTTTGTGGCAATTGGGAATTGAAGCTTGCCTGGAACATGATATGCGTAAGGATTCCTCAAAGACTTTAACGGTTAGGGGATTTACCTCCAGCAACCAGGTCCCTTGGGGGTATTCACCCCACGTGTGGGTCGTCATGAAAGGCCACTTTGTAAACCCATCCCGCGAGTCATCGTCGTTTTGTCGCCGACTCAGAATCATAGATCTTGTGCCCATCGGTGAGGTTAGGAATAACTCGAGGTCACCACGTCTGCTTGCGTTCACTGTGAGGACCGCTTGGACGTGCTCCAGATATCGGACTTCGGTGTTCTCGTCCTGGCATGCGTTCGTGGTAATCTTCATTATCAGGGATTTAGAAGAGGGGATTTTTCTAAAAAAATGTTAACACGCTCAAAAAAAATTTGAGTATCATTTTTGGAGATTTTGATTTAGGCCCGGTTTCTGGAAACAATTTTATCGGGCCAGTTAGTTAACTCTCCAATAAATACAAAAATCCTGTAATGTGATTGGTTACTTGGATTTAACCGGTCAGTTAGTTATTGGGCCGTTCCAGAAACCAGGCATTAGACCGTTTTATTTTGAAATAACAATGCAATTTTTTTGTTTTTCCCGTTTAAACAAAATTGTTTTATCTTTTATATGTTATGTATTTGAATAGTTTTTAATCTGGAAAACAATACAGAAAAGATAGAAATTGATTATATTTTTTCTTGTTTTTTGAATAAAATAGAGGTAATAAGAAATAATTTTATTAAAATTAAAGTGTCTGTTATTTCGACATTTAAACAAAATTTGCAAACGGGATACAGAAGATATTTTATCAGTTTTTAGAAAGAGAGAATTCTTTATTGTGCTCTGCACTCTGTTTCATCGCGATATGACCTCAAGGAGTTGCACAGTAATAATAATAAATATATGCGGAGCTCGCCTCGCTTATTTGTTTCGTAGATTTTAATCTATGCGGCATGCGATCATGTCACCTACAGTCGCGAGCAATGAATTTTGGTCGTCAAGGTCATTCTTTGACGCAATCGAAAATGCTCCATTGTAAAACAGTCGTAAATATCATAACCTATCATCATATTGTATGACATTAATTGTCATTTTTTCCTCATTTTTTTTGACACTTTGTTGACGTGGGCATAATTAGGCAGGGAAATTTTTTAAATCTGTGACAATCTAACCAAATTTTGAGATGTCATTGACGACCAAAATTTATTGCTCGCGACAGTACGTCCTATATTTTTTTACATTGGAATTCTAACAGCAGAAGTTAATTTTTGATTTAATTTTTATTAATCTCTATATGGTTTAACGCAATGATTTGCGAACTTCCGGAAACCCGTGGTGTCCTCAAAGAGGATTCACGAAAGCTCGTTATGGGTTTCTACAGCTATAATGAAAAGAAAGAAAATTTTGAATTTTAAATCTTGAGATAAATTTAGGAACCCTCCTTCGCCGGGGCTGTAACTCTGGTAGTTCATAAGAGGTTAAGTCAAAAGATCCAAATTTAATTTATTTTCCAAACTCCAGTAGAAAAAATCATGTGTGCAATACGTAGGAAATCCATTTTTTCCGTAGATGGCATGTTCCCATGCGTAATACGGAAAAAAACTTATTGCACAAATAGCTATTAATTTACTGTACCTACTTATTTTTATTTTACAATGCTTCAGTCGTTGATAGGGAACATCCCCAGCAGAAAGCTAATCGAGCTTTTGGAGAAACTTTCAACTAAACATTCAGCTTGATATTGACGTTGTGACATTCCCTAACACAGCCGAGCAAAGCCGCTGGCAAGAGCTACTCCCTAAGTGGCTAAATATAATAAAATATAATATTGCGTTCTGAAGAAGGTTTTCAAAGCTCTAGAGGAAGAAAAAACTACATGAAAAAAACCACGTAATAGGGAAACGAGCAAACAGACGACGTGAAAAATATAACAACATTTAAATCGAACGATGGATGTTCAGAAAAAGGTCGAATAAAATAAAATATTCGAATACGAGTAGTATATTAAAAAATAAGTTGCAGAAGGCATCTATTCAAGCACGAATTTGATATTCCGAAACGAGCCGCGTAGCGGCGAGTTGAGGAACGAATGAGTGCTTGAAGGACCTTCTGCAACGAATCTTTTATACTATTTATTCTATTTTGCCGCTTTATACCATTTTACAAATACAAATAAAAAAATAAAAATTCTAAATGTAGGTAATTTTGCGGTGGTTGGTGACATTTTTTATGTGGCATAATTTTAGCCGGCTGTGAAAAAAATTAAATGAAAACGTCAGATTTTTTTTATTTTCGCATTTGATGTTTGAAAATGAATGCTGAAGAAAGTTGCTTTAAAATTGTCCAAACATTTTCTAAATAGAGCAACTCCAGTTTACAGGTGTCCCTGAAATGCACGGCAAAATTTTAACCACGAGCTACTGGCTTCGTGTAGAACTAGAAAAAATATTACAAAAATTCTATGTAAAAAAATTAAATAACATTTAATTTTTGAGGTACAATTTTTTTTAATTGCTTTTAGTCTTCTACATTGTCCCACAACCTCGTAGGTAAAATTTCGGCACACTTTAAAAATACACCCCTGTACAGTTGGTTGCAAAAAATCGGGAAACGAAAATTTTCCTAATGTAAATTATTTTGTCAATTTGTCAATTAATTGTTTCCTTGACAATACCTATCAAATAATTAAAAAAAATGTCATTGAATTTTGACATTAATTCTAACCTATCTCTCGTAAGAAGCTTTCACACAATGGAAAAATTGTAAAAATGTGTCAATTTTATTCTGACAGTTCCCGTTTTTTTGCAACCAACTATACAGGGTTATTCACGAGAGGGGTATTTCTGAATTTCTTTTTGCCGCAACCGATTATACACATTGCAACAATATCTTGATTTCAAATTTTGAAAATAATTATAACTGAATCCACGACGGCTCTTAGTCCTGTCTCTTTGACGTTAAAGCAAAAAATCTTTGTCAATTCGAAAAAATTGTTGTTACAATAACGACGAAAAGACTGATATGATCCTCATTTATGGAGAGCGTGGAAGGAATTCTGTCGCCGCTGCGGATGTTTCCAAGCCGATGGTAGACACTTCGAACAACTTTTACATTAACTTAATTTGTTAATTTATTTGTTGAATTTTGATTAAATACAGGTTATCTGCGAATCTGACATTTCTGACAAATCTATTCAACTTACTTTGATTTCTAATTTAAAAGAAATAACACATTTGATTTAGTAGTCACTGCCATTGTATTGTTGGTTGCGGCAAAATAAAAATTCAGAAGTACCCCTCTCGTGAATAACCCTGTATATCATATTTTATAAAATGTACGCCAATGCGAAGTAACCTCTAGGAAATATGCTTTAAAACAAAGAAACCGCATTGGTGTGCCTTTTATAAAATATGATATACAAGGGTGTATTTTTAAAATGGGCCGAAATTTTACCTACGAGGTTGCGGGACAACGTAGAAGACTAAAAGCAATTAAAAAAAATTCTACCTCAAAAATTAAATGTCATTTTATTTTTTGACAGAATTTTTTAAATATTTTTTCCGAGTTTTACATGAAGCGAGTAAGTAGCTCGTGGTTAAAATTTTGCCATGCATTTCAGGGACATCCTGTATCAGACGATTTTAACGTAGACAATTTTTACTAATCTTGTCGTACAGTTTGCATCAGTACAATGGTAGAGCTCACAATTAAGTCGCAAATCCCGAATAAACAAGTTAATGTAACAATTTGAGAATAAATGAACAATCACTCCGGATCTCTATAATTATTGTCATAATAGCATTAACGTTCGTATTTTCTTCTCCGATAATTGGATTCTCATTACGTTAGTTTATCTGATCAGATAACTCCAGCTGATCATTTATTTCTACTCCATTGCTTCGGGAATCTTAGACTTGACCCAATACCCGCCCTGGATCCAATTTAAATTGATTTTATTCTAAACTCAAGAAAAATAAAGAAAGGAAAAGACATGATAGAAGTCCTGACAGAATGGAATACTTAATTCGAACGAACGAAATGTAGAATTCAATTGAACGAATCGAATGGAAATTCTGTAACCTTTCGTAACAAGAAAACGGATTGATTTGTAATTGAATCACACTCATCAAACAAGTGTGCAATCATGTTGAAACCTGACCTTTTTTGTCTCAATCCAAATAAAATCCACAGTGGAGACAATTATTATGAAACAGTTTGCAATACATATCTGAAACGGATTTCGTTCACAACATTTAGTTTTGATCAGTATTAAATAACCCCCAATAATGTCAACTCAACTGATCTAACACCGGTTCAGGTTTCTTGAAAATCTTCTTAAATTTTCCCAAAACTAATTCCTTCACTTGAGACTTGCAAGAAATTCTCATTGAAGTTAAGACATGTATTTGTGCAGCTAGATGCACAGATATATGTCTAATTGAAAGAATTGCACGTGTGTAGCAAAGACACTGCAAGCTGATTACGTAAAATCGCTGTAGAAATTAATTAGGCAAAAGAAGGAGACAAGTGCATGAGAATCGCTTCAGCTTGTCTCTAAAATCTTCGCCTCAAGATAAAGTCTTCCAAACTCATCTTGTACTGGTGCATTCCACAAAACCGTCCACAACAATCTTGTTTTTTAATTAATTTCCCCTGTTGGGGCAACTTTCCACCCCACTGCCGCGTTTCCCTATTAAACTTTCCAGCAAACTCCACACTTACTGAACTTCTGTGACAGTTCCCGCCTCGCAGTGGAACCTCGGCGGGACCGTCTTCCACTGCTTGGCCAGGGCCACCATCGCGCCCGCATCCAACACCCCGAACCCGAAGAGATGGTTGAACTCCAATCCGACGCCGTTCATGGTCCAGTGGAAACGTCCTTTGGCATCAAAAAGGGAGTTCCTTTTCGAGGTGAGAACCGTCAGATGTTGCACGTCCCTCCACGTCAGGTTGTTGCTGAAAAACACGTTCTTTAATTAGTCCGCCGCCGGAGGTGGTGTTTATTCGGTTAAATCTCTAATTACGATCCGGCTACGGTCAATTAAACCGAAGCGGAGCAGCTCGTGTTTTATTTCCCGGACTTACTTGGCCTCCAGCGCTAACGCGAACACACCTGCCGCTTCCGGAGCAGCTGCGGAGGTTCCGGAGTGCGTTGTTGTGCATTTGCCGTACAGGTCTGTGGTCGCCTGCGAACACAAAGAGAATAATCAAAGAAAATTGATTGGCAAACAGTTTTGACTAATTAAATGGGTGGCAGTTGAAATTTGCTAACGAATTTTGTTCCAATGAAGCCAACGGAAGACCTTAAACAGTTTCTTTTTTTCATGGAAATAAATTTATGTAGAAACTTGGACTATTATAGAATGAGATTAGCACATGAATTCTTTCGTAAAAAATGTTTTTTTTTTTTAAGTAGATATGGTGGTCAACAGAAAATCAAGTCAAAGTTACAGAATAGAAAAAATATGGAAAAATACCTACAGACAAAAATGCAAGAAGACCACAGGTATCTAATATAAAATTACCAGAGTAAAAACACTTAATAAAGGAAGCGAAAAAACAAACCTGGGAAGAATTTGGACACAAGATCAAAATTGTTTACAGCACATGGAAACAATTCAAATGAAAAAAACCACATAGAAATTCAAAAAAATTCTAACCACAGAAAAAGAAATATTAGACAGATAGTATTTCGAACAATTCATAGACGCAAACGGAGAACAGGAAGAGTTACTATACGAAGAAGAGAATGAATATCAAAACCTCCCGGACTCAATAACAATGGAAGAAATGACGTACCACACAGATAAATTACAACTAGGAAAACCCTTGGACAAGGCGAAATCACATCTGAAATGATGATTTATATGGGAGAAATGGCCAAAAATGACCTCCGCGAATTATTAAACGATATAGGTAGTGAAAAGAAAAGAAATACTCAAAATTGGAATTCAGATATGAATTGAGGATGGGAAGGAGCACCCAGGACCCAATATTTACAAGATGTATCCGAATTCGACCGACAAACTTGGGGTCAAAAACGCTTAGTTTGCGAGACCATAGTATACGGTAGTGAATCCTGGACATTAACAAAAAATAATGAAAGTAAAATCATACCTACTGCAATGAGATTTCTGAGAAGAATAAAAGAGATTACAAGAAGAGACAGTAAGAACCGAGATAGTAGTATCATACCTACTGCAATGAGATTTCTGAGAAGAATAAAAGAGATTACAAGAAGAGACAGTAAGAACCGAGACAGTAGTATCAGAATAGAATTACCTAGTTATCGGCGAAAGGAAAGGAAGTGGTTAGGTCACATACATAGGATGAAGGAAGAAAGACTTCCAAGAGAAATTTACGAAACCAGAGTGCTGGGAAAGAATAAAATAAGACGCCCACGACTGAGATGGGAGGACCAGGTGCGGCAAGAAGCCGAACAATGAAGAATCCGGTGGAATGACCGTTGATGCTTTATCTTGCTTATTTTTTATCCGATTTGAATAAATGACACATCAAATGAAATAATTTGAAAACACTTCATTACCAACTAAATAAAAAAAAAATTCTTGCGTCCAGTTTTTGACAGATGAATATTACCTTCTTTTTTTCAAATAGCACTGTACATTTTTTTTTATTCAGTATTGTAGAGATTTGTCTTCTGAATATAAAAATGCAAAGAACTATACCCATTTATTAAACAAAAGTCAAGAAATTAAAGAGTAAATGTACAAAATTTAAAAATCAAGTGACCAAAATAAACAAGAGAGAAGTTTGTTCTAAATGCTCGAAATGACTAAGTGAGCTCTGAATATTCATTTGTCAAAACAGTTTGATAATAATAATAATAATGCTGTGGAAGAAAATTTCCAAAGACGATTTAGCGTTAACGTGTGGTGTGGCATTTTTGGAGATAGAATGGACTAGTGCACTAGTGGGTCTTTTTTTTATTGATAGCAGTCTCGATCAAACAAAATATCATATTATTTATTATCAAACGTAATAAGCAACTTTCTGGATGAGATACCAATAGCAATAGAGTCGTGTTTCATCAGGACGGCGCCATACCACATAATACACGCATGAATGTTGTATTTTTAAATCATTTAAATCATTTTGGTGAACGATGAATGGGTCCTCATGGAGCTATTCGATGGTCCGCTAGATCCCCAGATTTGCATCCATTGGATTTCTTTATATTCATTCGAAACTTTCGAGACATTTGACCCCACCAGGTACCCAAAAAGAGTTAAGAAAAAGGATAGTGCGAGTATGTCAGAAAAAACCCCGAAATTTTTTACTGAATGCAAAGGTGGGCATTTCTAGAAGGTATCGACAGTGTCTACAACAGCATTGAGTAAATTTTGAGCAACTAGAATAGATTTTGTATTGTTTACAAATTTGATTACTTGATTTTTGATTTTCAATTTTTTTCAATTAAAATACATTTTTTGTTTTTTCTTTTAATTCAGAAGAAGATTCTTTATAAGAACGAATAAAAAAATATATAGAGTGTAATTTGAACAAAAAAGTTGACTATCGTCTGTCAAAAAATAGATGTCGAAAAAAATATCTAATAGGATAATAATGAAGTGTTTTTCAATCTATTTCATTTGATGTGTCATTTATTCAAATCGGATGAAGAATAAGAAAGATACAGCGTCAAAGGTTTTGCGTCAGTCACCCGGTATATACCCCAATATTTTCCGAATATGCAGTAGAAGCGTAGATATCATCTAGAAAAAAAAAAGTTGATATCTTTAATAACAAACAAGTTATGGAGCTTTTTCGCAACTCTGGGACACCTGTATATTCAAGTAAAAATAAATAATGTAATACCTATTGTAAGATTAAATTAAATTGAATTTCACAATTAACATTTTAATGAAAATACAATGCTAATATCAAACTATAATTTTTGGATCTTCGACGACTGTCCATTTTCAAACTTTCACTTGGCGCCCCTTCAAAATGCGAAATGGCCGTTATAAGTGCTAATTTAATATAAAATTTAGCAAAATAGAAAAATAAATCATTCTGCACTGCACTTTTGGGACGCCATTAATACCACAACGAGTAATGCGCATGTCTAACCGAGAAAAAGCATGTTAACCCATCCCTATCCTTTGGGTTACCTTTCCAGTTAAATTTAACCTTGATTAGAACCAACCCGACACCGAAATATCCCTAACCAGGGAATTTAATAGTTAATCATTTTTATTTGGTTTAACCCACGACTGAAATACCGGGCCTAACCATTACCTCCTAAAGAACACCTTTACCTTTAGGAGGTAATGGCCTAACTGGGACAGTGTGCAAAACATAATAATGATAACTCACATTGCTGTTTCTGCAGTTCTGCACGTGTCATTGTGGTTTCACTCCCGATCTTATTTTGTATCTAACACCGTTTTGCTTCGGGTTCCCATAATTTTTAAACTTGCTACAACTAATTTAATATAGGTAATAACTTTTAAATTATTTCTTCTTTCAAAAGCTAAGGAAATTTTAAAAAAGAAAGTCTACGTTGTTGCCTTTCATTTTGTTTATTACAGCTTTCGTTCTAACGTCAAAAATATTAATTAATAATTACTGCAAAAAATGTACAAATAAACTGGTCTTTCTTTGAAACCAAAACCATCTTAATTAACAATTCAATTTTTTAGATCATAACAGCGAAGGAAAATAATGTTGCTTGTTATGTAGCAGAAAATGTTTCAAGGTGGAACAACTTTTACAAAACTGTTTTGATAGTGTTTTCACAATTGATTATTTTTATTTTTGTATAAATACCAATTCTAAGAAAATAAACTTAAAATATGTTTTTCTTTACTTATTCATTGAAAACGAAACAAGGAAGTATGTATTGGTACTTAATTAGCTTAGAGCAATATTGGCCAAAGCAAATGCGGTTACACCGAACAAGAGTATGACGTTTGATAAATATTTACACCAAATTTGGCAGTAAAATGTTGAACCTATTACTCAATGTCAATTTTAGAAGAAAACATGACAGACAATTTTGTTTATTTTCATAACATTAGGTAATAAAAACTACCTACTTTTAAAAGCAACGGCGCGGCAAGAAAATTTATGTATGAGGAAGATGGAGTAATCCTGATAGGCTACTTATCACAAATTACAATTTGACAGGTATACAGCATTTTTTATTAAGCTTGGCGAAAAAATTATGGAGATACCATCTTCTTCTCGCAAGTAAGACTCGCTCGTTGAATTGGTTAACTATTCTTCACATTCACCAGATCTTCAGATTAACACATATTTGTCAAAAAAACGCGACATTTTTGCATCGTTATCAAGTAGCAACATTTCTCATTTTTTCACGTGTTAAAAAAACGATTTTTTTGTCACGTGTGAAAAAATGTAATCTTCGTTTGCGCGTTTCCTGAGTTACACTGACTTGTCACAATACTTGATACTTTGATTTTCTTCATCTAATTTGCCTTCAAAAATCAAATTTCTTTTTCGACGGTTGTAGAAAAAATAGTGTTTGTATTTCGTGGAAAAATCCGTGTTTTGTTGGCGCATTAGAACGACTTTTCTCATGCGCTAACAAAAAACACTCACTTTGCGCACTTTTAATACAAAAAACTATAAGGCTAGGGCCACACTACAGACTAAATAATTGGCCGATAATTTAGTCCGATTGGGTAGCTTCCGCGCACACCAGGCAAACTAAACTGTTTGGTTGGCTGTTGGTGGCGTTGGTGCGCAGACAGCCGACTATTAATCGACCGACTGCTTATGCACAGTTGATAAAATCAATGCGATTTTAATTAAATATGACATCTGACATAGGATAAAGATATCCTTTAGTTCAACATATTGAATACCTTTCATAATCATAAATTAAAAATCAAAATTTTTGCACTGTGCCAGGACTCACTGCTGATTTACTAAATAAAGCTGGTCTTTTTTCAATTTCTTCAATTCTAATAACGAGTCATTAATTAAGGAATAAGGGTAATGCGAAGGCGGAAAAGACAGCAATGAAAAATGGATTACAAAGGTGGTTTAAAAAAACGTGTCGGAGCAGTAAAGGAGAAAGAAAAAAAAAACACAAAAATTTAAACTTTATGAGGGGTCCTAATAAAATTTGAAAGTTCATTCGAATTCATGGTCTTTTTTCACTTTTGGTAATGAACAAAAATAACGAATAATTATTAACTGTTAATGTCATAGTTCATAGTAGCGCGTTCCGACTGCGTCTTTACCTTAGTATTAACGCATAAAAATATGTGTAAAGGAATCTAGTTTAATTCTGAATTATAGATATTTAAATAAAGCACGTCTCATTTTTTGCTGGAATATTTCCTACTTTTGTTGGTATCTTAATAAATCTTACGCGATATTAATTAAATACATATGAGATTTGACATAGGTTTAAAATATCCTTTGGTTCAATATATTTTATTACTTTCATAATCACAAATTAAAAATCGAAATTTTTGCACTGCAGAGAGCCACTGTACGCCTAATATGTGTGGATCACCGACTGGATAGTCGGAGAATGTGCGCACTCGTATTGTACACCATGCTCTATCAATAGTTGGCCAACCTTCTTGTTGAATCGGAATTCCAACTATTTTTCGATCAATCTGTCGGCCGACTACAATCGCTTTAGTGTGCGCACTCACATAAGTCCTCATACTTATTAAGAACCAACTAAATTGTCGGCCGATGAAAAGTCTGTAGTGTGGCCCTAGCCTTAGAGTTATGAGCGTGAGCGTTAATAATGTGAAATAATTGAACTATGTATTTTCTTTCCCCTTAAGCTTTCTGAAAAAAACTCGAGCAAGTCAACTTTTATTTTCCGATAATTTTCATTTTCCGCTTTTTTGGCAGATTTAGGCAGATTGTTAAATTACATATGACAGTGGAATTCAAATTTTAAAATTTAAAGAAAATAATGTGTTCTAAAATTCCGATATTTTCTAATTTTGACATCAACAAACCAAAATGATGAATTAAAAGAAACTTTACAATGTACACCTATTATTTGCATGCGTAATTTTGTTGTTCTGGCGTCTATTAACGTCATACTGTGACACTTAGGCTATTCAAAAATGCCAATATCAAAAGTTTCTGAACAAGAAAAGTGTGAATTTAGTGCGGTTATAAATGCAAACGGCGCCAGTACCAAATATTAATATAATATTCAAATAAAATTATCTAAAAATTAAAACATAACCTGTCTCAGAACTTTTGTCAAAATGACAGAAAAAGTCCGTTTTCAAACGATACAAAAACCTATAAAAATTACTTACTTGAATTTAAATGGTGTACGCGTTTTTTTTTAATACAAGTGTACATTTTTAAAACGAAAAAATCTTCCAAATCAGTGGATAATTGTTGAGGATTGGATCTCAGTAAATTAAGAATTTATTGAGGGACCTGCGCGATCTCTATTGATCTCACCCCATTACATTTTTTATGGAGTTATATCAAAAGCAAAGTTTACATCATTAGACTAGATATAGGTACTCGTAGTTGAGCAACTAAAAGAAAAAATTCGTGCTGAAATGAGAGCAACCTAGCTCGAAACTTTCCAAAGTGTTCGTCCTGACTTTTGAAACGATTTACGTTAGAAGAAAATGGCAATCACTTTGAAAATTTACTTTGATTGTGCATTTCTGTTGGAGGAATATTTTTTGGTTTGAAAAATATGCATTTTGGACGTTATTTTAAATAGAACGCGAATTTTTAGAATCTGTTAATTTTGTATCAAAAAGAAACTTAACTTCACAATCGAACATAAAGCTTTGTATGTAATTCGCACATAATTAGGCTTTGTGAACTCGTTCTATTTATTGGCCTTGCTTGCAAGCTCGCTCTGCCATAAACTATAGGGCTCGTCCACAAAGACCTCTATTATGTACTCATTACATAAATAGTTAAGAGTAAACTAATTAACTGCCTGCAAATTTTCACGTCACCTGCTTAATTCTAAGTGAGTGAAAATTGAGTTAAAATAATTCAAACAGACAAACAAATAAAGCGAGTTAAAGAAAAGCTTTTAAAAATATTCGTAAGGGAAGAAGTGTACCTAGTCTTTGTAATTGCATTTAAAATGTTGAAAACCTTGTTTTGAAGTAATTCGGAACGAGTGGAACTTTTGTTTGGATGACTGGACCCTTTGAATACATAAATGTATCGAACTGAATGGTGAATTATTTGAAAAACAAAAACAATTTTATCTTAAACACTGCCGCCCCCAACGACAAAGTTTAAAATGAATTTTGTGCGCATAACTACACATAAAAAGTTTACACTTAACAAACAACTTAGGTAAATATTCTTGTCTTCCCTCTTGCATTTTTAAAACTACCCTGCTCTCCTAAACTCCGATACCCTCTTCATCCCCTACTACACATGCAAAACTTACCACTCCCGTGTTGGGATCCTTCGCTCCATTACTGAACGTGGAAGCCAGCGTCGACGAGCAACTCTCATCATAATGGGCATTCTGGCCATCGTTGATGGCACTATTTATGCTGACGGTCCACATGCTGGCGGCGTATCCGTCGCAGTTGCAATCATCGTCTTCGCCGCCGTCGCCGCTAGCCCATACGTAAATGTTTCCCAGGCCGTTGCGTCCCTCATTGACACCCCTAACAATAGCTCGCATCGTCGCGTTTCTTGGTCCGTCAACGGTTTTCCCGTCATCTGTCGGTCCCCATGATGCGCTGTATATGTCGATGAGGCCGGGCTCGTGACCCATGGAATTGGCCTCGATTAAGTCGGTCATGTAAGGCTGATCCAGCATTCGAATGCCTTAAGAGAAACGGAAGTTGCATCATCGTGCATTATTCAAAAGGCACAAGTGGTGTTGAGTGTAGGGCACGAAGTGGATGATGAAAAGCCAAGCAAATTCTGCTAATGCTCTGATACTTGTATTTGTTCAAAATAGCGCCTCTTACGTTGCTACTTTGCAATTTGTTTTTAAAAAGAAAATAATTTCAGAAATAAAAAGATTTCACCTCTGCAACAATAATTGTAATTACTAATTATTATTATTAAAGTGTTTTTCATTGGATAACAGGATTCATTACCCACGGCCCGTTGAAAAATAATTTCAAAACTCACTGCAAATATCATAGTATCATATCATACAAAGTAATAATTTTAAAACGTCAATTTCAATTTGTCTAATAATGAAACTTATTTATCAATTCCTCTTCATTGTCGTAGAAAAAGTATAGTATTTTATTCCCGGATAATGGCTATTACTTGCTCGGACGAATTACGCCACTCGCCTGCGGCTCGTGACACAAAATCATCCTCACGAGTACCATCATTATCCGCTCATTGAATAATATACTATAGGTATTTTCAAATTTGGTGGCGGAAACAAAAGACTGAGAAATGTCACAAAATTGTATTGTCAGCGTCAAATTTCTCATAAGCGCCGTAAAAAGGAATGTCTAGGGAGTCTAGGTAAATTTAAATTTTCGTTAAATAGATTGAAAAATAAATTCTAATGAAAGCTATAAAAATGTAATACTTATAATAAGTTCGGAAATCACCTAATTCATACTTTTCCAAATTAGTGACTGTACATTTTCGGTGCCTTTTTGGTGGTGAATTCAAAATAGGAATTCCATTATTTCTCTCAGCTGAATCTTTACGTTGTTTTAAAATTCGCTTGACACTTCTGAGGGAAGCTTTTGTGCATTCGGAAATCCATTCTTTAATTTTTGTCACTGGTTCAAAAGGAAAAGTTATTCTCATATAATCAAACGTATTACAAATTATTTCTGTAGTTTGATCGTGAATAACTTTCTTATTGCCAATATGCTGCATTTTTGACGAAATTACGATATTACGAATGTCTCTGAGAAATTTGACACTGACAATACAGTTTTGTGACATTTCTCAGTCTTTTGTTTCCACCACCAAATCTGAAAATATCTCTACATGTTAATCATCGGAAAGTAATTTTTAAAGAAACCTATTTTTTTCTTATTCTTCGATGTTTCAACTTCTTTATTTTACTTTTAATAAAAATGATTTGTGTTTACTATTTTGTTACTTTCCTGGCGATGATACGTAAATATTAGTTGGCTGCATTCTTCATTGCAACATGATCTGCAACAGAATATATGAAGAGCCATCTTACTTCAAACTGTTAGGTACTACCGTAGAATCATCTGTTGATTAAAAATTGTATTTTACAAATGGCACGGCATCGAGGGCGGATTTTATCACCAGTATATCATTACGGATATTTATGTGACGCAATTATACTTCTTTTTACGTTACGCCCACTTTTTACACGATATCCAAGGGGGAGTGTGTTCACATGACATTATGGACTCCAGAGAATACTAAAATCAAGCATTGCAGCTATGAGTATTGAAGTTACAACGAAATGCGGTTTTCCCCGGCGGTCATTTTTACGAACACTGAAAATGACATAGACACTATTTTTTTGCAACGTTATTTATTATTATTATTATTTATATTTTGGGGTAATAACAAGTTTAGCATTTATTATTATGGAAAAACAATAAAAATTTAGCTGTCTCCCAAATGGTGGATGCGCCGGGAAATATTATAGGCAATTAGATTATTTAGTGTGTACACAACACCATTGAAGTTCTGACACCCAGATTCCATTCTTATGTATTCAGCGATTAGATTTGAGTATAGAAATTGACGTTTTCTAACCGTTAATAATAGTTATTTATTGTATAAGTGTTTTAGATAGCATCTTATCCACGCAAGATTGTTTAAACGCGAGTGCGAATGCACGAGCGTTTAATATTCTTAAGTGGATAAAATGCGACTAAAACACGAATGCAATATATCTAACGTTTTATCCACAATCACAAACCCAAATTATTATTTAAAATATCACAAAGAATGTCTCTTCTGAAACACGGTGAAACTCAGAACGCGAGGTGCTGGTTGCTGAGGTTATTTGTTGTTTATTTTTTCGTTTTACTCGAAAAAGTGTGCTGAGTCTATTTCTCAAAAAATCTTGGAAGAAGCCCAAGAAGTAATTCAGCGTGTATTACCAGAAAAGTCTAAAGAACATTACGAAAAAGAATTCTCTGGATTCAACAAGTGGAGAGAACAACGCCAAGTAGGGGTAATCAATGAGGAAGTCATGCTCTCATATTCATTGAATATCAACAAAAAGTACACAGCTTCATCAATGTGGAGCAAGTATTCTATACTGAAGACTACAATAACAATTCACAAAAAAATAAGTAATTATTCAATAAATTTCAAATGATTTGTATTAATTAATCTTCCATTTTCACTTATCTAGTACCGTGAGATCATTTAAATGTATAATTAAAGGGGGCTATGACTTTAAAATTATATTGGCAACACCGCTGACCTTTTGATTTGAATTGTCAAAATGACGCTTTAAAATTCAATACAAAATATGAAACGGCGAGTTAACAGTTGTAGCCAAGCCAGGTGTTTGATACAACTGTTAACTCGCAGTTTCATATTCTGTATTGAATTTTGAAGCGCCACTTTGACAAACCAAATTAAGATGTCAATGGTGTTGCCAATCTAATTTTGAAGTCATAGCCAACTTTAATTAAAAATTGATTGAAATGATCTCACGGTAGTTTATTCCACTAGTGGATAAAATGCTAGTTAACACGGTTCATAAGAGTGGATAAAAGTTGTTTTAAAATGTGATTGTGGATAAACAACATTATTAACATTAAAAGTGGTCTTTGGTATTTAAGATTTGGTACAAAGTACAGTTGCGGACACGGAATTTTAGACGTCAAATTTATGTCAATTCAAAAAATTTCAATGTAAGCCACGCTTTATTGTCATTACTCATTATGAAACTACATATTTGACATTTGAAAGTTTATTTTTGGCATGTCAGTATGATAAAAATTACAAAAATCGAAAGGCACCTAAAGTCAGTTTTACATTTTTATGTCAATCGAATGACAAATCGTCCAAGATTCCGTGTCCGCAATAATATATACAAGAGTGCTACCTCAGCTTTTGTTTTATCGAAACGTCTCTCTTATCTTAATCGTACACATATGTATACCTGCTATAAACAGTCGTTTTATTGGTTGCCTACGTATCGAAAAATCTATTATTAATTAATTAATTATTAATAATTAATGTTTTATCTTCAATAGTAAAACTCATTTTACCACTTATTCTGGGGTTGTTGCTTACAATTACAGGAAACGTCCGTAAACTTTGCCGAAATTGAAAACTATTTTCAAGGTTAACATCAATACCGTTTGTTTGACATTTCATCGAAAAATCTGCTTACCAGTGGCCCCGCGTTTGGCAATAAAGCTTGTAAATTACCCATTCTTACGAATGTAAAATGTAAAAAGCAGGGTTTGAGACCACAAATTGTCTACGCCCATGTATTGAACGCTTATTTGCATATCATTACGCTACGACGTGACCGACAATTTGCAAGGCTTGCTCTGATTTGTTTTCTTTTTGATCACTTTGTATCTTACGAATATACGTACCAATTTTCTAATCCAAAAAATGTCTTTGATGGCTCATATTAACGATGTAAGATGTAATCAACAGATTTATTCAGACTGCAAATAAAGAATAAACCGCAGAATTTGAGAAAGCTGTGCAAGATTAAAGGAATAACTAGAACGTGACCCACATTTTGCAGTAAGTGGATATTTTAAAAACGAAGTGTTTAAATTATTACAGTTTAAAAACTACAGAAAGAAACTACATATTACTGTCGCAATATTGATCAGATAATGTGACAACAATCAACACTTTTTTTTCAAAACAACGCATTCGTTGTTGTGTTTTGTTCTTGTTTTTTTATTGAACAAACAAAATTTGCTGAGGTGATTTGATTTTAATTATTCGTTACATTTTTTTTTGTGACTTAATTTGTAATTTTGTAATTTGAACGCAAAATAAAATATTTACTCAATTCCAAGCGTCTCAAAATAGCGATTTCTGTAATCATTGACAAATTTTAATTAGGTACAAATGAACAAGTTCAACGACGAAATTTCTATTCGGAACGTTTTTACTGTGATTTTTGTAATTTGGAGGTGTAACAAAATATTTAGAGAGGATCTAGCGCCTCAAAATGGCGATTTCGGTAATTATTAACACATTTTAAATACAAATGATCAAGCTGAAGCACGAGATTTAAATTCGGAAAGTTTAACCGTGATTTTTGTAATTACGGCCTAGGGCATCAAAATCGCGTGTTCTATTATTATTATTATCTTAATTTAATTAGAAATTAACCATTCTAAGGACGAAATTTCAATTTGGACGTTACAAGTGCCAATTTTGTAATTTGGAAACGAAATAAAATATTTAAACAACTCCTAGCGCTTTAAACCTCCTTGTCTTTCGGCAACCAAGTAATGACATCATTTGACCTTGAGGATAGTATAGTTACGCTATGTGTTGTAGGTGGCAAATTTCACAGATGTAAGAAACACTAAGAATAACCCTGTATTGTATTTTCTGTTTAACAGAATTAAATTTCATGTTATTTAGTATTATTATTATTATTATGAGCTGGTCTTGTGGAGTCGTAGAATAATTACTGTAACCGTTCCATTAATCAGATTAGAAGAGAATAGACTTAGTTTAATTGGGACGTGTTAACAAGATAAGAGTCAGATAGTCATCTTGATAAATGTCAAGTTAGTAGACAAAGCGCAGCGCTTTATGAAAAATGAAATTAGAACAGCAATTCATAGTTCTTTCTTGAGCTTTATCTTTTTGTTACCATTATCAGTGGTTGAAATGAGACGACGACGTCTTGGAACCAATTGGAATGAAATACATCGGATCACGATCTATAAGCGTTCAATTCGACTAAAGTAGTCCGAAGTTGATAGAGAGGATTCTGATTAGATCTTCAACCTACGCCTCGTTCATCGGCAAGCAAAAGCAAAGAACAGGGCGTGATGAAAATGAGATAATGGGATGTGACAAGGTCTAGACAGACGAAAGAGAAACGAAGTGTATGTTTTCGGTTTCCACGTTGGGTCTCACTAACCTGCAATTTTCGAATCGTAGGCGACACCGACTCCACATATGCCATTATCCCTCGCAGCTGCTACTTCTCCCGCACATCTCGTTCCATGACTGAAATGGATTATATTAGAGCGATATTTCTACGAGGATATGAAGTGTCTAGTAAATATGGATTGAGAAACGGAATATTTTAACGGGGCCAGATTCAAAACGGAGCAAATAATAATGAAGGAGCGGTGCAGCGGCACCGATCTTGGCGGAAGAATATTGATCAAAGAATGGTAAAGCGCAACTTCAAAGTATCGTAATTTCGATATTTTAACAACTTTGCGAACTTCGTCTAAATTTAGCTCGAATTATCGACGCTAGACGTGTCTGATAAATAAGTTTTCGTGATTATGAGAAATCTCGAGAAATGGCACTGCGTTCACATTTTTCTTTTATTAATTTTTATTAAAAGGGTTTGAAGAAGTGGTCGTGACAAGCCATTACATTTTGTTGTGAATGCACTTGTTGTTTGCATAATAAGCAGATGGTTAGGATGGAGTTTTGCGAGTGGAGTTTTTCAATTAAAATTCGAGAGATAAAATTTAACAGTGCATTAAATGTGTAAATAGACGACAACCTGTTTGTTTTATTTTGCAGTGTCAGATTTTTACTAAAAGATTTTTGTAATTGAAGAGAGGCAAGTTGCTGCCCGGAAAATGGATAGAATCTACAATTTTCCTTTGTTTGCAAATGTCAGATATAACGTGCTGCGGTTAAAATGATATACTTCCCGTCTGAATTTTCTATTTTTATATGTGCGTGCGCGATATTCCCCAAGGAAATATCGTATTATATGTATTGTGTGATAAAAGATGTTAAATCAACACTGAAATATGCAATGAAATAAAACATGTTCGACAATGAAATAACGGTTGACAAAAAAAAAGTTTAGGTGTTATTACATTGAGTGCATTCAAAATAAAAATAATGCCTAACTTAATACTTAACTTTAACACAGTTTGGGCGCGTAAAGTTGGGATGCGTTTATTTCTGGTGTTGGTGTCTTTAACATTACGAATTTGAAATTTTAGAATATGAGTCAGCGCGTGATTTAGTGATGTCATTAGTCCGCCCCCAGCCACCCCCATTTTGAAATTTTAAATTACACTCTACATCATTAGCGAGTGATTATGAAAGAGAACATCATTTTCGTGTTCGTTTCCCGAAATACATAACGTGAGAAGTGGTATATAACTAAATATATAAACTTTTCAGTTTATATACCTAACTTGACATCTGTCAAAGACAACCTCAAAATTTACAAGTAATTAACAAACGAACACGAAAAACGTTATTCAATATTCATGCCCTATCAGTTTTCACGTATTCGGCCTGTTTTGCATCACTCGGCTGACGCCTCGTGCTTCAAACTTCGGGCTCATAACTGAAAAGTGATCTGACAGCGCTACTCATATGAAAATAACTATTTTAGTACATGTGTGGAGAAAAAGTTACAGGTTACATAGAAAAGATTTCGAGATATTTGACTTCGGCGTTAAAAAATTTGAATAATTTTATCGATTAGAAAAATTTTCTTAAACTGGTTAGAGCAACGAAAACAAATGAATAAAGAGCTCTAAGCAAGCCTACATATCGTAGAAAAATGTTTTTTGTAAAATACATATTTTTTTTTATTAGCTTATTGAATAAATAATTGTGTTAAATATTAGAAGCTATCTTTTACATTTTTTGAAACAAATACATATTTAGTTAATTATTGAAAATTTTCAATTTTGATGAATGTTTCTATTTTTACTACTGATGAAGAAACTTGTTACCGAAAATTCCAAAAATGGCGAATGCGCCGGGAAAGGTATGGTAATTGTATATTATACGATAAGGGACTAAAGTACGTCTTGACATCCCGAGTATCAGTTTATTTTTCTTGGTCGTAACATGGGTAAATCGCATATAACTGTCAACGTGACATTATTCATTATAAGTGGGTGTAATGATTGTAACATAAATTATGTAAATCTTAATATGAAAGAAATGTAGGTTCTCACTTTTGCTCTTTTGAACATTATGAATTGTGTTTTACAAATGCACTTTTAATTTTCATGTTATATTACTTTATATAAAGATTTAACCGACGCAGGTCCTTCGAACGTTAATATAAATCTTGACCAAAAATTCGGAAATGTCAAGAAATGTCAAAATAAAATTTATGAAGATAAATTAGTTTTTCAATGTGAAGAGTGCAACAGGAACTTTAAAAATGAAAAGGGTCTTAAAATTCATAGAACAAGAATCCATGGACTAATGGGACAATCTTTTTTGTGTGAACCATTTTCCTCAAAAATTGAGAAAACAAGAAGGAAAAATGAAACAATCCATCAAACTCCACCTACTTCCATGGATTATGAGAAACAATCCGGAACAGAAGATAGTCAACCTGATGGATCTCAACGATTACGTTGTACTCTATGTCCTGGAAAATCATTTAAGGATAACAACAGATTGAAAATTCACGTAGATAAGTATCATGTCGATAATAATCTATCAACTTCTTCTACTTCTTCTTCAACCGATTCAATAACAAAATTGCTAATTAATTTGAAACTTCAGTTACCAACTATTAGAAGAATTCCAAAAGCTTGCAGACATTTAACTGCAGATAAATTAAGTTCCATTATTAATAATTGTCTTTCGACCAAATCATTATCATCCTTTGAGAATCTTTTGCTTTTTTCGTATAGAGCTTTCAATGTAGCAGAGAAATCTGATAAATCGTTGAATAAGCATATAAAAGAAAATCTTTCTAATTTTGAAGTACCTCAAATACGAACTGGTTCTAAGAAACGTACAAATTTATCATTAGCTAAGAAAGTAGAAGCAAAAGTAGCCGATTTTGATATCAGAGGAGCTGTTAAATTATTGTCCTCGGATGACTCATTAGCTTCATTCAACGAAGATGTTGCTGAAGAACTTAAAAAAAAACATCCTTTACCATCTCGCGAATTTTTTTTTCCAGACCCTTCCAAACCAGGAGACATTAGTTTAATAGTCAATGAGCAAAACGTTCGAGAAGCTATCAATTCATTTCCTGCCGGTTCTTCACCAGGTTTAGATGGCATGAGACCACAATACTTGAAAGATATCATATCTTTGTCAGCGGGTGAAGCAGGTCAGAGGGCACTAAGAGCTTTAACCAAACTGTGCAATTTTTTATTATCTGGGCAACTTCCTTCAGAAATCTGCCATTTATTGTATGGTGCGTCTTTATGTGCCCTTAACAAGAAAGATGGAGGACTTAGACCGATCGCTATCGGAAACTGTTTGCGAAGATTGACCTCAAAGCTAGCCTGTTTTCAAAGTCGAAATATTGTAAATTCGTATTTATCTCCACACCAACTTGGAGTTGCAACTAAACTAGGATGCGAAGCAGCAATTCATACCACACGAACCTTTGTTAATAACGATCAAAACCGTGGCAAAGTTCTTCTTAAATTAGATTTCAAAAATGCCTTTAACTCAGTCGAACGGGATTGTATTCTGAAAGAAGTCCAATGTCATACCCCACTTCTGTACCCTTATCTTTATCAATGCTATAGAAATCCTTCAACTTTAATTTTCGGTAATCATTTAATTTCTTCTTCTGTTGGAGCCCAGCAAGGAGATCCCTGCGGTCCCATGATTTTTAGTCTTGCCATTCAACCAATTATTTTATCTTTGGATTCTCAAATGAATATATGGTATTTAGATGATGGAACCTTAGCTGATTACCCAGAAGTAGTTTTATCCGACTTTAAGAAAGTTATAAATTTATCTCAGGAAATTGGCCTTGAATTAAACTTTAACAAATGCGAGATCTTTTGCTGTTCTGGAGACACAGATTTAAAAGTCATAAAGGAATTTCAAAATTTAGCACCAGGCATTAAAATCTGTGACCGGGAAAGTTTATCTCTTTTAGGCTCTCCAATCTTTGACCAAGGTTTCAAAAACACCGTCGAAAAAACTATAATTACAGTTGAAAATCTTTTAAACAAAGCTGAACTCCTTAACAGACACGTGGCTTATACTTTAATCAAAAACTGTCTTTTCATACCAAAATTTAATTTTTTATTAAGAACAACTCCATTTTGGAAATTTTCTAATTATGTTAATTCAATTGATTCTTCTTTAAAGTCATGTTTAGAGAGAATACTTAATTTACGTTTAACTGATTTACAATGGCGTCAGTCCACTTTACCGATTAGATTTGGTGGTCTGGGAATTCGTCGCATTTCCGATATTTGCCTCCCTGCTTTCCTATCTTCAATTAATGGGGTTAAAAAGCTTGTTTCTTTATTACTAAACTCAAAGGATAATGAGCTTAATATTCACCATTATGATGAAGCTTTAGCAGTCTGGGGTGTAGCAAATGAGAACGAAATACCAACAATTCCACAATTTCAGAAGAATTGGGATAATATTAATATCAAAGGAATAATTGCCAATGACTTAATCTTTAATTCACCTAGAGACTTGGCTCGTTTTAAAGCTTTGCAATGCAGAGAATCAGGATCTTGGTTACATGCAATACCTTCTCCTAATATTGGTACTCTTTTAGATAACACTTCCTTCCAAGTTTGTATTGGTTTAAGATTGGGTTGTAATCTTTGTACACCTCATATTTGCAAATGCAATGCGAAAGTTGACGAAATTGGCACCCACGGTCTAAGTTGTTTCAAAAGCAGTGGTAGATTTTCAAGACACACTGAAATTAATTCCATTATCAACCGGTCTTTAACTTCAATTCATGTGAATTCAACTTTAGAACCAAACGGACTGTCTCGGGATGACGGAAAACGCCCAGATGGGATGACTTTAGTACCGTGGATTAAAGGTCAACCTTTGGTTTGGGACGTTACTGTTGTAGATACACTTGCAGACAGTTACGTTTTGAAGTCATCTGAAGTCTCAGGTTCTGCCGCTGAAATGGCTTGCAAACGCAAACATAGCAAATATAGTTCAATCATTTCGTCAAACTACGTGTTTAAAGGTTTAGCATTTGAAACCTTAGGCCCTTGGTGCAAAGAAGCCATCGATTTCATTAATGTCATCGGAAACCGACTTATCGCGGAATCAGGCGATTCAAAATCAAAGAAATTCCTTTTCGAGAGGATTTCCCTTGCCATTCAACGTGGAAACGCTGCAAGCATTCGGGGCACTTTTCCAGATTCCACAATATTATCGGAAATTTTTGTATTGTAAAACAAAAATGTTTATGTAATTATGTTATTAATTGATAATATATACTTTATATATTACTTTGATACATTACATTAACGTAACAATACCACTATCAATAAATTAACTTACTCGTAGTCGACAATGCTTTAACCCCCAAGGGATAAAAAGTTCTACTTTACTCTTTTTGAAGGACTAAAATAAAACTTTCTGCAAAGATCGTCCAAAATATTATTTTCATAATTTGTTTAATATGTAAACTTCTGAAGTTTCAGGTTTTACCGCTGAAATGGCTTGCAAATGCAAACATAGCAAATATAGTTCAATTATTTCGTCAAATTAAATGTTTAAAGGTTTAGCCTTTGAAACCTTAGGTCCTTGGTGCAAAGAAGCCATCGATTTCATTAATGTCACGGAAACCGACTTATTGATGAATCAGGCGATTAAAAATCAAAGAAATTCCTTTTCCAGGGGATTTCCCTTGCTATTCAACGTGGAAACGCTGCAAGCATTCAGGGCACTTTTCCAGATTCTGCATTATTATCGGAAATTTTTGTATTGTAAACCAAAAATGTTATGTCCTTAAGTTGATTAATTATCATTAGTGTCATTAATACATGACAATTATTAAAAATATGTAATTAGATCTAAAACTTATATTTTGTAAATTCGTAATGCTAAATGTTCAAAAAATATTATTTCTGGTAGATTGAATTTAAAAATTGTCTTTGTTCGGGATACTTAATTTAATTAATTTCGAATGTCCTGCTGACTTCGTAGCATTGTGAGAAACTCTGGTTTCAACTTACAAACAATTTAAATTAATGATTTATAAAATGCGCGATATTCCGCTTTAGATATTTTTAAATTGTTAAAGAACTTCTGAATACAAGACAAACTTTACGATGACATTTCAGCTTAATCAGTTCTAACTCCCTCTAAAAATAAAATTGTAGCGATTAGTTCCGTGGCGCTCCACTAGTACCCTCTCCAGACGCCTCGAGAGTTACGCACCGCACATCCCCACTATAGAAGTGACTACCACTACTCGCCCGTTATTGGCCGAAACCTTTCAACCCTTCGGAGCCAGAGTTCGTTAGCAACTCTAACTCACCTTCCTCTTGCACTGGCTGTCCGTTTTGAGTGAAACTGAGTTCCTGAAACGCTACTCTCATTTCGTCTGCTTGAATACAGTGTATCCGTGTTTGTTAAAAAATCTATTATACAGGGTGATTCTGAAATAAGTTTGGAAAAAATGTGGAGTATCCTTGACACAAATTAACTCTCCATAAATGACTTTTGGAGGTGAAATCAAAAGGATGGAAATTACCCTATATCCTTGTATTTTCAACGCCTATGAATAGGGAAAATTTGTCCGAATTTGTTCACTTCATTAGCAACCATTGTTACATCAACTCCACAATAAAGTTGTAGGTGCAAGCACATTGCCTTGTAAATGTTTCTATGGAAATGATCGAGAGGAGTAATGTTACGTTTGTGACTGACGGGCACATTTTACCTTTGATTATTATTGTTGCTAAACTACCAAGATAATCAGGTAATCACCTTTAACTCAGCAGCGTACTAGCAATTCAGACCAAATTTTCAATCATTTGTATCTCGAAAACGAAAAAACTTTTATAAGATTTTTTTTTTGTCTATGACTTCTCATCATCACCAATTACCGGTTTTTTTTCCAAACTTATTTCAGAATCACCCTGTATACTAACGTTAATTGATTTTTGAAATATAAAAATATATACAGGGTGATTCATATGGTATCATACAAACTTTTACCGGTGGTAGATTGTTGAAGATAAAGCATGTCGAAGAGTGTACTACCACCTTTTATCTTTTAAAACCCCGTTTTCACATACTTTTGTTTTACGAAAAGTACTTCTAAGAGTGGAGAAATGAGTTGATCGAAAGCCATACTAATACATATTTTCAAATGATGTTGCCGTGAACTTAATTTTAATAAGCGATCAGTTTTGTTGTTATGTAGGAATCAATCTACGGCTTGACACGTCTGGTGTCCCAATTCTTCTCTATAGGTTATCCACGCGACCAACCACCGCGAAACTACCGTATTAACATTTTAGGGGATAAAATTCATCAGGATCATGTAAAATCGACATTAAACGAGCAATATAGCCGGAGTGCACATTATTATTCTTGTCATAACAGGCAATCGATTTTACGTTGAGTCCGACATTTCAGCTGAACAATTTACATAATGGGGAAATAATGACGTGAAACTAGTCGAGCGTTCGGATTTATTCCAAGTTAATAAACCTTCCCCCATCGTAAATTGATTCTGTGATATTTCTTGTGTCGGTAATAAAGTTGACTGTGTGGAGGTAAAAGCACTAATAAAAACCGTATATTGGTCGGTGCTTACCTGTTAAACCAGTCGTCCGTGTATCGAGGATAAGGAAATGGATCATTACTGCTGAAATCGTAGCTGGCTTTCGCGTTCTGAAACCGAAAAATGAGAAACACAATTTGCGTGACCTACAAAATCCCGCTCTCCTACTCAGTACTCACATAGTTGTACTTTAGATCTGGATGCATGTAGTCGACGCCTGCAACAGAAAACAAAGTGGTGAATTCAGGATGCTGATGGCGGGCATGTCAAGCCCGTTTATCTCCCGCATAAGTGGAATTTTAGAGGCGACTTTGCTTTAATTAACAAAGATAAGAGTGGAATTGCGGGTCTCGCAGGGACTGTGATGAAAACTAGTTTATTGTTTGTTCAGCTGTCGGTTGAATAAAATCCAGACCGTAATTGTAAGAAACTGCAGATGCGATAAGTTCTACGGAGGAAATAAAGATGTTATGATGGGAACGTGTTCCCTGAGATATACTCATAGAGCGTAAATAAATTTAATAACAATCTAGTAATTAAAGTTAATTTCTTAGAAATTTTCTCCAGTTTCTATGTAGACATTTCTCTTACACTGTAGATTTTTTTCTATACGATGAATAAAATAAGCAAGAACTGAGTACAAAAAAAACATTAAAATAATGTTGACAACAAAAGAAAAGATATTGAGAAATGAAAATATCGGGTGTTTTTTTAAATTTCACCTCAAAGTAGGCGTTGAAGAGTCGATTGTGAACGCACCACTCGTCAGGGTGCAGAGTATTTAAACACAAATAACGCAAAAAGTGAAGTTAGTTTTAAACAGCTGATCCGTGATCTGTAATCCGTGGTGCGTTCACAATCGACTCTTCAACGCCTATTTTTTATTATTAAAAAAAAACACACGCTACTGATGGGAACAGAGAAAAATTAAAGATATCTCATAAATGCGAAAATGAAAAGTATAAAAAGGATAAATATTGAAAAAAAATGTATCAATTGTCGAAAAAAACAATTAAATTAATAATTTTTCTGTGATCCGAAAGAATTTTGGTAGATAAATTTAATGTGTTGGATAAATTTTCATTTAATAACGCAGCCATAGAATATATTGCTGAAAAGAAGACTTACGACGAATAAAATGTAGATATAGAAATTTAAAACAAAGAAAGATGGAAAAATATTGAAAAGTCGCTGAAAAAAGCGTTAACATTTATAAAAATTCTGGATTTAGATAACACACTGGTAGTTGAAATTCAAAAAGGTATATTATTATATTCATGTCACATCGTGAGGAAGTTCCTTAACATTGACACAGAACATAATACACAACAAAGTCAAAATGCGGAGGCGAGACGCCGGTAATTATGTTGATAAGCACTGCACTATTACTTGATAGTAATATCCGTAATAGTGTATGTACTCCGGCAAAATTGCCGTGCCGCCGGGTGGAGGTGGGATATGGTAAATAGGAGAAATAATGAGTGATAAACGAGAAGTAAGAAAAGCGTAAGAAGGAAAAGAAATAAATTGGTTATGAAAGGATTATAGTGACGCTGGAAATCAAGAGAAAGAACAGAATCAGAAAGCAAAAAATGAATATATCGTTTTAAGTAAATGAGTTTATGAATATATTTTTAGTTATTCATATACGAGTGATTCATGAGTAATAATGAACCTAAGGAAATTTGTGATGCAGCCAACATTATATTTGCACCGATTATGTGGATTTAAAAAAATATACGTATATTAATTTTATAAAACATAGTCAACATGCCCGACATTACATTACTTAATTTAACAATCTTTAGTCGGATGTGGGACATGTACCTATTGTCGATTGCATTGCAAATTGTTAGATTCATTATTACTCGTGAATATTTATATAAAAGAATAAATACATTTAAATATTGGAATTAGTTTGTACTCATTTGATTTGGAGTTGGTAAACAACGTCTGTTGAAAGAAGCTGGAGGAAAGACGGTTAAGAAAGAAAATATGAGGAAATGACATAACGAAAATTGTAAAGATTATATTGTATTAGATAAATGTAAAACTGACACAGTTCAACAGTGAGGGGATTTGTGAAAAATAAATACACAAGGTAAGAACGGTATAAAAGGAGAAAACTTCAGATAATCAGGTGAAATGTTTAAAAGAACAAAAACAAAAGTAGGTAAATTCTGTTTAAAGGAAATAATCATAAATTGATAATTTCTCAGAAAACGTGAAGAAGTAAATATTGAAAATTAAAATAAACAGAAGGAAGAAAAGCAAAACAATGTATTATTTAAGAAGAAAATAAATGTAGAGTCTAGAAAGGAAATTAAATTAAATTTTAAACGAATAATAAATTTAAAAAATGCAAACAAACAAAACAGTTGTTCGTAAACAAGTGTGTATTAGTATCGTATACAGGCTGATTCACGTAGCCCGTTCGTTAGAAACTTTTTGATTTCCCAAAATCATATTAATATGAAAATTGGTAGTTGACTATAATCGACTACTCCAAGTTCAAATGAAATATTTTCAAAATGGCGGCACTTCCGGAAATACCGGAAATCGATGCCATCTTTGTTTTTTTAAACAAAAAGGCCCCATTTTGACTTCACATTTCGATTCTACGTTAACTTTTGAGTTTAGTACGTCTTTTTGTCAATACTTATCTGTCATCCTTTTTGACCTATGTCATCTTTTTTGTAAAAAAGTTAAGGTGCAGGGCTTCATTAAAAAATTTATAATTCCTGAGCCATCAGAAATAAATAATTTATTTTTACTTTACTTACTTGCCAAAGATTTGGCCGCTATTTGCGTTATCAACGACATTTTTTTTATGTTTCATACGCCTACTGCAATTTTTTAAAATTGAAAATCAAACAATGTCGAAAACTTCATTTTTTTAAATGGCAACTACCGTTTCTGATACTAGATATAAATGTAAAATTAAATTTTAAGGCTACTTTTATTAACATTACGTATGCTTATTTGCAGCCGTTTAGGGGTAATTTCAATTTTTTAATAAAGTAATTTTTTTTATAAGCAATTGTTTTATTTGAATTTTTATTCAAAAATAGCATTGCTATAAATATTAAATAACAACAATACAATAAAAAATAAGCCAATTAACAAAAAAATATTTTAATGTAAATGATTTCATTGAAAATATTTTTTTGTTAATTTGATTGTTTTTTATTATTTCGTTGTTATCTACTGTTTATTGCATGTGATTTTTGAATAAAAATTCAAATAAAACAATTGTTTGATAAAAAAAAATAATATTTTACTCAAAAAATCGAAATTACGCCAAAGCGGCTGGGAATAGGATACACAATGTTAACAAAAGTAGGCTTAGAATTAAATTTTACATTTATATCTAGTGTCATAAATGGTGGTTGCCATTTAAAAAAATAAAGTTTTTGACATTTTTTGATTAGCAATTTTGAAAAATTTCAGTAGGCGTATGAAACATTAAAAAAATTCACTAATGGCGGAAAAGATCGGCCAGGTCTTTAGGAATTCAACTAAAAAAGAATCAATTATTTATTTCCGATGGTTCAAGAGTTATAAATTTGTTAATGAAGCCCTGCAACCTCGCTTTTTTGCAAAAAAGCTGACATAGGTCAAAAACGATGACAGATAAGTGTTGCCAAAAAGACGTTCTTAACTCAAAATTTAACGTAGAATCGAAATGTGAAGTCAAAATGAGGCCTTTCCATTAAAAAAAATAAAGATGGCGTCGATTTCCGGTATTTCCGGAAGTGCCACCATTTTGAAAATATTTCACTTAAACTTGGAGTAGTCGATTATAGTCAATTACCAATCTTCATATTAATATGATTTGGGGAAATCAGAAAGTTTCTAATGAACGGGCTACGTGAATCAGTCTGTATGTGTATTAACTTTTTACATGAGACAATTTTAAAGATGAATTAAATATTTTTTTCTTCAAACGTCCGTAAATTATGACATTATCCTGCTGCATTGATAATGCAGTGATAAGTGTCACTTCATTGTCATGGCATCTAACGAGCTGACGAGCGGCAGATAAAGTTATTATCTCCGCTGATGAGCGGCAGCAAAATAAACTAGCTAAATCATTTGAAATTCCTACCTGGTTTCTTAACATGTCTTAAATAATTTGTTATGAATGTTTGAAGAAAAAATAGTATATGTTATTCGGAGCAAAAATGGTTTTATGTGCTTTGGCTGGTTTGTCTGCCTCACTCAGTGATGTGGGAAATAGAATAGACGGAGCATCCCATGTAAAGCGTTGATTCCTATATGCATGGCCTACTAAATCTGAACTGCGCTACGCTTATTACGGCCGTAACAAACTAGCTGAATGATTGATTCGGCTAACCTCAAAAAATCTACCCTTAACTAGCGCCATCTCTTTAAAGATATTAAACTACAAATCAACTAAATTGCCACAATAATTTAAATTTCCTTGAATTTCATCAAGGTTGAAGTACTAACATGGGAAAATAGTGCGTTGCATGTGGAGAAAATAACAACAGTTATTTTCAAATTCCCAGCAACCTCCAAACCAAATCCAAAATTGATAAAATTATAAAAAAAACTAAATGAAACATTTCACTGTAATACATGTTTCTTCTTTATTATCTACAGCAACTCCAGGACCCTTGTTACGATTAGTTTGGCTTCAAGACCGTGGGGTCTGTAAATTTGTGGGGCTTTTAAAAGACTTGGCTAATATTGCCACACAAGTAGGAAGGTTCTAAAATTATAAACTTACGAGAAAGGTATTGTCTTCCTGCAGATAGATAGTTTTACTTTTAATTTTTCTACTGTGCTCTATCCATTTTCAGATTTTGCAATTCCATTTTATATATAAATATTATGTTTCATAATTTGATTATTGTAATTATTAGGTATTCTTACGTTCATGAAACGTATTCGTGAAAATTTATTTCGCGTCAAAATGACAAAATAGAAAGTGTTAACCTAACAAAATAAACACGTTACGTGATTGTGATTGGATAATTTCAATTCAAATTACATTTTTCTTTTCTATTTCGCTAACAGATGGAGTTGGTTAAGGGTGAATTTTTTGAGGTTAGCGGAATCAATTGCTCCATTGAAAATCCGAGCTTTGTTACGGCCGTAATAAGCGCAGCGCAGTTCAGATTTAGTAGGCCATGCTATATGCAACATTATAAGTAAGGGCAAGTTATGCTGCAATAATAGCAAATCTGTTCTGTATTTGCCTAACATTTATGTGGCAGTTGCACGGGTTGCAGAGGTATCGTATCTGTTGCCTGTTGGTTTTATGTTTTATATTAACAAAAAGGACCTATTTGTTTGCTTTCATATAGTTATAAAACTCATACTTTTTGAAGATGTCTAGCACGTGTTATGTTAAAAATTGCAAAAAAGAACAATAACCCTTCTATAAATACCTAATGTCATTACAAGGCTCTGTAATGTTGTTTTTGCTACTTTACCCTCTAACTTATTTTCTCCTATAGATAGCCATATTTTATATTAATCAAACAAATAATTGTTAGTTATACCAAAATTAGACTTCATTACTTTAACAAACAATTCAACACAAAAACGAAACGTCAAGGTAATTTTAAAGATTTTAAGCAATTTGGAGCCTTTAAGGGGCTCGTCGAACAAAAAACGTTGTATTCAACTCGTTCGTGTGTAAATTGGGCCTTTTTTGGCACTCGTGGGTCTTTAAAACGCGAGTGAAACGAGTGTTTTAAACTGGCCCACTCATGCCAAAAAAGCCCCAATTTACACACAAACTCGTTAAATAAACTACTATTTAACAAAGGTTGTACTTTTTAAACATCCATAAATTGATTTGGCTTTTGTCCGTTTTTATTTAATGTATCTTTTTATTGTATTTTGTTATCCCCATCATTATAAAACTTTCGCAACAGCAACCAGCAATACAATCGGTGGCCATCTTGGTAAGGGCAAAAATATACAGGTGGGAATCAAAGCGGTGTATCTTACGCTCCGTCTATTCTATCTCCCACGTCACTGGCCTCACTGCGTTCGGCAGCCAATCTACCAGCCGCAGCACATAAAACTTCATTTTTGTTCCTCATAACATAATATACTATTACTACGTTTTAACATGAGACCAAAAAAAAGTTGGCATGTTCCTTTTTAAATTTAATTTTGTTACCTCTTTTGAAAAAAAATAATATTTTTCCTCCGAAGCAGCCAACTATTCGTACGACATTCAGCAAGTGGTGTGGAAAACTGTTGTATTATTGTTGTTAATAGTCTACTTTCAATTAATAGGTATTCAGTTTGAAATTAATTTAGAATAATTTGAATGTTCAGACTGTTGTGATTACAGAACTTGCCACTTACAAGCTACTCTTACAAGGAGTTAAAGAGGTTGAGCTCTCTGATTAATTATTGCCACTGTTAGTGGTCGACCCCTGGGTGGATTGTTTACCAAGTTGTTCTTTCTGTCTAACAATCTATCCAATTGAGGTTGTATTTACATTTAATGTTTCCTTTGAAAACGAAAACACTTTAGATGAACGAAATCTTTTATTTAAAACAATCATAAATGAAGACAAAAACAATTTTTCCTAGACAATAAATTTCGTTTTAATAACAATGTCGTTTCCATAAATACTGAAAGAACAATATTGGACAATCGAGGAATTTTCATAACCCCCATTTCGAAAGTTTCAGACAAGAAGAAAACAACTCCAGAACTTTCATTAAAAGTGTTCTGATTGTAACTTCGCATTTCAGCTACGTTTTAGTATTGTACTCTGCGTAAACGATATCCAAAGCGAACAATTTTATTTATCTCGAACTCTTGACGAAGACAAAGTAGTGCTGTTGTATCTCTGGAAAAGTATCGTCCTGTTCTAATTTTATTCTCTTTTTGCCGATGAAACGTTCTCGGAAAAATTAAAGGGAGAGTAAGTCATTTTGCATTACTTGAGAATTGGCATGAAAATCCTGGACGCTTTTCCCTTTGTTTTCTTTATTGGCTACCAAGAGCAAAAAAATTTCTATTCCCAATTAAAACCGTACTTTCGTTCGTATCGATTCGGATCCGAGCTGAAACTGAATATATTTCAGGGGTAACACCATACTTTCCAATTTATATTTCTTAGGCAACGTTTTTTCGGGACTAATTTTAAACGGCTCGATCTGGTTTCCCTCGACATCACTTTTTCATTAATTACATTATCGAGGAAACTGGGGCGTGCTTATCACTTTATACGACACGAAATTGAATCAAGTTCAAACTTGGTACCTGAGCGACGGAAATTCCTATTACGCTCGACTGGGGAAACTAGATATTTCCAATATTTTTTTTGAGCGGCTTGGAACTAACTTCCAAACTAGTCCTGATGAGGCTTATTGTCCTGACTCGAGTTTTCCCGGAGTCTAACAAGACGGAGTTTGAGAGTTGTGTCGAGAGATGTTTGATGATGAATTTAATAATTTAGAAGGATGTTTGTTCCCACGTCGGCCTTATTGTGCGTATTATATTTTTTGCAGACAATAATTCAGAGTGAAATATGGAAAAGTAAAGTTCTTCTGACATTTGAAAAATGGGACAGGTGGCAAATGAATTTATGGGATCTCTCATGAGTTGCTTTGTTGAGTTGTAAAAGTTCAGTTTGTAGCGGGTGCAGATGGGCAATAAATTGAATTACATTTTACTTAAATGTATTTAGGCGTCTTTGTCACGCCAGTAAGTAAATCAAAGTAACAAACGATTTAAGGAAGCTGAACATTTAATTTGAGAAACATGTTTGACAATCTTCCAAATTATAAATCAAGTGACGTTTCCTTGGAAAAGAATTGATGATGATCCATGATGTTACCTGTTTGTCTCTGATTCTAAGTTGGTGCTTTGGTGTCTTTTCAGTCATTGTCAAGACTAAAAAGATTTCTTGACAGTTTTTAGCAGTTTCTTATTTTGTTCTCTCATATACAGGGTGTTTCTAAAATAAGTGCATTAATTTTAACTGGTAATAGAACTCATCAAAAGGAACAACTTTTCTCTCTGCCATTTTGGCGAAAAACGTTGCGTAATGGCTTAAAAAAATAGGAAACATTTTCCTAAAACCGTTCATATCTCCAAAACCAAGCTACCTAAAAACGTGAAATAACCAGATTCTTACGAAGTGGATTTTTTGCTATACGGGTAGATTAATTTGAATTTCGATTTCTGCGTTAAAACACGTTTTCTGGATGAAAATGGATGTTTTTTTCATATTTAGCCATTGCAGTATTTAGTGGCGTAGGGCTATTTTAGTGAAAAATCTCTCCAATTTTTTTTTGGAATTAAACATCGTTTTTCGGCAAAATGGTAGATAGAAAAGTTGTTCCTTTTGACGAGTTCTATTACCAGTTAAAATTAATGTACCTATTTCAGAAACACCCTGTATAATTATCAATTTTTTACGGTAGCATCACTAATTTTTTATTATCTGATTCCCAAACTTTACCAGGTTAACCAAATCTAAATGACCTAATTTTGCCTAGAAAAGAAAATCTGTTTATATTCATTACAATAATTAGATTGTTGTTTTATTTTACTAAATATATACTTTTTATGTACAAAATTAATGAAGAAACTAAGCTTGCTATTTTTCTAAAATGCAAAATAAAAATATGTATATGACAAGACAGTTGAAGATTCAAAATGCAGCTTGTCTGCGGTCTAAATATTTATTTTTAATGTGGAAAACTGAACAGTAGAATAATAAAGCTAACGAATTAGATAATAAAAATCAAATTAATACAATATTGAAAAGAACTTGTCATTTATGTATTATTTCTGTTCTAGTTTTTAATATTTAATTATTGCATTATTAAATGATATTTTCAAAAAGTCAATGAATTTAGTTCTACAAACTTTCAAGTCGTTTCAGCACTAGCTAGGTATAATATGTAATTATTTTTGCATCACTATTAAAAAAGTTATTTTTCTTTTGTTATGTGTCTAAAGTTGACATTTTTTCGCTCATCAAATAATCATTGTATTGTAATGTTTGACAATTGTTAAAATGTGTACTTTACGTGCGAGTGTTTAAATAGTGACAGAAGACCGAAGGTCGAGTGCCCTAACAACACGAGTATGTCAAGTGCTTTTTCAATACGAGTAAAACACCATGCTTTTTGTCCTATCACCCTCAGTTACCTATCTACGTTATCATTAATACGTTAATACAATGAAAAAACAATTTTAACTTTCATTCATTTTTTTAAGGTTATGTTTCCTGTCAATTAACGGGTACTATTAAAAATTAGACATTTCATCAATAGATGGAACTACTATGGCAAGTCTTTATACACCGTTTCTTTCTACTCTCTCTATGTCCTTTCACTCCTAATAGAGTATGCTACACCAATATACAGGGTGTATCCGAATTCGGCCGACAAACTTTCAGGACAGATTCTACGATCAAAGATAAGCATAAAACTCGTAATGCATATGGGGTCAAAAGCGCTTAGTTTGCGAGATAATCAACAAAAACGTAAAAACAATTACAAACTGAATTCCTTGGATTTTATGGGGTTATCTGTGCATTGAACGAGGGGGCGAAATTTTGACAATTCTTGTAAATTGTACATAGCTTCTTTTTATTTTTGTACGTTTCATAAAAAAATTACACCCGATTCCTTTTGTTGCTGGTAGAAGTTTTTAGTCTATTATTTCGCAAACTAAGCATTTTTGACCTGATATGTATTAAAAGTTTTGTGCTTATTTTTGATCATAGAATCTGACCTGAAAGTTTGTCGGTCGAATTCGGATACAACCTGTATATCTTTAGACTGTGGCTACACTCTTTCTAGAAAAATACTTCACAGTGCTGCATTATCACTTTCGCCACAGTCTTCTATGGAAATAATTGTAAAAATGCACACTTAACGTGGTGAGAGCTGCTTAGTGCTTAGTTAAGTTTCAAAGTGACAGTAGAAAATTTATATAATAAATTCATATTGTGAAGTTTCATTTATACATTTTTTTGTAATAATTTAGTTCTACAAAGACAGTATTATCGGAAAAATGTACGCAGGCAACTGTAAAAACTACTTCTTACGGTTTTGATTACAATACTCGCTGTAATCGTGTACGTAAAGATCCCTCAAAAAATGTAATGTTTCATACATACGTTTCATAAACAACAATGTAGTCAGTTTACTTCTTCCATTCTACAGCGCTAGTGCAAAGTGCAACATGCAAATGAATGTCGTAAAGTTTGACATTATGTATTGATAGCAGATAAAATAATATTGATGGTTTATTTAGTTTAGGTGTAATCACTTTTAATAAAAAGTTAAGTTCAAATCATCGTTTAGTTTCGATTAAGTATGCAAATATTGCAATTAACACAGAGTCATTATAAATGACTGTAGTCGATTTTGCCGCTTCACTTTGAACTGTCAATTTTTGTCACTGTCACTGTCATTTTTTAGATGAAAAGTGCAGTGAATGAAGATTTTATTTATTTCTTTTTAAATTAAGGCTTGAATCTAAAAATACCAATTTAACTCATGTGTGTGAACGGCGTGTATTCATTTATTCACATCATTTTAATTATTTTTATATGGAGCGGCAAACATAAATTTTCTATTCACTTTTTACGCCAACTTGGACTACAATTATTTATAATGACCTTGTATCGGGTGTTTTTTTTTAAATTTCACTTCATAGTAAGCGTTGAAGAGTCGATTGTGAACGATTGTGAACAGGTTACGAATCGGCTGTTTAAATTTTACGTTTTACACGGTTTTTACGGTGCGTTCATAATCGACTCTTCAACGCCTACTACGAACTGAAATTAATAAAAAAAAACACCCCGATATAATGACTGCTTAATTCCAAGTCTATTTTGAATAATACTTGTTTTCTGAGGAGCAGATTCACGAAACTCAAATAATTTGCAAATCGTTAACGAAATGGTAAATACGAGTATAATGCTGCAACAATATTAGTTGAATTTGCAATGTCTTATCGAGCCTTACCGAGTTTCGTGAATGACCCCTTAAGTGCATTGGCTATTTTCCCCAAGCAAACATTGTACCTTGGCTGTATCTTAATTGCCTTCTTAATTATTAATAAACCGCTCTTGTATCCTCTATTTTAACAATAACTTTCGTGTAACGTATGTAAAGGGTGTTTTTTTTTTTTAAATTTGGCGTCGAAGTTGACGTTGGAGAGTGGAATGAGAACGCACCACTCGTGTAGAAGCGTAAGATTTAAACAGCTGATCCGTGATCCGTTATCCGTGTAATGCATTCACAATCGATTCTTCAACGCCAACTTTCCTTTTAAATTATATATTTGATAATTGCATAATTTGAATCAGCGTCATAATTAGGGTATAGTTTAGATTTGAGATAGATTATCTATCACATTTAATCATTGGTTGTAAATGACGATGGATATTACAGGAATTTACTCTTGCGTATGAGTTGCCTTACGCACATTGACGCGCGTGGGTGGACACTTATCTCTTGTATTCATTGGCTTGTTTAAATAAGAGCAACAGTGACGCAACTACCTACACAGATTTAGTGAAAAAATATGGTCACGTAGTAACGACATTGGCTGGTTTTAATCAGAAATTTATGTGAAGTGAAAAATTGTTGATTTTCGGTTTATGACTCGTGAAAATTATGTTTGAGGAGTTTTCATTTTTCTCGGTTATATTAAAACGGTGGTTACTTCAATGGGATTTGTGTCGCTGATACGAGTTTACAAACCATAAAACTGGGAAAATCGGGTTGAAAATAACGGCCTCAAAGGATTGTGCCCGAGGATACTTTATCTTATTCTAAACTTTGGGAGATTTGTCGAGACTGTCGGGTGTTCAGAGAATCATTCATGGAAGAAAGACGTAAACTAATTTGAATATAATCTGAGTTATTGGAAATATAGAAAAATCAAAATTACAGCTGTTTATCATGTGGTATAAAATTGTGGATAACGAATAATCAAGGAAAACATTTCAAGCGTGATTTGAACAAATAATAATTATTTTGTTTATTTTTGTACTGTGTCGAGTCACGCACACTGTGTACACAGCTCGTTTAGTTTTTAAAATAAATGCTGTAAATAGAATGCTTGGACTCCAAACTTGGTATTAGTTTGGTGGAAAATTGGAAAATCTGCTGACACAGAGGTATAACAGTAAATTGGGTTTATTCACCACTCGCTTGTCGTGCTTAAATATGAAAATTATTTCTCGCCTACGCTCAAAAAATTTGTCATTTCGCTGTTTATGTTGAATAAATATTAATGCTGCTCTGGCAGAACGAGAACAAAGCTTGCCCATTATTAAATCGCAATCAAAAGCTCTGCACTTTGTGCACCCTTTTTTTTTCTGTTGGAAATGAGAAATGATTCCATTAAACGGAAGACTGTTCTATTCGCTTTATTTTACTTACATTATTTTAACAGATCTGGTTCTAAAAAACCTTCACAACGCGTTCAACAGCAAATAAATAAGCGAATTGGCTTCAAAGGAAATATTTTAACTTGAGATTAAAACATATTCTTTCTGATATTTCTTGCATTTGTATCTTACAAGAGTTACAAGTGGAAAGGTTTTGGATATTTTGTATGCCGGTTAAAAGTTTGGGCAGATAAGAACTTTGTAATTTAGACAAAGCGAAAGGGGAAACTTTTATCTGACAATAAAAGTCGTAGAGAGAATAGCGGAACGTTTATTTTATTTTCGTAATTTAACAAAGAACGAATTTCTTGCTGATTGTCCTTATATTTGTTTCAACAGATTGCTATCGCTTTTGATGCCTACGCTGATTTTACACAAAATAATTTACAACAGAGTGTTACACAAGCAACCTTTTTTTTTACTGTTCAATGTTTAAAATTAACAGAAAAGAAATTGGTAATTAATTTACAAAAACTTGTTTAATTTTTTTTTTTTGGATTGAGATATTTTACACTTTGAGATAAAATTATAAACTCTTTTTTCAAGAATTGTCATAAAAAAAAACTGTTTTGATATTTAATCCGGTGAAAAGTTGTGGCAAACTTTAACAGAAAACATTCTTTTATTCAAAAAATAAGTTAATTTCGGTTGTATGTGCTTAAAGAATTGGGAAAATGCCATCCTAGAAGATAGGAATCTGCAAATAATACACCGTTTTTTAATAAAATTATAAGAGAATAATTTAGACAAACATACTCGTACAATTACATAAATTATAATTATACTTTATCCCGGCGCCTCCACCATTTTTGCAAATCATTCCTTGAGATTTACTACTATCATTACTAGTGTTATCATGCAATTTTGTGCATCCAATTCGTTTATTTCACTTCATTAAATCTACAATAACAAAGTTGTCAAATATAATTTAACTCAAGCGGAAATTAAAAAATCATTATTTTATATCCTTGCGCTTCTATTACTTCTCCAAAATATGTTTTCAATTTTTAAAATGAGATATATAAATACATATTAGGTTATTTTGTGTATTGCCGTTCAATGTCGGTTCACGCTGACATCGACACCAGGTAAATATTCCTGCAACGTGTGATCAGACAGCTTTACCTCATTACGAGACATCGATCAAACGCTCGAAAACATGATTTGAATTGCAAAACTTCTTGTTGACCGTGTATTATTTGCCTGAAAGCCAAAAAATTTCAACGTCAGAATGTGAATTGATTAGCTTTTGTATCCGGCAGATCCTTTTTCGTTCGTGACATCTTTCTTACAAGAGAAGGATCACTGAAGACGAGAAATCCTTCAAAGCTCGTACATTGTTAAAGTCTTTGTGATCCCAACACAATTTCGTATGACGGTGTTTTTCACGAAATAAATATTTTATTTTTAAAAATATCTTATTCATTATCGATGATTGACATTTCTTATTGAATAATAACACGCCTGTCGTGACACCTTTATCAGATGCTAAAAATAAAATTAAAAATGTGTATTAAATTTATGACATTAAAATTGATACGTATTTCAACAAAGTAAAAATATTTGTTATACTTTATGCTTTTATGAATGACTTATTGTGACACCAAAATATCTATTATAATAAAGTCTGTCTCAATTCTAAATTTCCACCAACAGTGCATTCTACGTTGGAAATACAACCGGCAACACTGTTTGGTGAAAAATGCGTCAGATTGTATTTGTTAGGTTATCTGTCAATTTCCGTTTTTACAACTCAAAATTTTAGAATAAAGGAAAAGAACGAAAACCTTTTCTAAAATGCAGCAAGTAAGTAGGTAGAAAATCAAATTCTAAAAGCAAAATAAACTTATGAACTAATTTTAATGTTTTCGAATCATGTTTATAAAATAATTATATTGCCACCTTTGGTTACATGAATTCCCAATTTAGAAATATTTTTATTTTGCCAACATAATTCAACAGGTGGTGGAAATTTAGAATTGAGACAAACTATAGATCCATCGTGAAACTATTTTTGGAGTTTTTTTTCTTAAAACTGAAAGAAACTTCCTTCATGTGTCAAACTGATAGTAAAGTTTTCTCAAACAATGAATCAATGAACTTTGTTAAAAAAACAGAAACTTCTGTGTGCTCTCAATGCTATCATAACATATTTTGCAATCAAAACTCTCTAGATACGTACTAAGGAGTTTGTGTTAAAAAGTAATTTTTATATTTTTCTTAAATCAATTGTGATTTCATTATTATGTGCAATTATATCGTTTTATGATTAATTAAATTTAATTTTTTATAACAAAATCCTGCATTTTACGCAAGAATGATTCATTATTACTCCTGGCTGATATTCTAATTAAACTGTAGTTTATTTATTTAATTAAAACTCAATTTTAATATAAATTTATGATGTAAATTATAACTGTATCTTTGTACTTAAAATGAGTATTTATGTATCAAACCACGGAAAGATTATAATAATAAAACTCGTCCTGGGAGCAGTAGGTACTTCATCATAACACCGACAAAGCAATTTTAAGAGTAAAAGTTTAATTAAAAAAATAAATTTTCGTCGAGTTTCCGTGTCGTGATGGCAAACCGCAGGATAATTATTTTAACGGTGATTCTCTCCACTGAAATTTAATCAACATTTTGCAACAGATTTAATGAACATTTTCAAAACTTCAAAATTATATTATCAGCAAATCATCGAGCTTTACTGCGTGCCGATGACAAACAAGGAAATTTGTAAGTTTGAGTTACAGCATAATTAAACATAGAAAGACAAACAAGAATAGTTTGGTGTTAGTTAGTTTGACGTTGATATCGTTGTCAACAGTTTTAAAGATTGTTAGAAAAACTCTAATATTAGCTGGTGGTGGTTAGAAAGATTTTAGTTTAATATTGCATTAAATGTTAAATTAAAATCTGTAGCCATATGTATAATTTTATTTTATTCAGAGCTTATACTCGTAGCTTCAATAAAAACATAAAAAATGTTTTTAATGAATAAGCAGTGAAGTAGCAGTAATAGTATATTTCAAACCAAGGTAAGAAAGTGCTTTCTTGCAGACCGCAGGCAAAGATTATAAACCGAGCCGCAGGCGAGGTTTGTAAGTGCCCAAGGTCTGCAAGGGCACTTTCTTAACAAGGTTTGAATACTATTTTTTTCCCTACCGGCACAACTTCCTTGAAAAAAGTCAAAAAAAGATGGTTATATTCCTGATTAAAACGAAAATTTTGAGAATTGAATAGTAGGCCGGGTTATTTGTTTAATTAACCTGTCATCGCATTTGAAAATTTGACGTTTGTTCGAAAATTTGATATAAACAGGGTAAAGTAATCTATTTAACATTTATTTATATATCTTAAACTTTAATTTCAGTGTAGAATCTCGACTTTACAACTTGCTTTATTGAATTGGTTTTCATTTATCAATAACTTATTTCACTTTTGACACTTTTGACATTTGTATTTTGGTACAGTTTTACCATAAACATTTCATGATTAACTTTCTTACCTTAGCGAGAAAGTTGAATTTTCTCACCTCAAATGAGGTATCCACAGCCTACATTTCTAACCGGTAGGGAAAAAAATATTGTCAGTCTTAAATATTTAATATTTAAAAAATTGGTACCAAAAAGTTAAATATGAATTTCAATTTAAAACAATAATAGTTATTACGTAGCACTTTAAAAATTGTTAAAATGTCACAGTTTTGACAAAAATCAGTAGTAATAAGTGTTAAATATACAGGGTGTCTCAAAATTCGCGAATTCTAAATTCAGAGCGTTGTAGGGGACACTTCAGTAGTCCAAATATGGAAATTTAAAAAAAATCGGGACTCCCCCCACAAAGATACATTGGTCTGAAGGTTCTTCAAATACAGGCTGAAAAGTTCAGTATTTATTGTTATTTATGGTGTAGATGATTGTGGAAAATAAAATGTAAAACTATTTTTTGAAAAATAGCTTTACTTTGGAGTAAAAAAATCTTAAATTATTGTAAATTTTTCTTAAAAATGGAACGGCAACGTAGCTAGAATAGTATTTTGTCACTGTGGATATGAAGGCTACTATGTACTGAACACAATTAAAGTGCTTATATCTTCTTCAGGAAGAGCGAATTTTTTTTTTCTAAGTATTTTTCGAGCTCCACTGGGTCCTTCCCTACCACGCTCTGAATTCGGAATTCACGAATTTTGAGACACCCTGTATACATATGTTGCTGCTGGAAAATCGAATATTAAAGGGGATGACATATCATTGTCTTGATTGCGTGAAAGACAAAGGAAAAGTTATCAGTCACTTTCAAATTGAAAATGTGTTACATGAAAAATGTATGGAATAATAAAAAGATGGAATCGCAGTTGACCGATAGGGAACCACCAATTTTGAATGTCAAGGGTAAGAGAAAACTACGCTAAAAGTAAAGTTGGAACTTTTCGTCGTAACTTACTTGCAAAATATGGTTTCTCGATGCCGTATTCGGAATAACATTACGAAAGAAAGCAAGTTTTAAAATATGCATAGTAGAGGGTTCGAAAATGTTTTAGAGATACTAAAATAACGTAAGGAAAAATTTAATTTTAACAACAATTTGCTTAGGTTTAAGTTTGACATTTAACATATTCGTTTATAAAACGATCTGTACGATATTAACTTATACCAGTGCTGGTAAAATTCATCAATATCTGCAGATTACAGGCTACAGGTTATTCCTAACCAATCACAAACCACCAAGCGTGCACTAAGTTGGTAATAAAAAATCCCCCCTGAAAAACTACAAGGTGATCAAGAAGGACTGTTTGAGTTGGAAATACTGAATTTTATTTTTAAATGGTAAAATTGGAGTAACTTCCGGTTGTTGACGGCTCGACCTGAGGCTTGACAAGTAATATTTGACATTTCAAATTAAATTAAACATGCTGTTGAATCTCTTCGAGAGCGTAAATAGAAGAAACCAGGACGATTACATCTTACATTCTAAAGCATAAGCTAAAGCTTACAGTTGCCATCCTAAATTAACATCCATTATTAACTCGCCCTGACAGTGTTATTCCAGTACTCACAGGAGATTGGTTCTCATTAATATATTCGTCTGATCTCTCTAGAAAGGTAATTTTTTACAATTTACTTATGGGTATTTTTGCTCTGGAAACTCTTTTATTTCCATAGAGCTTAAATTCCTAATTTTTAACAAACTGACACTCAAAAACTAATTCACTGATAAAAATAATAACAGTGAAAATACCTATTCTGTACAGCAAGAAATCCACTACAAAGTTCTGAGAGAAAATGAACCAATTTAAAAAGTGGAAAAAAGTTTCCTGAATAATTTTAGATTAATGAAAAACTTATTGCTTTCAGTATTGCGGAACATTTTTCTCTTATCTAAAATAAGTAGGTGCCTGAAATCCGGGCCGGAATAATGTCAAATAATTTATTCTTGTATTAATTTACGACTAAATAATGCATCAGCTCGGGGTTACCGCCCTCCTAATTACCCGTTCGCTTTTCAAGGATAACGTTGTAGGTGTACTTTACAGCCCAACAAGCCGTGTAGATAAATGTTTATCCGAGATATATCGATTTGCTCGAATCAATCCAACCCGGACGAAAATGTTTGCGTGCAAATTGTTAAAGAAGCCGATCTCGTCGAAAAGCACATCCAATTTGTTCGTGGTCTAGTCGTGATTGAAATATTTCACGACATGATCATCTTACCGCGAGCACTCTTAAATAATGCAAATAAACCGAACAACAGTTGGCTTTATCGAGAGATAATCGCAATCTCGATTGTCGAACAGAATCGTTCTCATCTACATCGTTCGAGTCCTCTCCATTTATTATCAATTAGTCTATTTCTGAAACTGCAATTAGTGATCGACAGACGAGTGATTTCAAAGTGCGGGCAAAATGCGCAACTTGGAGATTTTTTGTTGTTGTTTGGGTGTTCGTTTATGTTGCTTATAATTACGGAAGTATAAAATAAATGTAGCGAAAAGACAAGTACGCGGAGTCTGACTCGTGCTTTCTGATGTTTCATGGAACGTGAAATAAAATTAGAGAAAAACCTACTTGAAAACTGTCAAGTTTTATATGATTTAGCATTGCCGTCCGGTGGCATAAAACTTCACTGAAAACTAATGCCTTACATTTGCAATTAGGTCTAAAGACTTGACCATTCCAATATTTTTTTCTTCAGAGAGATCGAAAAAAAAATTAGAGTTGCCTGTGACCAAAAATTTCAGTTGGCAGTTCGTGTTAAAATTTCAATTATCAGATGTCAGTCTTGAAAGTTAGGTTAGTGATTTTGAAAACTTTGAAATCTTGATTTTCATAAAGGTGTGCGTTATGTGTGACCTGTCGGTTGTAAAAGAATCATGAGGAGCTACAATCGTATTTACGAACTAGAGTAAATGTTGGAAATGTCTGCCTTCAGCTTCCAAACATAATGCTACTTCGCTTCATGTTTTCAAATGACCTTCGCAAAGTCGGGATATCAACTAAATTGCTGTTATCAGTAATTACTTGCATTAATTCGGGAATTGTGCCAGGTCTGTTTTTGAACACGTTGTTATTATTAATGACATCTGAAGACATTTGAATTAAATTTTTACGTGCTGCCAACTGAAGTGTATTAATCAGGGCCATCTCGATTTTTTTTTATTTTCGATCGCACGGTACTTCATCTAATACGGCTTATCTTTTTATCGTTCACATTGGGTCTAATAGCTAAAAATTACGATGAACTGCAAATATGGAATAGGAGATTCTAACAAATATCAACATCGTATTTTAGTAATAACCATAAACACTGATAACATTTTTACGACATCAAACACCCTTTTTGCGAAGCCGGGTTTTTATCGTTTTTTTGATGATTGCCGCCGAAACGGCCGTCAAATTTACAAAAATTGTTTTTAGGCACTCTTAATGAAACAGGGGTAATTTTACGTACTCCTGAGCGGATAAAAAGTATCTCTTTTTCGGACGCCAAATGGTTAATTGAATTTCACCATAAATGCTCTAAATTTCTGATTTATTTTGTTATGATTCAAACAACAATCAAAATGTTTTATTTAATAACCTTTTTTAACCATTTTGATAAATATCAACAATTTCTGACTTTGTTATTCCCAAAAATTGTACTTCACTCTTTAACGACAACAGGTAACGAACTAGGAAATAGATAGTACTGTGGTTACGCAAAAAATATAAAAATGTACCTATAGTGATCCCAGAACTCTAAAGTTTTATGATAGGCAATATCGTTACGAAGTTAAACAGCTTAAACAAAGAAACAGGTAATGGACGTAAATAAACAGATCTTTAGGGGTCGTTTTTTAGCTAGGGGGCTCTGGATTTAGAAAGAGGGCAGACGGTACCAGGTAGTCTGTCTTGGACGAAGTACTCCTCTTCTCACTAGGAGGTGTCAAATACTAATCCCCTCACTATTAGTATTGCCTATCATAAAACGTAAACCGAGTTCTGGGTTCACTATACCACTCAATTACTAGTACAGAAAAAAAAATAGTTTCCTAAAGTTCTGCGGTCCATCGAATGTATGTATAAAAACATAAAAAAAAGAGTGTAATTTTGACCCATTTTAGTAGAGTAAGTCCGGTCTGAGATATGACAATTGGTGGGGGTGCGCGTAGACGGAAAACAGTCGGACGAGTCCATCTTTCGTAAAATAGGGATGTTTAACAGATTTAAAAATCAGCTGTTACTGTGACCGCTATTCTCTGCTGTGAGCTGAGACCGGTTTTGCCACGCCACTGCAATATTTTGTCAGCGCAGATTTCCTCCATATCTCAGACCTACTCTACCAGAAAGCCATTTTTAGACCAAAAAACATTAGGTATCCACGTTAACTTTGCAAATATATTGTGAGTTGCCTTTTCAATTCTGTCGGGCTGATTATCATTCGTGAATACCCTGTATAAGTGGATAATATTCTGCGAAGTTAATTACATAATAGTACATATATTAAAAAACAAGTTTCATAAGGAAGTGTTTATTTCATGAGTCCAAGTTATAAAACGGGTCGCGGAGTGCGAGTTTTATAAAGAACGAATGGAATAAATTCATGATGGTTGACAAAAAACAATTGAAACACTTGTCAACTTTGCGATATTCGCGCGTATTGGCTGACGCTGCCAGAATCTTCTAGACTTTGCAGAGGAGTCTGGCAGTACCAACATGATAATTGCTAACCGTAAATAGTACAATCGCTATTACAGAACCGCTTTCAGCTGTTACGATACTGTTTTTGGTATCGTAACAGCTCTGTTACAAACGCAAAACAGAAAAAGTAGAATTTCTATACGGTCGCTTACAGAAGAGTTTATTCATTTTACTTTTTTTTCCATTTATGTTTAATAAAAAATACTTGACAAGCTTTAAAATTGAATTTATACAAGATTTAATCATTTATTTTCTGTTTACTCATTTTCATTATTTTGAAATTAAGAAAATGAAATATCTATATTAATAACATAATTACATAAACATTTTTGTTTTATAATACAAAAATTTCCGATAATATTGCGGAATCTGGAAAAGTGCCCCGAATGCTTGCAGCGTTTCCACGTTGAAATTAATGTTTTTTTAAAGTTAATAAAAGAAATTTATGTTAAAACTTGAACAGTAAGGAAAATATTGAAAGAAGTATCTAGTTATTATTGTAACTGAATGTACAATAAAAATGGTAATGATAAGGTACTGTACGGTTTATCGTGTAGAATACAATTAACAAAAAATATCAATATGTAATTGCCCAATTCGTTATAAAACCACCAAGATAAATTTTCAAGGAAGTAATTTCTGCTAATTTTCTCTTAGTTAAGTTAAGATCTGGAAATTTTGATGTTCAACCACCGATTATAGAAATTATTACAAACGGGTGAAACACAACATCATTTTTATAAGATTTGTCCTTTCGTAGAATAATATGTATTTCATATTTGTAAAAAATTGTTTACATTTTGGTCAGAAAAAATAATAGAATGATTAACAAGGTCCGTAAGTTTGTAATTATCCCTCGTTAATTTAACCTTTCAAGAATTAATTACATCGTCCATATTTTGAGATAAATCGGTGAGACGCCATCCAACCTTGACCACATGTACACACATATTTGCTTCTACTCGATACTATTTTCGTGTTAAACATGACAGGAACAATATCTCAAGTTACGGCAGAACAACAAAACGAAAAATAACTCACCATCATCCATAATCGCCGTCGTGATATTCTTCCCCGTCACTCCCTGAGCCCAAGCCGCCTCCACGTTCAGGTCCAATTTGGCTTTTCCGCCGTTCTGACCGGTATTCTTGAGATACCATTGGAATGGAAAATAAGGATCAGTGGGATCTCTGTGCGGCTGTATGTTCCTCACGAGATTCTCCACTTTCAGGGGCTTATATCCTCTTTTCACTCGAATGAAACCCGGCTGCTGTATGGCGGCGTGGACCTGAAAGAAGTTTCAGATTCGGTCGGATTCCATTAAAAACTCTCCAAAGCATCCCAATAATTATTATTGTTGACGTTCTTAACGGAAAGTTTTTTAATAAAACGCTCCGTCGAAGCAGATACAACAAGAAATGTATCTCATCTTTGTTTGTATCTACGGTGTTTATTTTTTTTTATGAAAACAAACAAGTTAAGATTAAGTTTCTTTGACGGGAAAATATTTCTTTACCGTGATTTATTTGATCCCCGTTACAGGCTTTTATTGGTCGTTATTTGCAGTCGGGATGTTTGCCTATTGTAATTATTCTTGCTCAGCTTTCATTGTTTTTGCGTCGAGACTGACGAACCGAGTTAATGCTTTAAAAATAATAAAAACCCGGCGGACTTTATGATCCCCTTCTGGGTTTAGTTTTATTGAAGCAATAAACTTGAAAAGTTATAAAATTTAGCATGTGAAAACAAAAATTCCGTGTGCCGCCGAAATTTAAAATCTTTAGAAAGATTTATTCGCTCCCATTGTTTTTTTTTTGTGAACTTATCCAACTTCTTTGAATCTTTTTTACATTTAATTACAACAACGGACAAAATCGTGTCAGCCGTTATGCCTTTTTCACGTGACTATTATACAACTAAGAAGTATTTTTGTATTCCAATTTTGTTTCTTGAATGCATTTTTTTTCAAAAATTAATTTTTTAACTAAACAATTGATTTCACGGTTCATTTCTATTTTTTCACAGACTTGTGATTTAATTAATTTTTTATTATACCTGAATCATATTATTCCCTGTTTTTGACACTAAAATGCGTGCGAAAATAGTTATTTTTTAACGTCCGTCAAAAAAAGTGCAAGTTTTTTCATTCGTTTGCGTTCAATAAATATGTGATTTTTGAATCGGTCAAGAAGCGTTAAAAAAGTGCCACAGCGGTTCATTTTTGCACGCATTTTGCGTTAAAAAAAGTACCGGAGTATGTCATTTTTTAACGCAATTATAAAATTTTTCATTCATAATTAGTAGTTTTTTTAACGAGTTCGTATGTAAATTGGGATTTTTCTGGCATGAGTGGGCCAAGGTCCACGGGTTCACACAGGAGAAAATTTTCAAATTTTGAGTGGCGAAAAAATTATCCAAACTTACGGGCGCCAAAAAAATGTTGTATGCAACTCGTTAGTAAAGTATCTTTTTTCACTCGGTGGATTGCGCACTCACTTCGCTCGAGCGGCAAATTTTCCTTCTCGTATTCACTAGTTGCATAATAGTTATTTATGCAGATCATGCTCTTAATGTCAATTCTCGAATTTTCACTTGGGAAAATAACTTTCATTAAATTTTTCTGTTCCAGTTTCGGTGCTTAACATTAGTTTACACTAATTTTTAAATTACCATTTTTAGTAGAATGTTTATTATCATCTCTTAGTTTAATGTAAATTTTTCTCTGTTATGCTTTTTTATGTTTAGTATTTACATTTCATTTAACTCTATATTTTAATACTTTCTACGTTCTATCAAAACCTAACCAAAATCCCTGTACCATTAATATCTTTTTAACATATCTATTTCTTCTTGTTGATTCAGGATAAGCCGGAACATTTCCACGAGACACGTTTGCATTTCGCATTTGTTGTTCGCCATTTTAATAAATCGAATCTGTCACGAACAGCATGTTTGCACATGAAATACATAAATTATCCGCTGTAAATAAATCTGTATCAAGCAGATTTGTAGACATCAGCACAACATAAATCTCTTATATTTGACCAATTCGTTAATCGGCTTACATTCATTTTTTCCACAATCTTTTTCATACCCCCGATCACGCACATTAAACACGAATTTGCAAGTAAACTGAAATTACTGCTCTCTCTGTCCATTTATCTGTCGAGTCAACGTTCTCGTACAGTTTTAACGAGCACCCCCAGGTAAGAAATTATCGGTGTCGATCTTTTTCCTAAAAATAAACTTGTCCATGAAAACATAAACCTGCAACATGGGGATTTAACAAAATCGATAGCCAAGAAGGAAACTCGAATAGGTACGTTGATATGATCCGTTTTGAAACTTTGAAAAAGCAAACCTGCACATGTCAACAATTCGTAAAGCTTACACGTGATAGAATCCCGCTTGTCAGACCTTTGCGATCTAAAGCTCTGCAAACATTTCAGTGGAAGCTTTCAGTATTTCATTTTTGAGGAAAATTCGATACTAGGACACGCGTATGTCGTGAGGAAAGTCACGTTATCACCAACGAACGATGCGAAAATTTATCGGTCGACGGTTTATTTGCATTAAATCGACGCGGTTGATGGGTTTGTGATAGCATACATTAAATTTGCTGCAATTACACAATTTACGCATTATTTATTTGTGATCTGAAACGTGAAATGCAAATTTCTACGTCTAATTTGTTTCCATTTGAACAGCACCGAACCACCATTGTTCATTCGGTTCTCTAAAATGACGGTTTGATTTTTTTTTTTCAGTTTGTTTGACTGATTGATGAATTATACTCCTTGGTGTGTTTGCCCTTTTATTTAATTCAGCTAACCGGAGATAATTAACGCAGCTGAATTAGCTATACTTTTCAGGAGATTTAATTAAATCTGAACCGAGGCTGATGGAGGATGGGAGCTTGTTAAGACAGGTTTACAGCTGCGTTCTATTTTAACTAAGTACGATAAAATATTCGTTCAACTTCAAAGACATTTTTGTTTTGTGTCTTTCATTAGGTAGAACCAATAATAAGCGAGGAGCTTTTCAGAGCAGCTCTTTGATAAATTATAGTTATGTCAGTCGATACGGTTGTCAGATACAATGTTCCAACATTGCAAAAACACAATTAACGTTTCATGAATTGTTCGGATTGTAATTTTGCTTTGCGGTTGCAATCAACTTATTTACAATTGCCAACGGCTATTCTGAATATTCTTTTTTTTAATACATCATTGTTATAGCGAACAAAAAGATCGTTATTACCTTGAGTGAAATTAATAATTTTTCATTAATAATAATAAAAGTAATAACAATATTCAATTATTTACTGCAATGACAATATTAAATTATACCATGTAACCAAAAAGAAATCAAATCAGAGCAAGCGTTGCAAATTATCGGTCATGTCGTAGCGGAATTCTATGCAAATAAGCGTTCAATGCATGGGCGTAGACAATTTGTGGCCTCAAACGCTACTTTATAATAAATCATACCTCATGAATCTTAGACGTTGGAACTATAATTGTGCATTTTATTATTATTATCTGATAATGGGGAAAATTTATAAAATAAATAAAAGCAACATTTTACATTCGCAAAAATGAGTAATTTACCAGGTTTATTGCCAAACATGACGCCACTGGTAAGGAGATTTTCACTGAAATGTCAAAGAAACGTCAACAATGTGCTGTTATTAACCTAGAAAACAACTTTTCTACTTTCTTTTGCAAAGTTTAGAAACGTTTAGGTACTGTAATTGTAAGCAACAATTATCCCAAAATAAGTGGTAAAATAGGTTTTATCATTGAAAATAAAGCATTAATCATTAATAATTAATCAATTAATAATGGATTTTTCGGGAGGTAGGCAACTAATGAAAGGGCTGCGCATAGGAAATATAATTACCGGTACGACTCAAACCAAGACAAAGGTTTCGATAAAACAAAAACAAAAAATGAGATAGCATTCTTTCTTTTTTTCTTTTTGATCACCTTATAATTATATAGATTACACTGTTTGCTTACATTATAAAACGGTATCCAGGCCGAATTTATTTATCATCAGTTCATTACGCATATTTTTATAAACCTTTATTTTTTAATACGCCCATTTCTAATATTGAAATTACAATGGAATACAGTTTCCCCAGCGGTCATCCATCCAAACATTGGCTACACCAGATATAGCTTAACCTCACTATTCGAATGAAGTATGCTCTCATAGGAATTAGACCTCCGTATTATTATTCAGACCCATCATTGAGCCGGTAGTTAACCGGCATTCAAGCTGAATTTCATCATTACGGATATTGCTACCAAGTAATAACGAGCAAATAGGTAATTATGTGAAGCAATGGACAACTCCCAAACCCCAGCTAATTTTGAATACTGCCATCTACCTCGCGTCTGCTTATACAAATAATATTCCTAAAACTCCTTAGTAGAAGGTGGTGTATTGTAAAAACCTTTTTAAGTTTTATTATTGAGTAAAAAATACTTATTCAATTTTATGAATGAATAATTGCCAGTTGGTGTATCAGTTTTGATGGTCTGGTACAAATCACTGTCAGAAATGTCAAAACCTTGTTTAGGGATGTGATTTTTTGTGGTTGTACTATCCGAGGGTACGCAACTGATTTCATCCACTTCTACCGTGCCTTCAAATAAATTCGGAATGAGAGTAGGCTGTGATTTTCTTATGAAGTTGGCAACATGCAATTTTTAGAGACAGCACAGCAGTGACCTTGGACGTAGATGTCGACGAACAATTTCCTTTAAAAAATTCCCTTAATCTATACCAATGATGCAGCTTCTATCAAAGATACATAACGACCTATAATTTTCTTTTCTTTGAACTGTTGCCAACTCTCCTCACTAATGGGCTCATCAAAAGCAAAACTTTGAAAAGTACAATTTGAAAAACTTCTTAAGTAATGCAATATAAAATTTTGGTGACAGAAAATCTCGGCATAACTTTTTAACCATGTATTATACAGACTGATTCACATAACTTTCGAAGTTTAAATGCAGCCAACAGAAAATTATTTTGACGTTTTTCGAAATGGATTTAAAAAATCGTTTTGGAAACGACTCCAGCAGTGATATTGACTAGTTAGTTAATCATCAAAAACCCACAAATACTGTTAATTCGCAAAAATCCATTTGGAAGCAGTTTACCACATTTTGTGTAACTATGAATTATAAATTTGGAAAAGATACTTCGAAGCAAGAATTAGCAAATATTTTAAAAAGTTGGGCAGTAAACATGCGCAAAATGAACGGCGAACACGCGAAGAACGTGAAAACAATTTGGAATACAGAGTGGCGCATCGTATACGCGCACGCGAGAAATCGCGACTTATAAAATTGTCAAAATTTTATATCGGGTGTGTCAAAAAGGTCGGATAAACTTTTAAGCATAGCTGGGGGGTAGTTCAGAGTAATTTGAAGGAAATTTTTTTGTGCAGACAACGTGTAGCCAGTTTTACTGTTTTCAAGACACAAAGTACTAAAGGGAATTTCGTTACAATAACAAAATTTACAATGAACAGCAAAAACATGTTCTATCACAAATTTTTAATCCCTGCCCTGAACGAAGGAAAAGGGATGCAGCTGCACGAGCCGAGACAACCATCTTACCGCCAATATTGGTTTCCATTATTGGGATAATTTTAGTGCTGCCATATAATCTTATACCTTAAGCGGTACTTTACCACACTTAAATGATCTAACAAAGGAATAACAAAGTTTCAAGTCTTTTTTCTGTAACTGTTAAAGAGGCCATATACCATAAAAAAAATAGTACCATTTTTTTTTTCGGTATCTATGAATAGTAAATATGTGCTAAAAAGTGTATCCGACCTTTTTGACACACCCGATATACCTAACTAATTATTGATAAGGTATATTTGAGACTTTTTAATTATTTTTTTTTGTTAATAAATAAGGCCGTAAGAGTTTTATTAGTTTTCTGAAATTAATTGTTAATTTACCTATAAAGTTTTTACACTAAATAAATCTGTATCTGCTAGCGCATCAAACCCTAGTGGCACAGTTAGAAATTTTGACTTGGTTTGCTAAATAATTCGCTTTTTTATTTAAACGCAAACCAGACGCGTGATTTATCGCCCAAATGCTATAATTTGCCAACAACACTAGTAGATGGCTGTTTTGAGGTTTTGCCATAATGACAGTTTCCATTGTAAATAATTATAGGAAATGAATCTGGGTAGGTCAGTATAAAAATCAGAATTTGACTTTTTGGTTGAAATTTACAATTTTTTTTTTTGGCTTTGTTTGTAAGTGAAAAATTATCAAAAAATTATGAAATGTACCTTACCAATAGCCAGGTAAGTGAAAAATGTCGACAATTTTATTTAATTAGAAGTCGCGATTTCTCGCGTGCGCGTATATGATGCCCCACCCTGTACCACAGCTAAATTGTTGCAGGAAAAGTACTATGGTGAATATAAACTAATTTTTAATCCATTTTATGATGTTATTCCGAATCTGATTCCAAGTTTGTTAACTGTGTATTTAATAATTGTACTTTTAGATAAAGAAAACTCCATTTTTGTTTGAATTGTTGATTCGGAAATTTGTCTAGCAAAATACAGGGTGTAACAAAAAAAATGCATTTATTTTAACTGGTAACAATACTCATCAATTACAACAACTTTTCTAAATAAAGTTTCTTGGAATCTGAAAACTTTTTTAAACAGGAATCGTAAAAATTGAATGTTTTTCTTCCCTTCGTATTGCATTTGATGAATAAAATGGCTTCACTTTCGTTTGTTTTTTTTTTATTACTGCTGTTTGTTCTGTTTCTTTATTAAATGTAGTTAGATTAAAATCGTTTCATAGGCGAGTAAGCAAATCTTTATTTTATACATTATTCATTAGTTATACTTAGTTATTTCATTTAGGGCCCGTTTACAGAAGTGAAATTAAGTTAAGGCTGGGATTTCAAGTGACCGTTACGGCTTACTATAGAATGACCCATGACATGCTGCCACCTATTTAGGGATAGCTAAAGTAATTTCTTGTGCGGTCCGAAGCGGTTCGACCGTAAAGTCACTAAAAAGGTATCTTTTTAGTTACCCCACCCCTACTCTAAACATTGCGGCAAAATACAAAAAGGCGGTTCTTCTTTTATACTGTTTTGTGCTGTGTTTGCTTCGATATTATGGTTTGTTTGTGTAAACCGAGATGTAAACCATGGGGCGATTAGTATTTTCAAAGCAAAAAAAAACGTTCAAAACACGCGAGATCAGCAAAAATTTCTGCTGCAAGAAAATCAGCTGTAAAAGAAATTTTAGATAAAATAATTTCTTCCGGCAAGTTTATAAATTATTCCTAAGTTAAATGGGTATAGAATAGTAGACATACATTATTTATTGTACCAAACAGTATCGTTACAATACGATCATTCTAAAAAATGTACAGGCGGCAAACTTATGTACCATGTCTGGATTAGTGAGTACTTTTACTTACAAATGTAATGTTTGTGACGAATGTGTATCAATACGAACCGAAAGAGCCACAGAGGATTCCGAATCTGTTGTCAATACTTCTGCTGTGTGGGGGACTCTTGCAACCGGGAGTAGTTATGACCATTTGGTAGAACGTATAAGTATTTTAGACATTCCACCTTTATCCGGACGAAATTTTTTTGACACTCAAAGAAGACTCGGCTTTGTAAGTACCGATTGTGACGTATATACAGGTGTCCCAGAGTTGCGAAAAACCTCCATAACTTGTTTGTTATTAAATAATAGTATATTATATATTGAGGGAGAGAAATGCATGATTTTTCCTAAGGTGCAGTTTGTAGCCAGAGGGCGAAGCCCGAGGGCTACAAAGCACCGAGGGAAAAATGAGCATTCTCTCCAGAAGTATATATACTATTTTTTTCACGGTAGGGAGTAGAAACAGCACAAAAATCTCAAATTTTAAGAATAAAAAAATGATGACAAATGAGTTGTCATCTTTCGATGAATTTAATGGAATTAGTAGTTGCCTTGACAACACAATTAGATTTTTGTCACAACAGTCAAAAAAAATGAAAACTCCCATTAGATTTTTGTCACAACTGTCAAAAAAATGAAAACTCCCTAGGGAGCAAATATTTGCAAATATTTGCTCCCTAGGGAGAAAATGCTCTACTTTTGTCACGATGTTGACATCCGAAAAGTTGATTTCTACTCCCGATCGTGAAAAAATCAACTTTTTCTTTTTTTTAGATAATAGCTACGCTTCTACTGCACATTCATATCATAAAAACACTAAAGTTATGTTTTTTTAAACGGAACCTACCCAGTTTGATTTCTTTTTTCGATTATATGCTAAATTATGAATCAAATCTATAGAGGTCCTTTTTACTTATCTGCCATCGATTTAGATCAGTGGCGCTTTTTTTACTAGAATTTCGAATTGCAGGGGTCCGTTCGAAAATTCCTACCTTCCAAATCCATGCACATAAATTAAAATAATTGACGCCGTTTGATTCCTGAATGTTTGCCGCATACTGGCACTATTGCACTGGTCGAAAGCTTTTTTGACAAGCTTTCCAACGGTATAAGGTTCAGGTTCAGGAATCAAACTGGGTAGGTTCCATTTAAAAACACATTACTTTAGTGTTTTTATAATATTGGGACACCCTGTATACATGTCGCAATCTTTTCCGAATGTGCAGTAGAAGCATAGCTATCATATAGAAAAAAAGGAAAAGTTGATATCTTTAATGACAAACAAGTTATGGTATGGAGCCTTTTCGCAACTCTGGGACACCTGTATGTATACTATACTTAATACCTGAGTAGATTAGTAATATGCACTAATAAGTAAAAGCATAAAATGAAACATCAAAGAAGTTGCTCCAAATCGTTTGCAATGCAAACTTCAATAGGTACGACGTGTCCAAGAAAGTCGAACTCTATTCAGAATGCCTCTGTTTTCACAAATTTCCTGAGCGGCGTTTTGAACGTAATGACGCGGTGCATCATTCCAAAGGTGCCAGCCACATTTTTCGTCGAATTCCTAGAAGAGGAATTTCTTCGAGTAATTCGAGCAAAACTTCAAAAATAGGATTTAAGCGTCTACATTCAAACGGCGAGGTAAATCATAGGGACCTATGAGGTGACTTTCAACTATTCCAACCCAAAACTCAACCCACACGTTAATGGAAAAATGACTGTTGGAAGTGACGCTCTTGGATTTTGTGAGGAACTAAAATGCGATCTTCTCGTTGGTAGCCAAGATCACGCTTATTCATTTCGCAATGCCCGAAATCGCGAACATGCTGTGCGATGTGAAGTATCCTCTGAGGCAACTTTTCACCGTGGATTTGTCGTACTAGCTCTGAATGTTCCTGGTAAATCATAGACCATATGGGTTTTCTCCAGGTTGGTGAAAGACATTTGTAATTTAAATTGACGTTAAGATTGATATTCTTGTCAAAATGCCTTAATTTTGAATTAAATGACAACGAAAAGTCTACTAGGCAAAAATTTGAATTTGGCACCGAGTCCGGTTCCCTGACTTTAGAATTTTCTAGACTGTGTTTCTCCATGAAATGAGTCTGCACAAAGGATGGGTGTGTGCAAGCATTCGCGCTGCCATAGGAAAAAAAACGCTCTAAAATGTAATCGACCACTTGTATTTTCTTAAACTAATTATACATATTAAAGTCAAAGACTATAAAATAGTTATTTTTATTTATTTAACGAGTTCGTGTGTAATTTTGGCATGAGTGGACCAGTTTAAAACTCGAGTGAAACGAGAGTTTTAAAGGTCCACGAGGGCCAAAAAAGCCCAAATTACACAAGAACGAGTTGAATACAACGTTTTTTTGTTCGACGAGCCCCTTAAAGGCTCCAAATCGCTAAAAATCTTTAAAATTAGCTTGACGTTTCGTTTTGACAAGTTGTCAAATTTATCAAAATCCGTTCACACAGGAGAAAATTATCAAATTCTGACAGTGTCGAACAAAAAACATTTTATTTTCCTCAACCATACTACTATGATTTATTTTTGACCCATTTTTCCATAAAATTCAGTGGCTCTTAAACTTTTTTTGAAAAACTTTGGGTCCCTTTTTCTCGAAAAATATCAACATTTGTATAAGGCATCATTGACTCAATCGTTACCTTTTGTAGGGTTCTATCACAGGTTAAAATATTTGCACAACCTTCAAAGTCACGCTGTACATATTCATAATCATAATAAAGAAATTAAATGGTATTTAATGCCTGTAATTACATTTTTTAAGTCTCTTCTACCCGATGAACTGATGCGATCAATTCAATACTTTTATTGCTTTTGTAAAAGAAAAGAAAGCTTACTTGTAATTTTCTACTTCTCACTGAAATGATAATCAAAAACCACTTATTGCAACGGAATTTAAAAAAATAGAAATTAAGTACCTTTTTTTAAATTTTTTTATAGAATGCTAATAGAAGATCAAGTGAAAATCGAGATTATATTATTATTATTGACATAAAAGACCGGAGTGAACAGAGGCAACTAACGCCAAAGAAGGCCCGTCCTTTCTTGAAAGTGCGATATCCGATATCTTTGCGTTGCACGAATTGCACGTGTTAACTCAGTAACTCACTCGTGCTCACTCACTCACTGAACATCTGGACATTTTTCTTTTTTTTTTCAGTGACCAGTGCCATCTACTTAAAACTTGCCACATTAACAAAGGTAAAGTTTCAACACAGGACACTGTAAAATTATTTTGTTCTCGCCGAGTCACCAATATATTGTAAGCAAATTAATCTTTTAAGGTTTCTCGTTTTTTAACGAAACCAGAAGACCGAATAAACTATAAGACGCCTTAAATTAAACCTTAATATCCATTATTGGCTGTGAATAATGACTAATTTCTCAATGTTGTCACAATTTTGATATTTTACTTATTTATTAAGTCATAAAATTGACAAAGTTTGGCGTTTATGTATTTAATACTTTTAGTTTTTGGAACCATAACTATTACTTCAGAGCCAATAAAGAAGCTTAAATATTAAACTGTGTTTGAGTTTTTAACTTAAAAATGCATTATTTTTCTTGAAAACGAGAAATAATGTGACCATGTTTCCCTATACCCAATACATATGCGGTATCCCAGCCTTAATCGTAATCAAATGCGAGATTAACTGAACACGTGATAAGATTGAACCAATCAAAGTTTCGGATTCACGGGTTAATCGCGCATTAAAATTTAATTCGAATTAAATATTTAATTCTCTTTCTATAAACTGGCCCCTCGTCAAAACTCAAATCAAACATCCATCAAAATTAATTTATTAAATTCATTAATTTATTTATGTATAAATTTTGTTGGGTCTAAACATCACCAAAGCACGATTACTTCTGAAATAAAATGTAAGTAAAGTTAGTGTGTTCAATCGTTTCATTTAAATAACACTTCCAACGGTGTTCCCTCTCCTAGAACCGTAATTAAATAAAAATAAGTAACACAATATACCTAAGATCAATCATTTTTTTTCTCACAAATTTTTTGTTTATTTTTTTTACGACAACCATCCGAGGAAAAAAGGTGAAGAAAAGCCCTAAAACAAATACCACTGAACAACAAAATAAATACACTGAGTTTTTTATTTCGTTGAACATACAATGTAAAACATACCGTGTGATCGAAAATAAAGAAAAATCGAGAGGTCCGTGATTAATACGCTACAGTTGGCAACACGTACAAATTTAATTCAAATGTCATCAGATGTCATTACAATAGTAACTGTCAATATTAATTATTGACTATTAAAATTTGCTATATAAGTTCACTTTAGAGCAAAAAATTTTCATTGTGCAGTGTTACTTCACAAGTGGAGAAAGACTTGAGAACGGCGAATGGACTTATTCGACACCTCGAGTTTTTGAGGAATTTCAACAAAAGTTTCCGGACTTTCAAGGCACTTACTAACAACTTGCCTTAATTATTTCGTTTTTCCATACGTGAAAAACAACGTGTTCAAAAACAGGCCTAGCACAATTCCAGAATTAATGCAAGTAATTACTGATAACTGCAATTTAATTGATGTCCCGATTTTGGGAAGGTCATTTGAAAACACGAAGCGAAGAATAATAAGTAACAAAGATTTTGCAAAATTTAAGCAATGTGAATGGGTAATTTTGAGATTAGGTCAAAGATGACATTGACAGCAATTAAAAAAAAAAAAGATCGGTTTTCTACCCACGGTCCCTTCTTATTCCCACGCGTTCTTTACTTTACTTGTATCGCGCGTTCAAATGAAATCCCGGGCTGGGGAGCCGTTGGAAACCGTCAATTGCTGTGCTTTTTTAAAGCGTAGTATAATTGGAGCATGTTGACAGCTAACCTAAAATTTAGAGCCAAAAAAATCTTTCTTTTTTTCTTTCTTTGCAATGTTTTACATTGAAAATAGAATAACTTAACGATTCCTATTCTCGAAGCAAATATCTAAGGACACCCTTTGCTGAAAACAAACATGTTTAATTATGTCCCGATTAAACATAAACAAATGTCATTCGTGGCAATCGACGGAAAATTCAAACTTTACACTGTTCTAAACGGTTTAATTTTTTCAACGCCTACTCAGCCCAGGATTTCATTTGAACGCGCGATAGAACAGTGCTTTTATTTACACGAGCGTCTAGCTGCAGGGATAAACCCTCCAATAGAAACGTGGGATGGTTGGAGCATTTAAAATTTGCCGCCAATTGACTGTGATAGGGTGCGTTTGCAGTAGTGTGGTACAGAATTACAGATACAGAGTGCATGAAGAATTGAAAAGTGGTGTAGGGTGCAGGCTGCATGCATTTCGGTAGCTGGTGGTAGGCCGCTTTCCCTCTTCCGTTGAGTTTGTGATATTTATTGCGTCTGTGAATATAGTGCGGTACTGTTTAATGATTCTTAGCTCTGCTGGCTAAACGTAACAATACCAGCAGGGCAATACGTACAGGGTTATTATTATTATAAACGATTGTAGTCCAAGTAGGCTTAAAAACTGGATAAAATTTATGGTTTCCGCTCCATATGTATAAAAAACATCAAAATGATGTAAATATTTAAGTGAGTACACACCGTTCATACTCAGGAGTTAAATTAGGTGAAAAACAACTCAATATTTTTGGATTCAATCGGTAATTAAAAAAAAAAGAAAACTCATCAGTCATCACCGTACTTTTCACCTAAAAATGACACTGACAGCGACAAAAATTGACAGTTCACATGAAAGCGGCAAAAATTTCATAACATGGGCATGGCCTGTTTCGACTACAATCATTTATAATAATTACTCACCCTGTAGAAACGTTGCTAAAACTTTGTTCATTGAAGTTATCGCGTAAAATTTGTACTCGCGCATGCGCATTTTGTTGTAGATTTTCATTGGAGGGTTTATCCCTGCAGCTAGACGCTCGTTTTATTTACCCCATTATGCAACCCTTCTTACGGACCACTCCTCTTCGAATTTGTCTTGTTCTGTCAGTCAAGCCATTTTTACTTTTTAAAAGTTTAAATGTCAGAGTTGATTAATTACAACCCTGATTTAATACAGCGAAAAATAGGTGTATGGGAAAGTTCTGAAAGCAAGTGTACCTATACAGAGTATTTTACGGGTGATAACGCGTCCGACGGAATTGAAAATGCAACCCACAATACATTTGCAATGTTAACGTGGACATTTGTTTTTTTATTTAAAAAACATAAAACGTAGCTAGCTGTGCAGTTTCGTAAATTTTGACATAAATGTCATTTGCTTGGTTAAATGAAATTATGAAATGAATATGAATGAATATCCTGTATACTATGTATTTAAAGTATGGAATAAATTCCTTAAAAATGAAACAAATTTTTTTTCAAAAAAATCTTTGGAGAGGTCAATTTTAGTTTATAAAAATACATATTTTAGTACCAAAGAAAATTCCAAGCAGTCATTTGTTTTCGAGTTATGACGTCATCGATAGTTTTTTTAAATGGAAACCCCCTATTTTTTTTCTTGATTCTGATATCCCTTTTAATTGTCAAATGACAGTATAAAAATTTTGTTATCTTACATAAGGAAATTTTTAAGAAAAAAAATTATAAAGTTGGAAAAATTAAATTTTATAAAGAACAAAAACAAGTCAAAAAATCAAGTAGGTAAATCAAACAGTCAAATGTTACTGTCAATTTCATTCGTATATGTTATTTGTTTTACAAAACGTTTTCGAAAATGACTCATTTATCAGAAACACAACGTATAGAAATTTTAATTTTGATTGGGTGCTTGGATAAAACTAGATAAAACTAAAACAGGGGGAATTTCTTCATAAACTTGCTTATTGTCAACAAGCTGGAGGATGGCAATTCGAACATTGAATTCCATAATTTTAAGTACTTACTAACACAGTTTTTGACTCGTTTTTGTTTGTTATAAAATTTATTTTTTCCAACTTTATTTTTTTTTTCTCAAAAAATTCCTTATGTAAGATAACAAAATTTTTATACTGGCGTTTAGACAATTAAAAGGCCTATCAGAATCAAGAACAAAAATAGGGGGTTTCTATTTAAAAAAAACTATCGATGACGTCATAACTCGAAAACAAATGACTGCTTGGAATTTTATTTTGTATTAAAATATGTATTTTTATAAACTAAAATTGACCTGCCCAAAGATTTTTTTGTAAAAAAATTTGTTTAATGAATTAATGAATTTTTTGTTCGACTCTGTCAGAATTTGAGAATTTTCTCCTATGTGAACGGATTTTGATAAATTTGACAACTTGTCAAAACGAAACGTCAAGCTAATTTTAAAGATTTTCAGCGATTTGGAGCCTTTGGGGGACTCGTCGAACAAAAAAACGTTGTATTCAACTCGTTCTTGTGTAATTTGGGCTCTTTTGGCACTCGTGGACCTTTAAAACTCTCGTTTCACTCGAGTTTTAAACTGGCCCACTCATGCCAAAAAAAGCCCAAATTACACGCGAACTCGTTAAATAAACTACTATTATTCCATACTTTTGCCGCTCACTGTATATAAATTCCTTAGTATACTCTGATTACTCTGTCCACTCATCGATTGCTTGACATAAATGTTACTAAAAATGTTCACTCTACGCTACAACAAATAGATCCTGCGCGAAATAAAAAAAAATGAAAGAGCAGGGCCGCGTTGCACAATCATTTTATTAGTAATAATATTAGTCTTGTAACTTGTAACTAGTAAAATTATGTTGCAAAATCTCATTTCTAGTAATTTCAAGTTACAAGTTGTAAAATGAAAAATATTAGTGTATTTTACACTGATTTTACTAGTAGCTGTTGCACAATGGCAGACACAAATCAATTAATATACAGGGTGGTCCCGATATAACCTGCCAGAAGAAATCCAGTAATAGGTGACGATGAGTAGAACTCATACACAAAAAAAGTTTCTAATAAAAGTCTTTTCGTTTTCGAGATAAAAATAATTGAAAATTTGGTCAAAATTTGCTGTACGCTAATGAGTTAATCGGTTTTAAAAAGGTAATTCTGGTTACTTGGCTGCGATTTCTTTAGCAACGGTACCTGCAACACCTATGACATTTGTCAAGTTTAATTTTTAATTTGCGAATCCTTCAAAAAGTTATGAAATTCACGAAACAAAAATACGTCCATTTGCATTTACTCTATGGCGAAACACGTGGTAATTCAAGACCGGCAAAGCTACCATACAGCGAGCGTTTTCCTGAAGGAGTCCTTCCGTCCCGTTGTACTTTTGTGGAGCTACATCTGCATTTATGTGAGGTTGGTTCTGACTGATTCCAATACGATGGCGTCCCCGATCCTCCATTTAACCCCTCTGGATTTTAATTTTTGGGGCCACACGAAAGATTTGGTATACGAAGTTGAAATAAATACAAAAGGCCAACTCCAGAAACGCGTAACAGACGCCGCGAACCAGATTCGTAAAAACCCTGAAATGCTGAATTCTGTTTATGAAAATTGGTACCAGCGTACTCAAATGTGCTTAAATGCCAACGGAAGGCACACAGAACATTTATTATAAAATAATGTTTCTAGTCTAGTTTACCTTTCATTAGTTAGTAGATATTCTCAGTTAGAGTTGAAAGTACGAATATGTAAAGTGTAAATAAATTTATTCAATACATTATTTTGGCTATTCAACCACAATTAAGACGATACTCTTATTACACAGTTCTTCCACAATTTTGCACACACTACCTCTACATTTATTTACACATTGAGGAACACCACTTTATTTATTACTCATTTATCTCAGTCTACAAAATCAGCTTTTGTACCTAAATAAGCTGGTGAATTAACGCAACGCAGTGTACAGCGTTTTCAATAAATGTCATTAATTTGATTTAGTTTGTCAGATTTGAGATTTGTCATAAACGATACAGGTTGCTTAGATACTGTCATCCTTACAAACACCAACAATTAATTCCTGAGTAGGTACGTATTTTTGTGGTCAGCAGCGTCGAATGGGTGTGGATAGGGGTTAATTTATCCCCATTATTTTGGACCTAACGAAGGGGGGTTTTTTGGACTTGTTAGATCCTTCTAATGACCCAGAATTTTTTTGGCAGGTTATATCGGGACCACCCTGTATTAGTTTTGTAGTTACGTGACGTTTTCTTATTATTCTGCCTGTTTGTAGTTTGTACTTAGGAAAGACGAAAGAAAACTTCAGTATAGTAGGAGCTTTGTAGGAGTAATATATTAGGTTTTATCTTTGATTTTATATTATAAAATAAATATAAAATCAAAGGTTTTATTAATACATACAGGGTATTTCATGAGTGATAATGTGCCCGACGGAATTAAAAATGCAACCCACAATACATTTTCGAATTTTCGAAAAAAGCTGGCTACTGAAATTAAAATATCCAGCTTTTTTCGGAAATGGCTAAACACAAACAAGAGATTATTTAATATTTAATGCATGAACAAAAATTATATCCTCTGTATTATTTTGGATGTTTGTAATATCACTTAAAATGTTCATTATGCTATGTAGATTCTTGAGGCACGCACTCACTTCACAAATTAAAAAAAAATCAACAAAAAATCGCAACGGAACAGATCAAAACAGCAACACAATCAAAACTAATAACTTTTAAAACAAGAAAAACGCAGAACAGCTCTAAAGATGAAAAATTGGAAATCTAAATGCTTAATGCTTGAGAGCACTGACAATTTTGAATTTGAAATGTCATATAATTTATTTTTCGCGTGGGTTTCATAACAACCAATGAGAATCAGTGGCGCGAATGTTTCAAGATATTACCAATACAATCTATGATACTTTGTTAAGATTTTAATGTTATGGTTTGGGGATTTTGTTATCTATGGATATTTAAAAAACTGCATTCTATCAGTGGACGTAGATTAACATTTCATGTTAAATTAACTTAAAAAAGAGTGCTTCCAAGGGTCGAGAGTCTATACTAAAGCCATCGGATTTAGTTTCTGTAATCTATCCCTATAATACACTTATTCGGCTCCAATCCAATATCGTGAGATAACTAGGACGGAAATTTATTTACAGACACGCAACTAACAAAATTGCACAATATAAAGAGGAAAAACAAAGCGACATCATCGATCAGCGCCTTTCTTCTAAAATCATTACTCTTAAAACTTTAAAATAGTGAAGTGCGTTTTATCTATAATTTAGTTTAAACGGTGTAATCGTGATGCATTTATCCCTAAGTAGTCGACTAGCGATACTCCACAATCGTTGTAATTAACCATTGTAGAAATCGTTTCAGGCGAAACTAACATGAGCTCCAAAAAGATGCGATTTGGGGATGAAATCGGGAAAATAACAACTTCAAAACTTTTAAATCAAGATTTTTAGTATTGCAGAGAGGAAAAATTAATTAAAACTTCAGGCACAAGCCTCTTGAATAATAACCAACCATACGGATGTTGCATAACAATAAGAAAATCAAAATATTTTCCCTAGGGTGATTACGTATTTAACTGTCACGTAAATATATTCAAAGGCGAAATGTTTAGTCCGTGTTAAGGTTAAGAATTAGCAGCTTAGAATACGACAAAATATTTCATTTATCTGTCTAAATGTGTTTTTATTTTTAATTATTTAAGGACCTGTTCGTGAATTATCGATTTGTTTGCTATGAGATTTTTCATTTCAAACAAGGACTCTTTTTTTCCTGTGCGTGTCGATTCGCATGGCGCAAATCTAGATTGCAAATTCTGCTCGTGACATCATTACCTTATCTAAATCGTTCTCGTTCGTGTAATTTAAAAATACCTAAGAATTAAATAAAGTCTGCTCACTCACCAGCGGGTCAACCTTCAACCTCCTCATGTGCGGTATACTCCTCTTTGTCCTGGCCGCAGGAAGCGCTTGGTTGACGAAATGATACTCCTTCTTCGATCCCAAAACCTGAAAAGACTCCACTTTATCAAATTGGAAAAAATCTACGAAAGCAATTGCGTACTTTTACGGGTTTAATGAATTCGATTCGAGGAAGATTTACTTCTTCTTGCATTTTTTATACCGTCAACTCAATCATCTTGAATCCAAAGCAAACATCGAAGGTCGAACGGAAAGCATAAATATTGATGATGCCGTTCGAGAAAAAATATAAACCGTGAAAAAACTCAATTTAATGTGGCATTGACACAAATCGAAAGATAAATTGAGGGAGATATTTAAAGTCGAGTTGTCGCAAAAATCCTAATCTGTCGCGAGTTTCAGAGGAAATCTTGTAATGGCTAGGGGAAAATTAAAGTGTTTGGGTTGTGAACTTTGCTTTACCAATTAGATTGCTTCTTTGTTGTATAAACAGAAGCAAATTATGGGGAAGTTGCTTGCTTTGACGTTCTGGAGGATTGTTTTTGTTAGTACGGATCCGAGATTTCTCCTAATTAAATACGACGAAATGATTAGAAGTGAGACGTTGGGGATGTTCACGCTACATATTCATTTTCTGTGGTCTAAGAGTAAGTCGCTCCTGCTTACAACGACGTTCGAGGGGAGCTTAACTTCAAAATAGAGGAATTATACGATAGAACGTAAATCAACAAATTAAAGCAAAATCTCTTGAATTAAATTCTTGGAATAGAGGCATACCGTGTAGACAAAATGAAATACGAGTCTTGTTTACGTACTTTGATTCTTTTTATTTACGTTTCACACACATTCTAACCGTAACATGTGATAATTCACTGAAGGAGAAATTGATCTAGGGAGACATTTTCAAAGTAATTCCAAATTAAACAAAGCCTTTGTAATTAATCTGATATGATCGAAAATGATTTTTTCTTCAAACGTCCGTAAATTATGACATTATCCTGCTGCATTGATAATGCAAAAGTGTCACTTCATTGAGAGCGGCAGATAAAATTATTATCTCCTCTGAGGGCGTCCGTGAAGTTATTATCTCCGCTGATGAGCGGCAATAAAGTAAACTAGCTAAATCGTTTAAAATTCCTACCGGGTTTCTTAACATGTCTTAAATAATTTGTTATGAAGGTTTGAAGAAAAATGATTTTTTTATTCGACACTGTCAGAATTTGAGAATTTTCTCCTGTGTGAACGAATTTTGATAAATGTCACAACTTGTCAAAACGAAACGTCAAACTAATTTTAAAGATTTTAAGCGATTTGAAACCTTTAAGGGGCTCGTCGAACAAAAAAACCTAGTATTCAACTCGTTTGTGTGCCAATTGGGTTTTTATGGCACTCGTGGGCCTTTAAAACGCTCGTTTCACTCGGGTTTTAAACTGGTCCACTCATGCCAAAAAAGCCCAATTTACGCACGAACTAAATAAACTACTATTTCAGCATTGTTTTACCATAATGGGAGGCCATAGAAATGTTGCATTTAATTTGGTAGTAAATCTGTCTGTTAATTAGGTTAGGTATATGTTTCTAAGTTGAGGTTATAAATAGCGTCAATATCTAGTGCATTGTTGTCAGTTTTACTAATTTGCAGTATAAGAATACTCAGACATCGCGGGAAATTCACATGTTTTGTTCATTTTGATGGGTTCGCATGTCAGGCACTTTAGTGACGGAAATCAAACGTTAAAAATATAAATCATGGCCTCCCATTATGCCAAAACAATGTGAATGGTCTTTATAAATGGAAACTTTTCAAATTAATTAATGGAGTTATTTTACTTATTGCTGCTAAGTAACAAAACAGAAATTGCATTTATCGGTATAATAACGTGTTGATTGACGATTTTCAATAGCAGGTTTTTTAATTCGTGATTGGTTAATAGTATATTATTTAACGAGCATATACGGAGGTTATTATTAACACGAGGATGAAAATTACCAAATGTCAGGCGAGTGTAATTATCATCCCAGTGTAATAATAAGTAATAACCCATATACAAATACGATCTTTTATCTACAACTATTGGCAAAAATCTCGTTTTTAACAAACCAAAAGAATGCATTCAAAAGTCAAAATTCAACTTCGTTTTATTACCATGGTTACATTTTTGTACATAATGCAATTATAAGCAACAAATAGTAGGTAGTAGGTACAGTGGGGAGCACGGAATTTCGCACACCAATTTGTATGTCATTAAAAAAAACTATCTAGTCTAAGCTTTATGGTCATTATAATCAATCATGATTTATGTGATCATGACTGATGTTTCACCTAAACTGTCACGAAACTGCCTCCAGTATCTCATTTTAATAAAATTATGTTAGTGAAATGTCCAATGTGTGCGAAATTCCGTGCTCGCCACTGTACAATTATGAGGTTGTGTATAACAACAATAAATTAATTCGGTTAATAATGTATATCATAATTAACTAAAATATAACAAATAAATAAAAATTTTATTTATAGGTGTCTAATTTAATAGTCGTAAATAAAAAATTTAAATTTGATAGGTGAAGTAAATAATCACCATAAAAACAAATGGCGAATGGAACCTAATTGGTGGATTTATGTATGAATCAAATACTCTGCAATACTCTGCAAAGAAACAATAACCTTTAAAAATGAAATTTATCGATGATGAAGCTTGAGTGTGTTTGTAGCATTTTTAAAACTTCTTTTGCAACTGATCTATAGCTGAAAAATAACATATCCATGTACTATTTTTTGTAATTTTCATTTCTTTTATAAACTCATTTCATCCTTTTTTTTTTATCTTGAAATGCGTTAATTTAAACCAGACGATACTGAGAAAATAAATCTTTTGTCCTTAACTGAACCCAAAAACGGAAAAAAACTTATTAGTCAGGGTAGTTTTAGGAAAAGTATAATTTAGTAAAAATTTAGACGTCATACTGATCCAACTTCACTAAAGCGTTTTTTGTATTAAAATAATGCAGTGACCGAACTTGTTCAGATTGTACAGGGTTATTATAAATGATTGTAGTGGAAGCAGGCCATGCCCATGTTATGAAATTTTTGCCACTTTCATGTGAACTGTCAATTTTAGTCGCTGTCACTGTCATTTTTTAGGTGAAAGTGCGGTGATGAGGATTTTATTTATTTTTTTTAATTAACTATTGAATCCAAAAATATTGAGTTGTTTTGCAACCAATTCTAAAAATATTGAGTTGTTTTGCACCCAATTTAATTCCTGTGTGTGAACGGTGTACTCACTTATTCACATCATTTTGATGTTTTTTATATGGAGCGGGAGCCATACATTTTACATTCAGTTTTTGCTCTTACTTACAATCATTTATAATAAGTAATAACCCTGTACTTATGCCAAGCAGATGCGGCAAACCGGATTGCGGTCGAGATTTGCAGAAATTTATTTGTACGAAACACAGGAATAAATTTTTGGATGGCTAGTTCTGCAAACTGTCGTCCTCGTTACTACATTTAAAGGCTGTCGGTGCCAACAGCAGTCTAGTTTGTATTTTGGGAAGTACATATTTGAACTACTAACCATAATTAGCCATGGTCTAGACTCCTCGGCTCCAGACTTGCCATACTAGGTGTCATCTTTCGGGGGGCATATTATGAAGGAGTTTAGGAAAATTTGTTTACAAGTTCACATTACCCCTGAAATTAAACGATTCTGTCTGAGTTTAATAGTGTTCGTGACGTTAAGTGGAGAGTTTAGCCTGTGTTCATTTTAGGGGGATTCTGGACCTTGTCGTGTCATGATGAATAATAATTTCCTAGATTATTAAAACTGTTATTCTGGGTTAATGTAAATTCCTTGTCAGGAAATAGATGTTTGCGTCGTAATGTGGAGCAATATGAACTTGAACTTGTGATGTTCAAGTGGCTTTGTGATGATAATTTCATTCAGACGATTTATAACAAAGTTAGATAACTGTTGTTACAAGTGGCGAAGTAAAGTCGTCCAATAATTAGCTTAACCGCTAACAGAGTTCAGTTGTACTGACTAAAATAGGGTTTTGTCAAAGGGAATGAACACATTGGAAGACTTTTGAAGAAACCCGAGAAAACACCTTCATATACAGTATTTACAACAAAATATAAATCTTAATTCATAGAATTAATTAAAGTTTCTAGATACTTAGTTAGAGTTTCTACTAAAAAAAAACAAACAAAAAAACTGTCAGTTTTTGAAATAAATTTATCTTTCTTTGTGTTATTAACTACAGCCTCTGTACTTGGGAGGATTATTAAACAAAAGGATCATAAACATTTTACTTAAAAAATCTAAACCAGTATCCTGGTGAATTTAAATTTACATTTTCGTCTGCACGAGATTTTTTCTGTTGGCGGACAGAGGAAAAATTACGAAAATTAACAAATAAATGAGCAAAATAAATAAAATTTCCAAGATTCAATTACATTTGTTGGTATTTTTGTTTTGAAACACGAATTACGTCATTCTACTGTGATTTATTTTGTCATTCTCCCACGCGAAAATCTCCCTAATAAGTGTAATTGGTGAGGTGGCTCTTAGATGCTCTGCCACAGACCTGCACGAAAAAAAATTGATATTAGACAAAACCGAGGAGAGACGTCCGCACAACTTTGTTTTGTCAGATATTGTTTTTAACGACATGTTAGTGTCATTTTTAATCTATTGGTGCAGGTTGTACGAATATGTCACGTACAAATTCATAACCAGTGTTCAGAGTGTTAAAAAAGTGTCAAACAAGAAATTGAAGTTATGGTAAATGAAAATTTATATTTCGTGAAACACCAAGAACAAACAAGAACCTTATAGTGTAAAACATGGTTAAACTAAGTCATCCTCGGAATCCAAATTAAGATTTTTCGGAAATGATCGATAATAATTAGAATTTGCCAATCACAAGGTGATAGAAATGCAACCCACAATACATTTGTAACGTAAACCTGGATATTTACAGCGTCCATTTACAACTTAACGTTATGTATTGTGGATTGCATTTGCTATTCCGTCGAGCTCATAACCTTGTATGTCACACAATAATCATTTTTAAAATAATGAGTAGGTACAGTCGTTGACCAAAATAAAATAGGACTTTAGTATTTTATAAGTCATAAAAGACGCCATAAAACACTAAATGCGAAATTTCAATGATTTTTGAGGTGACAGCCGCTGTCAGAGTGAAAGTCAAATTAATTTTGGATGACATCAGATAGAATTTCGGCGATTCTGATTCTAAATGAGTGTGATTGTGGATAAAACGTTGTATTGCATGCGTGTTTTAGATGCATTTTATTCACTTAAGAAAATTAAACGCTCGAGCAAGCTCTCGCGTTTAAACATTTTTGCGTGAATAAAATGCTATCTAAAACACTTATACAATAAATAACTATTTTCTTGGATTGGGCGCGGTAAATAGCCAGCTTTACCTTCCAAATGTATTGTAGGTTGCATTTTAAATTCCGTCCGGCTCATTATTGCTCGTGAATCACCTTGTACTCGTATGTGTACACTTGTACAGTACGGAAACAGTGGATTCTCGCTGTCTGAGCACAACCCTTACATGACCTAAGTTCTGGTATTGTTCCTCAATCTTGCTTAGGCAAAAAGCAATCAAAGCTTTTGAAAACAGTTACCATAAGATACGAAATGTACATACTACACCTCCAACGTGTTCAACTTATAAAACCGGTTTTTATTTTTTAGCACGTAGGCTTTGAAAATATTCAGGAAACAAATAGTGCGTTGTTCCATTCCATTGTTCCATTTGAAAAAAAAAGTTAGGGGTGGTTACGAACTTCCGGGAGCCGATATGCAAAAACCATATGCGCCACAATGTGGGTAAAGAAAAACAAAAATTGACGTGTTTCGGTATTTTTTACAAAAATCACCTATATCCAAGTTATGAATTTTATTCCAGTTAAAGTTTCCACAATTGATAGTAAAGAAAAATAAATAGATAATAAACTAGGCAAAAATGAATAGGGAATTCCACAATTTTTCTCGGAAAGCAAAGAAATTGCCCCAATCCTCCCACGTATTATTAAACACTAGATAAATTTAAAATGTAACAGATACTTGAAACATTACATTTAATGTGTATATTTATATATTTCTAACACATTTCATTACAAATTTTAAACTGTATTTATAAAAAATCCAAAAAAGGAAAAATTCCCTATTCATTTTTGCCTAGTTTATAAATAGTGTAAATTAATTCTAATAATATAGCCTCGTTGTCGTGCCCCTTTTAATGATGCTGCTAAGCAAACTCATTTTTAGCTAAAACAAGGAAAAACGAAAGTTATTATAAATTGTCCCATCGCAGTTGGCGTTGAAAACATACACAAATTTGGGATGTGCCGCTAGCTTCGCAACGTTAGACAAACTAGTAGACAAATTTACACTACCGCCAGCAGCGCTACCTATCGGCGATGCTAGTCTTACTCATGTTATAAAGCTTGCGGCACATTCAACTACGTCACCAACGCCTACTGTGATGAGACAATCATTTATAATGACCCCGTATTTCTCCCGTATAATAAGTTACTAATTATTAATACTTAAATTACTAATTTGTTGGTATATGAAATTGAATTATTTTTTGATCGACAGAAACCGTATCTATGAATTACATATTATACTTCCCTAAATCCCTACAATAATGTCTTTTTAAATAACTTCTTTGATACGATTCACGATTTTTACGATTGAAATAGTCGCGCGCTTTGAAATCTTTGTGAAAGTTCTAGAACCCCACTGGAATCGTATCTGTTTCCGCCAAAAACCCTAGCGGAGAGAGGGGCGAAACTTATAAATGGAGGGAACCAGCGACGAGGAAGAGAGTTCACGACCTTTTGTTGAGAGGCTTCTACGGGTGTTCCGAAGGGGGAATCAAAGGAGAGTGATTTAGATGCAGTAGGTGCTGGTGTGTTATCGTGGTGGAGTCGATGAGGACTGGCTGGAGCGATAATTCTTCAGGACTTCCAGACCCAAGCGCAGACTGCGGATTAGAGGCCCCACTGCGTAAGGTTCTTTAGAACTGAAAGCCAAAGAGCGGAGCTACACCAAGGCCGGTGTCTGCTGACCTACGTCGTCCCCGAGGCTCTTCTGGAGAAACCTGGAATTCAGCCGCCACGGGATCCAGGTCCCGGAGGAACGGTGAAACTCGTTATATATATTATTTAGGGCCGTGGCTGTCCAAAATCTTTCAATCTCATATAATTTATTATTAATTGCGCGACTGCTGTATTTTCGTAGTTCATTATTCATTTATTATATAAATCTGTTTCAAAATCAAAAATCCACCAACAGTGCATGCTATCTCGAAAATACAACCGACAACGTCGCCAACTTTTGTTTTTAGTGTGACTGCAAGTGTCAGAAAAAAGTGGGGTTATGAAAGAAAACTGTTGGACAGCCGTTTTGGTGGTAGTTCATCGAGTTTTTTATTCTCATTTTATTATTTCACTGAAAAAGTATGATATGGTAGCTAAAACCTTTTTGCACGTAATCATTATTTTGTGTTTCGTAAATAAACTCAACAGTTCAAAAAATTAAACTTTTTCTAGGGATTTCTTTTTTTCTGCCAACATAATTCAACAGGTGGTGGATTTTTGATTTTGAAACAGATTATAAATCACGGAATTGGGAGCATTGTACATTTTCATTATACATAGTAGAATCTCATAATTTTTTTATTCCTACAATTTCTTATCTCATTGTCATCGACCTTGCCTGGAAGTGAGCATCGGCGCTCACCAACGACTTTTTGTGCGAGGTTCTTCTCCGGGCCTTATCGCGATTGGAGTCTTTTGTATTTTATTTATCAGAAGCGAGGAAGGAACCTGAGGACCCCTCGCCGGTGTGGGCGGCGTAGCCGTATTAGCGCCCGTTGCAAGGATCGTTCGCCCTTCCTCCTCCCCTTAGTTTTTTTTTTCTGTTTCATTTTTTTTTTATCGCGGACTCGAAGAAGGAACTTTCAGGCGTTACGGTCGATTTTGTTATTATTGTTAGGTCCTTTCGGATCCATTAGAGATATTTTACTTTCAATTTTTTTTCTCCTTGGGTGAATAAACATTTCGTTTAAGATACCACGTTGTATCATTCTCCTAAACTCCGGGCAGTCCGCCTTCTTCAGCGAACAGGTTGCAGCGCTCTCGAGGCAACAATTGTGGGACCGACGCGGAGCCAAAAAAAAAATCGTTATTAAATTTGTAGATTACCTGGGAACAGGGAATTGTAGTATATTATATTATTATAAGTGATAGAAATGCATCATTATCAGTGTCCGGACGAAATAGTACCGGATAAGTCGAGCAGTACCTACAACTTTGCGTAATCCCTCGCTCGCACATAAACACGATTTCGCTGGTTCCCTGTTATTGAAAGCGAACCAGCTGAATCCTGTTTATATGTGAGTGGGGTATTACGCAAAGTTGTACTGGTCGACTTGTGCGGTACTATTTCGTCCGGACACTGATCATTATACAAGAGTGAGAATTTTGACCGACGAGTGCGCTTGCGCACGAGTAGGACACTTCTCACGAGTTTTATAATGTCATTTCGATCACGTGTGATATACGACGTTTTATCTTACAGGTGCAACTATTGCAAAAAATCCAAGAAATGAAGTTTCATTTACGTAAAATGACAGCTGTCAAATTTACTCACTAGTGAGTACTTTATCTTACTTGTGATTAAAATTTGACTTCTGTCACCGAAAACAATGGTTTAAGGTAGCTCAAAAACTCCACCTGTAAGATAAAAATAATAACGTAACAGTATGTTTGGACATTAATAAAGGAATTTTAATTTCTAACTATACATATAATTTTTATTTATCTTTGTATTGCCTACAGAAGCCTATGTAATACTTCAATAAGTAAGTTTTTCACTGAATTAAGAAATCTTTAAACTTTTAGTTACATACCCTTGAAGTAATCTCAAAATTGGTCTTAAGTAGGTACCTACTATGCGTTAAAAAAATTTAATAAGACAATTCGTCTGTGGTAAATCTCTTTATTGTTTTGCAACTTTATGCACCTTCATATTTTCAACATTTTTATTCCATTTACATGTTTGTTTTCCAATATTTACTCATTTTCACGTCATCTTCACTTCCGTGGAAATTCTTTCATTTCCGCAAAACAATTAATTAATTGCTTTTGCGAACGTATGTCTTATCGATATGGTGCATTGCGTCTGTAAAAAAACGATTTTTTCCAGCAATTTGCGTGTGGGCAGCGCACCATACATAAATACATACATATGCATGGACAATGTTTACTGATTTAAGTAGATAGACAATTAATTTCCTCGGCCAGCTATCGGATCGATCATTTCCCTTTTTCAGATGTGTTGATTATCCTTGCGAGATTGTCACCCAATTAATAATAATTGACGTCACGATAAACGCCCACTTAGAACAAATCCATCGAAGGATAATTATTAAGACGTCCAATCGAGCAGAAACAATTTAATAGAGACCCCGTTAAAACGACACTGATGTTTGCGATGTTTGCATCCCTCTCAAAATATTATGATTTACGTTATTGGATTAGGAGAGGTCCGTTGTACGGTGGTCCCTTGAAGGACGATAAATCCTTCAGGATTAAAATAGGGCACCTAAGCTAAACTACCGAAATTACGAGAGCCCTCTCGTTTCACCGTAACCCAGTGGAAATTCAAATTAAAATACAAAGTTTTCACAGATGGGAAAACACAAAGCAATAAATAATTACTGTGTCGTGTAGTTGTTCCGATGTAGTTTAAATGACTTTATTTGCATTATAAAGCCACCATCTAACTCCAAAATTATGGTAATTGGCTGGGTTGTCTGTAACCAACGCAATTACAGCGTATCTGTGGTTAGTCGATGATAGCAATTACCAAAATTACCACATTGTTGATACTATTAATATTTTATCAGATAGGGGTTGTTTGGGATAAAATATGTCTACGAACATCTAAATACGTCTCATGTCATGAATATCAACTGTCAAATTTATCCGACTAATGTCACAAATTTATTTTTTACACTTTGTCGTTCTAAACTTAGACTCATGTTCAATTTAATCCCAAATTGTAGGGAATCGTATTTCAAGTAATTATTATGTTCATGGTTTTATTTATTTTTTTTTATATTGTAGTGTATTTTGAGCGCAGGAAAATTTTGTATCTTATGTTTTTTAAAAAAGAATCATAGCAAGTGTTCTTGAAGCTTCACCTTTATTCACAATTTATCTGCCACAGAATTCCGTCAGTTATTTTACTGTCAATTTGAAAAAACTTGTGTAGCCTAAGTTTTATTGTCATTATGACTGACATTCAAAATTTTTGTGACAGAAGTTCTGTCACGCATAATAAAAATCAAAATGCCACATGACATTCGTGTCAAAAATTCCAATGTTGGGTTAGAAATACAGTGTGGAAACTACTTATGGAATAAATTCAGTAATGTCGAAACTAATGACATTTGTAGAAAACGCTGAAACCGGTCAATTTTTATTTCTCATAGTGCTTATTTTAAGTTGCTTCACTTGTTCATGACGTCATCCATTTTTGAATTATGACGTCATCACCAATTTTTTTAAATAGGAACCCCCACGTTTTTCTTCTGTTTCTGATAAAATAAAGAAAAATTGGTACCTTTATAACAATTTTTTTGAGAAAATGACAAATGTTACTAAAAAATTTGATGTAAATTTTGATGTAAAAATTTTAACTGGCCTCAAACAAAAACAAACAAACATCTAAGCTTAACAATAAAATGTAACGCAAATTGCCTCCCGCCAACTATTTGGCACTCACCGACACTTTGTACACTGCGCTCAATATCTATTCAAATAAATCTTCTATTTTAAATAAACTCATATAAAAGAATTTTTAAATTGAAAAATTAAATTAAATTTTTGAAGTAAAATTTGTCATTTTCTCAAAAAAATTGATATGTAAGGTACCAATTTTTTTCATTCATTGTTTAGCTAGTATGAAGGTCTATCAGAAAGAGAAGAAAAAAGTAGGGGTTGCCATTAAAAAAAAATGAGTGTGACGTCATAGCTCAAAAATGGATAACGTCATGAACAAGTGAAGCTACTTAAAATAAGCATTATGAGAAATAAAAATTGACCTGCTTCAAGGTTTTCGACAAATATCATTAGTTTTGAAATTATTGAATTTATTCCATAAGTAGTTTCCACACTGTAGTGACCCAGTTTAAAATTTAAATTTAAATTTCCGGTACCGCCACAACAGCGCGCCAAATATGAAGGTACTAGCGGCTAGACTAGGAACTACGAGCGGAAATATAGCGGGGGTTGAAGCTCGCTCGCGCGGATGGTTGAAGGGTGGTAGAGCACTTTTGTTTAGTTTTTCGAAACGAACACACCTTGCGAAGAGCGATCCAAGTTTCTCAAATTTGTAAGTTAAACCAGAACAATTCCACTACCGTTCGAGTAGATATTTTGTGTACCCGTGAAGAATCCGGCGTTTTTTTAATTCACCTGGGTAATTAATCCCACTTTCGTTGCCTTTTTTTGTGTTTTGTTTTGGGACCAGGACCACGTGGTAAGGGTATGTTGTAGATTTTATTTTGTTGCATGCTGTTGCTTTAAGAAGCGCCCATTCGTTAATTTTAAGCGTTATCTTTCTTCCGGAAGGTTCATTTTTTTTAACAATCTGGTAATTTCGTAAATTCGGAGCCGTCGTCCGAACCGCGTGCGTCCATTTTGTTTTTTTTTTCTTTCACTAAATTTTCTAACGGCACTCGACTCGCCATTTTCTTTTTGTTTAACATTACCAGCGATTATTGTATTCGTGATTTATGTTGTTTACTGATATTTGTGCCATTTAAAGTGGTTCTATTTTATCGTTATTTAACTTCACGTTTTGTTCTCTTTTATTTCCTCATTGTTTAATGTTGCGGTTTGTTTTTGCTTATGTTATCCTTGTCTAATGTTGCGTTATGTTTTGTGTATTTCATCATTGTTTAATGTTGCGCTTTGTTGTGTTGAATTTCGCATCGTTTAATGTTACGCGTTGTTCAATTGAATTAAACTCGGGTTTTCTTTATGTTGTTGTTAAGCACCGCTAGATTTCGGAAGAGTTAAAGTAAAATGTTGTAAGTGCGCCACTATGGGGGTTAGGTTTCAATCAGGAAGTCGTGGGGTTGTCTAGTAAATTTCTGGGGAGGCCACGGTTAAGTTACGGCCGTTAGCGGAGGCGGACCTAAGTCCTGCTCGATGCGGCTCTGGGATGCTGACGTGAAACCTCCGTCGCGGTTCTAGAGATCTTAGGTTTTTGTCGGTAAACGGTTGGTTGGGGAAGGTGGAGCAAGCTCTGCTCGAAGCGGCTTGGGAAGCTCATCGTACAACCCCGAGGCGCTCTGTCACTCTTTCTTGGTCGGTGAAATAGCCCGACGTTCATTACTAACCTGAGTATCTAGAAACGTCGCTGGTCTCAAGCCGATTCAGATTATTCTTCTGAGTCCCCTCGCGGCCGAAAGTTTGTTACCTCCAGCTCTAAGCTCCCGTCGGCGTACCTTGACCGCGTAGTTCCAAATGAAACATTGTTTTGTCATTAATCGAATTGTAAAATATGAGTAATACCTGGGATACGGTTTTTGAAGAGGGTTTTTCATCCGTCCCTGTCTGTAATAACTGCACCATAATTTGTTTACTTGTTTTGCAAGCTTTAACTGTCATTTTGTCTGTTATATACCCGTTTTCTGTTATTCTAAATATTGTTGCATTCATCTTGTCGTTTATCTTTGTGATGTACTCAACTAGTTAATTTCTTGTACTTCGTTAAACTTAATTTCTGTCCTTCGTATTCGTTTCAATTTCTTTTCATCAAAGTTATTACAGGCATTTTTAATAAAAGGTATTTTGCGTCCCTCACATGTGTGTTTTATTTGCGGCACTCTTCCAACTGGAACCCTCACCGTTTGCATTCCGAACCTTTTCCGCCAAAAGAAAATCACAACGTAGGGCTCCTCCGATTCGATTACGATCACGACCACATTTGTTACCGTTTTGCGCAGGTTCAAATATTTGGCGGAAAAAAGTAATGTATTCAAATCATTACAACACTGTATATAAAACCTGTTTTACAGCTAATGTCAGTTGAATGACAACGACCGACGAAATTCTGTGGCCGTGACTGTACCTAATAAACTAGTTGTTATTGTTTTTTACAAGTTTCTTTAAATCGACGAATCCCCAAATAAAGGTAAATGTTGCAATATTTTATGTGGTGTTCACGAATTTCTGAGAGAAAACGGGAAATTCGTTTTATTGAAAACTATAAAACAAACATAACCTCATTCTCCTATTGTTAGTGATATGTAGGGGGTATTCTGCGATAAAATTGCAAGAATGTCTGCAGATAGATCAAGGCTGCCAACCATGTAATGCAGACAGTACTGGAAGGTAACTACCTTACTTTTTATCTAGAGGACGGATAGTAATGAACTCGACTTTACTTAGGTATTTAGATATGTCGGAAAGGAAATTGTCTCAATATAAATTTATCCTGAGACATGGCCGAAACTCACATTTTTAATTAAATGCAAAAAAATGAAATAATGACGAAGACGAAAAATATTATTGTCAACTATAAAAACACGAGTCTAGTTTTCAATGTTATAATATTACATTACCTTAAATATTTTAAAAAGTATAATCTGACCTGATCTACATATTCTAGTCCGATCTAACGTAACTTGTGATTGTTTCATTTTCTATATTAAAATGTGAGTTTTGATTGCTTTTCAAGCAATCAAAATGATAACTGCAATAATGTTTATTTGCGGCTAGATTTTTTCATAAACTGGAGATATATCCTCGTTTCTTGAGGGGAATAATTTTAAAGTAACGTAAAACAATTACAAATGAGAACCTCGTGTGTCACATAAAAAATTAGGTTATGTTCGTGGAATAAATATTATCTTTTCCCTAAAAACGAATCGTTGCCCAAGTTTCTCTTATGAATTCATGTTTATCGAATAAAATAAGATGTTCGTGTAAGTTTCCACGAAGATTGGTGATTGGATGCTAAACAAGGCTTCTAAAGCTGTGTATATCAAGTTAATTAATTTTTTTTTAAATATAAGTAACTAAATCATAGGTCTTCAGAAACTGTTTTGTTGTGATATAGATTATTTATGACATAAGTGTCAAGACAGTATGGTGTAACTTTGGTTTTAAGTAATGAAGTTATGAATACTAAATTTTATGTTAGACGTGACTTGAAATTTTCTTGCCTAACTTCGTTCATAAAGTATTTTGAGAAGAAAAATTTACATTTTTATCATTTCAAAAATTTAGTTGCCAATATCGAAACGTCTCAACAAAAAAAAAAATTGTATGAGACTTCAGTATTTCACTCATATTTCCCATCATTTCCTATTAGTCATAAGTATTGAGTGATCAAAATGATTGTGGATAAGTATGGCAACTATGTAAAAAAAATTATGTGGCAACTGTGTGGGTAGGATAGAGTTGACATTTCTTTGACAGTTCATAGTCGCGCAATTTTGAAAATTGCCAAGTCAATGTGCAATGATATAAAAATAAATCAAATGCACGCTTGAATCACCCGATATAAAAAAAATAACTATATCTCTGTTAAACAGATAAATAAACATTTGAGTAGCTATTAAATAAATAAGAAAAGGGATGATTTATATTAACTAGCGTAATCTTAATTTTTCCAGTTTCGAAATTCTTTTGGAAATATCCTCAAACGTTCAATGTAATTCGTTTTCTATGATTTTTTTAATATCCGTTTTTGGGACAGTTATCATTAATTATTAACTTTTTTTTTCAAGAAGGAACAACAGTTGCGATTCCTTTAGTCGCCTTTGTGTAAAAAAATTTGGAAGATTTAAGGTGACCAATCTCCGCCATTTTGGAAAATACAGGGTGAGTCTGGAGGAACGGCCGAAACTTCATGAGTGTTTTCACACGTGAAAATAATGTAAAATAAACTCATATGTTCTTATCCGAATTTTGTTTGTTTTCAAGTTATAGCGTAATAAGAAATAAACAAAATTGCAAACATTAACATTGTCTTAATAAGCACGTTCTTTTATTAAATGTTAAAAAATACCGCCGTTGACCTCTAAACACTTTCTGCTTCGCCTACGAAGGGCACTTGGTGCTCTACTAATTGCTTGATGCTTTTCTTGACTGCAGTATTTCTAATATGACGAATTAGTGCTTCCCGAGTGTTCACTTGTACTGTGTACACTTCATTTTTCAACCAGCCAAATGCTTTTTAGATTTATTTGAACATGACTGAAGTTAAATATCAATCTTTCGTACAGATAAACTTTTGCAACATACAAGAAAATGTGTCAAAAATAAGTTTTCAACAAAAAACTACATCTGTGGTTCCACGACTGAAACTGTTGCTTTAAATATACAATGCGGATGTAAATGAAGTTTTTTTCACAAATCAACAACAATAGTCAATTTTTAATTGATAAAAACGAAATAAAAAAATTCGAAGCTTTTTCATATTTTGGTTTAGGTTTATGCGAAAATATATTTTTTGCACGACCTGTATATAATGAGCAACTTTACTCCCTGATTGTATGGAGTAAAGTGGCTCTTTTTTCCCCTTGGGCAAAAAACCGCAGCCAACTCAAGCTTTTAGTCGTCTTTTTTCCCCTTGAGCAAAAAACCATAGCCTATTCAACCTTTTATGGTACATATTTATTTCGAATTAATTTTTTTTTTTCACTCGAGGTGCAGTTTGTAGCCTGAAGGCGAAGCCCGAGGGTCCTACAAAGCAACGACGGTAACAATCATGCATTCCCGAGGTGCAGATACTATTATTTGCACGATTCAAAAATTTTAATTGAAAAAAGCCGAAAGGTTAAAAATTATTTAATTATTAACTGTCAACATGACACTTCAATTTAGCTTGACAGTTAGTGATAATTTACAAAATTTCGGCTTTTTTCTATTAAAATCGGTGGGTCGTGCAAAAAATAGTATATGGACCTCGGGAGTCAATGATTTTTACCCTCAGTGCTTTGTAGAACCCTCGGGTTACGCCCTCGGGCTACAAATTGCACCTCGGGTAAAAATCATCCACTTCACTCCCTCGGTGCATAATATACTATTTGTTATAACACGAAGATTTATAAAAATTCTTCATCAAATTTATTGCAATCTTCATAACATTTAGATAGAGCAATTTTGTAGTGAAGCTGTGCAAGTAACTCCTTCTCTCGTGCGGGAGTTAGCTTATTACGGTGCTGACCCATCGCTCGAGTTGTCTTTGGAGGATGAGAATTGCTCACACTGCACAGCTTCACTAAAAAATTAATATCTCCAAGAGTTATGAAGATTATAACTAATTTGATGAAGAAATACTTTCATAAATGTTCAGGCTACAATATATATTTTTTATAAAAAATAAAACAAACAAAAATTGTACTCAAAAAAATCATCCAAACACATTTTTCCTATCTAGTTAATAAAAATGAAGAAGTTAAAAATTTCAACACTATGTATTACACAATTTTTATTAACAATGTTCCTCAGATATTTTTTTTCAGGGTCACATACGTTGATAACCTTTACAACATGTCTTTAATTAAAGAAAATCTAATTATAACCGAAAAACTATGCACTTATTCGCGACATGAGCGAACCGTTGGTTATGTTCTACTTGGTAACCTTCTCTTTTTTTCCCTTTGAAACTAAATCGGGAAAGTTGAAAACACGACCTTCGACCTCATCTGTCCTTCGTCATTTCTTTTCTTTACTCTTTCCAGTATTTTTTTTTTTTTATAAAAGCATACTGCAATAGTCTAAACTCTGAACTATTCTACGTTTTTCGATCGATCTCCTTTATTTTTCATTGAATACTTTGTCGATGTTTTCGCTAAAGTATAAAATTTAAACATGCTTTGAAATCGAATAGAGGGAGGAATAATCACAAGCTTTTAACGCGTATTTCAGCATCGGGGGTTGTCGCATTACCAGTTTTTTTTTCAAAGCTTCTTTAACACTATTTTATATAGCCACTTCGGGAAGACACACGAACTTTCACAGACTGCAGTTCTTCTAATTGTACATGTTTATTATCTTGTCTAGCAACATATGATCTTATTAAAGTAAGTACCAGTTCCTTTTGCTATCACTTCGACCACATCTCCGCTTGAAATATTATCCTTTCAAGAGAATTTAATGGTGTTTAATTTTTGTAATCACAATTTTTTTCATAAAGTTGATAATAATTAATAAGACATGAACAAAAATGGAAGAGCGCAGACATTTTCCAAGACTGGAGCGATTTCTGAAACTTTAATTCTTCAAAATTTTTTACACGTCCAAACGGAACCCCAATGAATGCCCCAAGCTACCAAATTTCAAATAATAATTAAAAACTGTTTTATTTGTAACACAACATAGTCGTATTTCAATGTTAAATATTTTCCGATAAAATTAATTTCTATTAAAACAGTATTTCAAATATTAGGAAAAAAATGTTCAGTACTTGTCCCCATTGTGCAAAGTTAAGAGCACATTAAAATAAAATTTATCATAGGCGACATGTCACATCTATCGATTTTGGATAGCAAGCTGACAGTAGCAAAGTGGGGTCAACGTTCTTTTACTCTTTGAGAGTATAAAGTAGCAGTGATTAAAGTCTCCAGCATTCATCAAATAAAGATTCTCTGGAAATCAATAACAGTCGTCGGTTTTTTGAGCAAAGCAATGTCACCATGACAGTAATTTATTAATATAGCAGTGCCAAATTTTCAGCGCATGTCGGAACATAAATAAACGGAACAAAAAAATAATTGATGAGGAAGATCATGAATAACAAACAGTCTCAGCGGGCCAAATATTAAATGTGATACAAACAAATTGTTTTTAGTACAAAAAATGTGTTCAGTTGTGAAAGTCGATTCAAATTACTTTGAGAAATAAATAAAATTTTACAAGTAGAGTTTTTTTTTAGTGCAAAGAAGTTGTCATAAATAACAACAAGTTAAGTTTATTCTTGTTTTTTTTTTTTATAAAAGGAGGCGTCAACATATAACATACAAGAAATATTTTATTTTCGAAAAATTAGTAATAATATCTGTTCAGTGGTGCAAATGACCTAACCTGTTACTATGACAACTCATATGAAAGTTAATGCCAAATTTGCGCGATTTGCACCACTGATGTTCAATCCAACGTGAACAGGTACTTAAATATTTCAATGAAATCTGACAAATATTATTTTTACCTGGAATAATGTGGTTCCAAGACTTTGTTTAAAAAGAGAAACGGAGAATTTTGTTTCTGCTGTTATAGAATATTGATACATTGCTTTAGATGCTGCTAGTACAATTTAATAAAAAAAGGGATATTTAGTGCGATTCTGTTTCACAATTTAGCAATATTGTTATTGAACAACATTGATTTTGCATAGATCCAACCAATCAACAGCTTCATATCATAGCAACTACAACCTTGTTATGTAGCAATATTGGTAAATTTTAAAACAGAATCGCACCAATTGGGCAGCAATGGACACTAAAACTTCTGAAAACGTGTGGTGGAGCTTCAATGCCTTCAATTACACTAGCATCTATGATGAAGAGAGGCTTTGCTGAAACGGCATGCAGAGTGGTGTATGGTAAACACAGTCGCCATTTTCTTCGCTTCCATTTCGAAAATAGAATGCTGTTATGAATAATTTGTGTTCTCAAGTGATAGCCATTTTTTAAATAAACTTCACATAAATGTCAAAATTGATAAGGGAGATTATGTTAAGTTACGCTGCACGTTTTGATAAAATTTGTTTTTCATAGCCTCATATTATGTTTCTTTTTTGGTTGTCATAGTCATAACTTTATATACAGACTGATTTACATCACATAACTTTCCGACATTAAAATGCACCCAATTATACGTTATTCATTTATAACTTGATCCCTTTATTTACTATGAAATCTGGACACTCCTGGCATTTGTGACAATCACTTGACAGTTCTTTTTTGTGTAATGTTGAAATATTTTTTGTTAATTAAAATGTGCTCCAGTGACGATATGTTACTGATATGAGTATGATGAGTCAGTTTCTTATATAAAAAAAAATATTGTCGATTACTGCCATTTTTAAATTTTCGTAATTGAGACTGTTGTGAGGGATGTCCTAATCACACAAAAGTTTAAAATCATTCGTATTTTTTAATCAAGTTATGAAGGGAAATAGTAGTTTATTTAACGAGTTCGTGTGTAATTTGAGCTTTTTTTGGCATGAGTGGGCCAGTTTAAAACTCGAGTGAAACGAGAGTTTCAAAGGCCCACGAGTGCCAAAAAAAGCCCAAATTACACAAGAACGAGTTGAATACAACGTTTTTTTGTTCGACGAGCCCCCCTAAAGGCTCGAAATCGCTGAAAATCTTTAAAATTAGCTTCACGTTTCGTTTTGACAAGTTGTCAAATTTATCAAAATCCGTTCACACAGGAGAAAATTCTTAAATTCTGACAGTGTCGAACAAAAAACGTATTATTGGTTGCATTTAAAATTTGTTATGGCCAGAAAGTTATGCGAATCAGTCTGTATTTTACATTCTTTTCACTTTCACGTGTAAATCGCATGTTTCCCTCACTCCAATTTTTTGAAACATTTTAAATTTTATATTAATTAAATTTTTCACGTCCCTACGGCACAACACAACAGAACACATTATTCCTGGACGAAATTAATGACAGCAATTCCTTACTACATGACATTCCACAAGAGGCTTTACCCACCATACATACTGTACTTTGAAATATTACACAGAAACTCATATCAGCTTCAGCCGTTATAAACTTACACATTGCGTACAATAATAATTCACATCGTGAACACGCGTTGGAAATTTTTGCTTCTCATTTTCTGTCTAGACACTCTGTCGTTTCTTACAAAATTTGCACTCTGTATTACTAAAATGTAGCCTATTCTGCATTTAATTGGGTCATGTTAAATATTTGTATGGTTCCTAACAGCTGTACTAATAATCCTATTCAATCCCATAATGGTGAACAATAATCGTACATTCTAAATTTATATGCAAGCTCGAGTTCGTGCTCCTGAATTGATGAATATGCAAATTACAAAATGAAAGCTGCGTCTGTGCCTATTATGTTTTTCTTGAACTGTTGTTGCTGATTTATGAGAAGTGCAGTGACACATTTTTATCGAGTTCTTATTGAAGTGTATTTACCAATAAACCTCATATTTTCAAAGAAAACAAATTTGTTGTCCTGGTGAAGGATTAAGCTTTTGTGGTTCGTAAGTTCTTTATAAACTTGTTTCGCGATATCCGCAACCAACAATACAGCCGCAACGCATTAATCCATTATTCAGATCCAATTTATTAGGTATTTTAAGTATTTTTGGCATCGCTCAAGCTGGGGCTACATTAGGATAAAGTTTTTTGAACATTTCTAACACTCCATTTCTGTTCACTAATTAGTTAGCTATTCCAATTAACGCTAACACGACTAATAATCTATTTTAACTCAAGCCTTTGTGTTTTGTACTGGTACAGACAATTTATCAACCGATCAAATTAAACCCACAATACAAACACTTGATAGAACCTTCACACAAATTCTGATCATTTATTGTGAGGATTTATTGCGGTTGGGTCCCTGGCGAACCTCTGGCTCTCGTATTTAGCAGAAAAGCGGAAATAATATTTTACCAACCGGAATTTTTTGCGTAATTCACTTAATTTCATTTGCGACTGAATTCTGAAAGGCTTGCCAAATCTTGTTGGAACTTGTCTGAAAGAAATCGAGATGAACTCAGATTTTTTTCTTAATTAAATCAGATCCAGAAGAGATATAAATGTCAGTCTATTGATTTTATTTAAAAATTTTCCGGGGGCGAATAACTGGATTTAATGTTTGATAGGATTAAGGGTTCTGTAACTCGGTGGTGATGTTTCTGCCGGAGCTTCAATCAAAAATTCAAATATTGTCGGCTTTGTAGGAAGAATTTAATTTTCCGTAAAAAAATTAGCCGTTGGATTTACATAGATTTGTTGATTTTGGAAAGCTTTGAGCTTTGAAGGTTAATTGTGATCATGAATATAGAAGCAGAACAAGGAATCAATTTTGGCTCCAAACCAGATCCGGTGTGTTTCAATGAACGTATAAATGGCCAAATGGTGACCAATTTATACCGATAGAAAAAAATTAATTCATTCATTAATAAACGATTTCTGTGAACGGAGAATATAAAATAATAGACCGTGCAATTTTCTCCATTTGCATTGAACTAAAATCATCAAAATAAGATATTTTTTAGAGCATTCTAAAGATTTTATTAATGCACACATTTTGAAGTAGACGTTCGTTTCTTATTTCTGTTCATTGAAACGTTTACACGAAAACTCGATTGGAGTTAAATTTTTTTGGGATGTCATTTTGAAAAAGGGGTTGCTCGCTCTCTCGACCTTTAGCTCTTGAAGCGAACGGTTGTGTTTTCTATTATTTCATTTTTGTTTAAAAATTGAGTGTTTGTTAGTACCATCCTTACATCGTCCATTTTGTTTACTGTCGAAATTAAATCAAAGGTGCGACGCGATTTCTACATGTGACGCAGAAAGTTTGCTCGGTTTAATGAAGTAGTGTGTAGTATTATTTACTTTACCACACATGTTTCGCAGGTATGTTCTGTTTATTTATATATTTCGATCATGCACGATAAGGTAACGTGCGATCAATTAAAAAAAAATCGAGTTACCTGGATTGTGCTATTCTGATGCTTTGATTGGTTCAAACCACCATTTTCGCCTACTCTGATTTTTTTTTTATTTGATCGCACGGTATTTGTGGGGACCGGGAAAAACTCGTGCGTCCGGTAACGGGTAGGTAGTCATTTTGGTTTGTGTTTATTTCAAACGCCACGAATCGCACACATCATACACGTGCGACGTTCGCGAGGTGCGCAGTTTAATAGAGGTAGGATCGTTTAAATTATTACCATACGTGGCTCCAGGTATGTTTTGTTTCCTTATTTATTCCAATGATGTACGGCCGAATGAAGTAATAATCAAGGGGTTTCATATGAGCGGGTGAGATCTTGGGGCGTTGTGTAACACGTGGTCGGAGCGCGTGGGGTGGTAAACGGTAGTCCATTTCGGGAACGGCCTCACATTTGCCGCAAGGAAAACCGAGGCACGTGTTTGGCCGGAATTAGGCTGTAGATGCGGGGGCAGTTTGACCACGTTTCTATGAAAAACGAGAGCCTACCAAGGGGGCCTTCTGGGGTTGCTGGTGTGGGACCCGCAAGTCTTCTCCATGAAGCGTGACCCCGGCCTTGGAACTTCTCACGCCCTTGGTGGAAGCCTCTGTTTCATCTGGTGTGGGACCCGCAAGGGTGTTTCGGAGGACACAAACCGAGGCACGGCACCCATAACGAGTTAGGTGTCGCAGGGACTTGGACGAATGCGTCGTGGTAGGTCAGGGAAGAATAGATCGGGGGGCGAGAACTAGGTTAACTTCGCGAGGGTAAACCACGTGTTACGCGAGGAGGTGAGAGAGCAGAGCGTAGAATTCAGTTAGGGCCTTAATTATTGTTAAGTTGAGTTTTGTTTATTCATTCTTATGTCACGATGTATAAAATTTAACGAGTAGGAAAGGTTATGGTGTCCCATCGTTTGTGGATGAGTTTTGGAGGTGTCCCATTTACAGTGGTTGTTACTATTTTCATGTTTTAGTTTCTCAATGTCGTGTTGTTCATTTATCTGTTGCATTTGTTGTGTTTTGTTTAATCTCATGGCTAGTGTTCATAAATTGTGTTATGTATTTATTTGTCTGTTTTACATCACGCACTGCTGTAAATGTAAACGAGAACGTATTTATTCGTATATTTGCAAAACAAATACAGGCGTCCTTCCACCGATCTATGTATTTTTATTTCGAAGTTTGTCCACCCTACAGGTCCGCCATTTGCATCTCGAGCTAGTCTTCCGCCATTTTGTATAAAACACACAACGTAGGGGATTCGTAGGGTTTTTACCGTTTCTACGACGATCACGACTTGGCCATTTGTTTATTTTCGTGGGTTTTATTTGATTGTTCAAATATTTGGATTTGCGCGGAACTAGCGATACCTGGTTTACATTACAGTTACTTGAGAAGAATACCCCTCTCTTCCTACATTTTAAGAAAAGCTTTTAATTTTTTAAAAATCTATATACAGGGTATTTCACGAGTGATAATGAGCCCAACGAAATTGAAAATGCAACCCACACTACATTTTCGAACTACATTTCCGAAAAAAGCTGGCTACTGAAATTAAATATCCGGCTTTTTTTGAAAATACAGGGTGTTTCTGAAATAAGTACATTAATTTTAACTGGTAATAGAACTCATCAAAAGGAACAACTTTTCTCTCTGCCATTTTAGCGAAAAACGTTGCGTAGTGGCTTAAAAAAATAGGAAAGATTTTCCTAAAACCGTTCATATCTCCAAAACTAAGCTACCTAAAAGTGTGAAACAACCAGATTCTTACGAAGTGGATTTTTTGCTATACGGGTAGATTTCTTTGAATTTCGATTTCTGCGTTAAAACACGTTTTCTGGATGAAAATGGACGTTTTTTTCATATTAACGCTGATCTCAATTAGCCATTGCAGTATTTAGTGGCGTATGGTTATTTTAGTGAAAAATCTCTCCAATTTTTTTTTGGAATTAAACATCGTTTTTTGGCAAAATGGTAGATAGAAAAGTTGTTCCTTTTGACGAGTTCTATTACCAGTTAAAATTAATGTACTTATTTCTGTTACACGTTGTATATTGTGGGTTGCATTGTTAATTCCATCAGGCTCATTATCACTCGTGAAATAGGTAGGTATTATTTTATTCTTTTTACTCTTGTGCAAGTAAGTAGGTAAGTACATAAGTGCCTAATTTTTATTACATTAAATTACGTCACACAGTGCGCATTCCACATTAACGTACTTGACTACTCGCCTCGTTCAGCTCATATACTGGTGTCCCAAAATTCTATGGGGCAATGTCAACTGATGTTAGAAAATAACGAGAAAAAAAGTTTATATAACTTTTATATTTAAAGATATGGGGCCTCAAAAGGTGCAGCTTTGATCTTGTTTATTTTAAATATTAAAAAAGATTTTGACTATTTGTCTTTTACTAGCCCGTGGCATAATAATTCTGAATGGTTGCATATTTTCTTCATTATTTCCAGTGTTTTCAAGAAGTAATTTTATATCCGTTTTACCTCGAATAACGTATGGCAACATGGCTTTGATTTTTTTTTTCTTATTTCCATGGATACATAAAATGTTTTAAAATTTACACACGAACTCATTAAATAAACTACCATTGTTCGTATTTGAAAAAAATATTTTGACAGTTTAGCCTTGAAACCCTTAGGGCTATACCTGAATTTATTAGTCCCTTTTATATTTAATTTTGTATATAAATAATAAAAATCCTCCAATAAATAAGGGAGTTCGGCTCGTCTTCTTTTTTGGGAACACTGTATAACATAAAGACATACTGTTTGCTGCAGATTATTTACTTATATCACTTTGAGTAATGTTTATTCGTTCTTTTCATTACAAGTGGTCTAAGTTTTTCTAACAAAATTTCTCATTTAAGTCATGAGTAGCTTTTGTAACGAAAATTACACGAGTCGACGGAGACGAGTGTAATTTTCAAAAGCAAAACCTACGAATGTCTTAAATGACAAATTTTGCAGAAGAAATTAGACCAGGAATTGTATTCGACTTGACAATCCACCGAGAAAATTTTTATCGAGTTGACCTAATAAATTTGACGTTTCATTTTGACATAAATTTTTTCGCTGAAAAACTGCCGGTTGTTTTTTCACTCTGCTGGTTGTTTTTTCACTCTGCCCGGTGTTTTTTCACTATAAATCAATTTGATTGGCCCAAATTTGAAAAATGCTGCAATTTAATTGGTTAAAAATTTTCGAGTTGGATTGTCTGTTTTAAATACACGACCATTTCTGTATTTGTGCATTTCTTCTTTTCTTTCGTTCGTCCGGTTTTTTTGTTTTCGTTTCCAATTCGTTCATTTTGCCTCTGAACTTAAATAATAAATAATTACTCGGTTACTCTGAATAAATTCTTGTCACTTTTTATGAAAAATGGAGACGTTAAATTTTGACGATTTCTTTTTTATTAAAAACTAGAAAAGTTTTAGAAACTCGTGCTTTTTATGGGGGAAAGATAAAAATAACTTATGAACAAGTAAAAGTTTTTACTACCTACCTACTCATAATAGCAAATCAAAGTCTCAAAATAAATTTTTAGTTGTGTAAACTCTTTACAGCCTGAAAGTTATTTTTCTTGTACTGCTTGTCAAACTTTCTTCTTTTTCTTCATAATTTCTTAAATATACATTAGTTATTAATTCTAAGCAGGTAAAGTTTAGCTTAATTACTACTCCACTTCATTAGCAGATGAAGTCTAGCATAATTACTGCGAAACTTCATTTTCGAAATAATTTATAACTTAAATTGAATCGAAGCAGATGATCAATATTATAAGAAAACAAAAGAACAAAAAATAAGAAAAGAAGATTTAACTTTTTTTCAACATGTCATTTACGAGTGTCAGATCGATAAGCTAATGGTTTCCATATAGTACACTATTTTCTGTTTTTTGTATTCACATTTGTTCTCTTTACCCTCAGTTTTTATTTCCCTTGTTATTTAAGAAACCTTTATCATTTGCTGAACTCTCTGTACAGTCATAATTTTATTTTATGCGTTTGCTGTTTCTCCTTTTTTCCTTCCAATACACACTCTTGTCGTTTTTTCTTTAATTTATATTCGACCAGAACTGTTTTCCTTATTTTTCACCTTTCCTTTATTTTTATTTATTCGTACTTAATTTTTTTGTTTTTGTTAGAAGTCCTCTCTTCATCATCGTGACTGACAGCTTTTGTTCATTTTGTTTGTTTTTTATTCTTTTCTTTTATCATTTGTGTTTTTTTCATTATCAATATCTGTATCTGTTTGTTTTTTTTTCTACCTACAATACAATACACATTTTTGATGTTTTCCTTTCTTTTTCATCTTTTCTCATTTTATATTTGTTCACTAAACACTTTTTTTCTTCTATATTGTTCCCGCTTCCTTATCTCGACAATTCTTATTCATTTCGTTTGTTTCTTTATCTTTTTTTGTATTATTTATGTCTTTTTCCATTATGATTACCCATCTACGATATTTCATGGCATGGTTTCCCAATTCTTTTGTATTTCTCATACAAGTATTAAAAATCATAATGTTGCTATTATTTTATTTAAAATTTAAAATCTCTTGTGGATAGTTAAGCGACGGACAGTCCGCACATCCTCTTACCTCTTCTTCATGTTCGTTCAGTTCTATACATATATTATCTACTTGATTTGTATCCATTCACTTCCAATGCCCTTTTCTGTTTTTTCTTGATCTTTATGCCGTTCCGAATTTCTCTATTTTTCTTTTGAAATATTTTTTTAAAAGTCGTTACATTTTATTTCACAATTATATTAATACAAACCGCAGCAGGTGTTAGAGTTTCAATTAATTTAAAATTCACTTCCATTTAGTGTTAAACGAATGGAATGCTTTTATTTAAAACGCATCACGACATTAAAAAAATTGAATTGGTTTTCCCCGAATATATTATTTCTTGGATTATGAAGAATAGCGAAATTATTTTAAATTTAAAGAAGTGCATTTATAATTGCGATAATTTTTCTCATTTCCAGTGGATATAGAAAAATGTTGCCAAGAAGTTTAAACATTTTAAAATGACACTTAAAATAATACTTGAAGCTAAAAATCGCGAAACAGCTTCAATCTGTCAATTTGCAAGCCAGAAGCCAACACCGAACGACAAAAGAGTTTTCATAAAGCGATTTTTTGATTTCTTTGCCTCGGCGGCGACGGCACGAGAACATCTCGAGGGCGAACAGCTGTTCTGACGGCACTTACCTGTCCCATGTTGACGAAGCCATGCCTGGAAGCGACTTCGTGGGCTTCCTCCTGGTTGACATCTCGCCGGAACTTGACGAGGAACGAGTTACTGAAGAGATCGGCACCAGACGAGAGGCCAGAAATCGAAACAAAAAGCAGCAAACATCGCCTCCAAGAGAGAGGCATCGTCAGGTTACAGCTGCAGGTTCTCCACTGAAGCCGACGCCGACGCCGATGCTCCTGCTACGCGCAACTCATTTGACGTCACCACATCGATTTTACCAAAACACACACTATCGTCAATTGATAAGTTTCGATGGCACCAATGGACGGTCTGCGGTCGTGGGTTGGAGGGCCGACGATGGGTTGCTGTTGCCGGAAGACGGCTACACCGGATTATGGTACCCTGGATTACGGATGGTGTTATCACCGTTTAATTGGAATTGATAGTATTACTCTGTAATTTTAATTAACTGGAGCGAGGTTCATAAATAATTCGATTTAACGCGATCTACGTGTACATTTATTATTATTATTAGATGCTTCAGAAATTCAGAAAGTGTATATTTTTGTGAAAGACATCGAGAAAACCTTATTTCTATAAAACTCTTAGCTATTCGGTTTTTTGTAATTTACGTCATGGACTAGAGAAGAGCTAGTTTTCAAGTGAATGATTTATTGATGATTTCATATCTGCTCGAGCTTCAGAGGCTCAGGGCAATATATTCTTAAAGAAGTTTGTCATAGCATATAATTCGTCTGTTTGGACAGCAACATCTCAAAAAACTGATTAAAACAAATTAAATAAAGTGAAAAGTTACATGAACAAAGAATGCAGTTAAAGTTGAATAAAACAATGTGATGAAAGAAATAAAAAAATAACAAAAAATCTAAAAGAAAAAGGAATAAATGAGAAAAAAAGGGATAGGTAATATGGAGAAGAAGGCAGAAGAAGTTAAAAATTATCAAATAGTATTACAAAAAGTTAGAGAGCTAGTTAGTGTTTCTAACGCGCGTTCAAATGAAATCCTGGGCTGAGTAGACGTTGGAACTACTACTACTACATATTTACTTTTATTAGTTACTGCAACAACAGAGTCCTGGATACCAAAATGTTTTTCCGATTTCGTGAATATGCAACACATAACACAGGAGATGACAGTTAAACCTGTGGGAGGTCTAATTCTTAGTACTGTTATGAAATCAGAGAATTTGGAAAAACATCTTCAACACGTTAAAAATTGCCTATAATATTTTTTTTCTGTTTTGTGTTTATAATAAAGCTATTACAGCACTCAAAAGAGTGAATTAATAGCTGATTTGAGTACTGCAATAGAGCTGTACAATTTAGACTTTCAAGGTTGGTAACTTTCAATGTCAAACATCAAATGACAAACACCAAATTTCGCTAAACAAACGATATAATAATAACTTGAAATTGAACTTTCAAATGTTCTACTGTAACATTTGCGTTACCAAATTTTGAAACTGAGATTTTCATTCAGAAGGGGCATAAAAAGGCGCAAAATAGAAAATAGAGTATGATATCTAGTTTATAAGGCATTTTGTAGGGCTTCATGATACTCCTCGCAAGCTCGCCGTGCTGTAAACCCGTGCGTGCGACAAAATGCTTCTTATATTATAATATAAGACACATATTATAATATAAATACCTACCATTTAAATATTGCATCATTTCATGAGCCATTTTCTCAGTGCCTTTATCGAATGGCTACTAACTTGTTATCAAGTCTATTGTTCGATGTTGATAATAATGTAGCGGAATGGTCCAACTCCGCAGTAAATAAATTTGTAGGCAGAAAGCGAATTAATTTTTGATTGAAACGCTCATATGAAAACAGGTGTTACGGTACTGTTGGAAATTATAACATAAAAGGGTTGTTTATTTTGAATACATTAACCAAATTCACTGGTAGCTATGTGGGAATTTACACAAAAAGATTTGCGGTTTTACAAATACAAATTTCTAGAAGAAGTGGGGTAAACAGAAAATTTGGATTCCTGAGTGTATGAATGAAATTAATTTACCAACAAAACATTTTATATAATTTACATAGACTAGATTTAGCTGATGAAAAACCACTTTAAGTAACTAACATACCAGTCCCGAATGGCATAAAGAATTTACAGATATAGTAAATTCAAAAAACTCCTGGACTGTCAAAATTAAATTTTAAATAAAATGGTTGTTTTGACTGTACTTGGGTATAAAAATTTTCCGCTAGAGTGTAGCGACATCAAAATCTAGTTACAAAATATATTTAGGTTATGTTTTCATTTTTAATTATTGAACTAAAAATATTTTGAATCATTCATTGCTTCGAACACTTGAACTGAAATGCAGCAACTAAATGAATTGGAGGAATTTAATAAAGTTTATAAAAAACACACGACAAACTGAAAACAGGTAACAAATTAAACAACAACCAAAATCATCCAAAATAAACTAATCTGTTTCATTTATTCAGAATCGGAAGAAAATTATTTAACGTTTGATTAACACTCTTCTGCAAAATTTTCATTTGTGAATCACAAGAACGAACACCAATTATTAGTTAATAATACTGGAGCGGCTTTGGCACAAATTTGTAATTTCTTCCCGTTATTATCACTTTTTTGTTTGTTCCTCATAATAATTTCTTATGGCCCTCTCCTCTCGCGCCAATAGAACCACCTTAGTTCGTTTTGAACTTTCCATTTTTACAAAATACACTTAAATAATTTTTCGTGCCGCCGGCCGGAATTTGGTAAATTACAGATCTCGAAATCGTCCAGAAACACATGCATTGCCGGCCTAGTCCGGTTAAAAGTAGGGATTTCGAGTTGTCATCGGTTTCGGTTGGCATTTGATATCAGAATTCTATCAAACGTCAATGTTTGTTCTGTGGATGGCTGGTTAAAAATGTTTTTCTATTTATAACAACGTACTATTCCGGACACGGAATCTTGGCCACAACTGACATTTAACTGACAAATATGTGTGAACTGGTCTTTATTAAATATAACCCAACTTTTGACTCGATAATGCCATTTCCATGCCTTTTTGATGTCACAAGAAAAACTTCAAAGTGATTTTTAATAATTGTCATTTATTAATGACACTAATGGTTGGTTTACATCATTTTTTTTAGAAATGTCTAAAAAATGTTGGCCAAGATTCCGTGTCCGGAATAGTACAAACTACAAAGAAGCAATATTTAACTAAAGCGATGTTGATTTTAAAATTTAAATGTTTAAATGTAAGTGTTGCCAACACAAAAAAAGTCCCTAATACCAATTATTATTAAAACAAGTGCTTTAACTTCCATTTAACAAAAATCCGCAGAAGTCGGCATGAAAAATTTTGTGTATCACACGTCCAGAAACTGTTTTGCGAGCATTCGTACTTACAATACTCGTCTATCGACTCGTATTTGCAAACCGTACTCACGCTCGCAAACGTGCAGTTTCTGGCCTTGTGATACAAATAACTATTGCAATTTATTTGACAATGTCAATTTCAACAAATGAATAGTTTGAAAAATTAAAAAATTATAGATGACAACTGGGCAATATGAAAATAACTAGTGATTTAATTTAACCAACCTAACAACTGGAATTTTGATTTTGACAGTCCAGATGTTTTTTGAATGGACTTTAAGTTTTTAAGTTTATTTAAAAATCATATGGAGATGACTGTAAAAAAATTAAGATTTTTATTCATACACAAAATCAGTTTTTAGCAAAAATACATATCGAGGTTCAAGATTATAATGCGTTAATAACATTTAAAATATTTTTCGCCAGGATATTTCTCTAAATTTTTTATTTGTTTCTAAAGCTTGTTTGACAGATGCTAAATTTCGTAGTAAATTTGTTAGAAAATGAGAGAGACCCTCGACAGGACCAATGAACGATCAGGATCATAGTCTGTCTTTGTCAGATCCTGATCGTTCATTGGTCCTCTCTCATTTACTAGTAAATTTTCTCATAAATTTAGCATCGTGTCAAACAGGCTTTATACCCTAAAGCACCCTCTGAATATTAAAAGTATAAAATGGGTGACTAAATTATTCTATCCAACACCTATTTGTTATGAAGACATAATAATGCCGATTTTGAATATACATATTATAAAGTCTATAAAACACTAGTGGACTTATGAACCCATAATTAAACAGTTTATAGAGAATTGAAATAGTTATTTATTTAACGAGTTCGTGTGTAAATTGGGCTTTTTTTGGTATGAGTGGGTCAGATTAAAACGCGAGTGAAACGAGCGTTTTAAAGGCCCACGAGTGTCAAAAAAAGTCCAATTTACACAAGAACGAGTTGAATACAACGTTTTTTTGTTCGACGACCCCCTTAAAGGCTCCAAATCGCTTAAAATCTTTAAAATTAACTTGAGGTTTCGTTTTGACAAGTTGTCACATTTATCAAAATCCGTTCACATAGGAGAAAATTCTCAAATTCTGACAGTGTCGAACAAAAAAGTTTATTGAACATCAAAAAATGTAATACACAAAATCAGAATTATATGAAACAGGAATCTCAGATGAAATCATTTGGGTTTTGATGATGTTTTAAGAACTGTTACAGAAGGAGGAGGTGTTGGATGAAACTATGTGTTACACTCGTGCCTTAACAGTAAATAAGTCACTCAAGAAAATTAGCCCACTCGAGCAAGCTCTCGTGGCTAAACATTTCTTTCGTGACTTATTTACCTTATAAGACACTTGTATAATAAATAGCTATCTTTCGTTACCTAGAAAGACACGAAACGGTCGGTAGCCTGCTATGAGCAATAAGAGCAATAAATTCATTCCAGCTTATGCTTTCAAATGTACCGTGGACTCCTTGGCTTTTATTTTCTTTTTTAATAACAGAAGACATAACAGTTAAGCAACATGAACTAATTCCCTTCCTTCAAATTAAAAAAAACCTTAAAACAATGAAACGAATTTTTGCGGAGGAATCAAATATTAAAATACAGGGTGTGGCACAACTCACGCCCCAGAGGAAACTGACTTGTGCCGACAGCAATAACATTACTGGAAAGACTGATTCTTTTTTCTTATCTGCTTTTTTAATCGACTTAGAAGCATATCAAATCCACCAATCCCGTTAGTCAAGCTCGGAAAAACTAGGGGAGAACAGAATGAATGAGGGCGTTGCTTGGTTTCCAAAAATATTATCATTCTACTCAAAATATCTGGTCGACTGTATTTTATTGTCAAATTTATCACATTATTGCACTGTCAAAAAATTTAGGTTAAGAATAATGTCAATAAATTTAATAAAAGTTGTCATCGTATAGCCCGCAACTATTAATACAAATTTATTATTGGGCGGAAGTCGTAAAGCAAACAACAAATGGTGGTTCTAAAAAGAAGCGAGTTTAATAGAACGAAAGCAAATAATAACAAAGCGAAACACAAACAAAACTCAAAAAAAGAAGAATTAAAGGAGATGCTCAATATGTCCACCATTCATTTCGAGACACAGTTGTGCACGCCGTAGTAAGTTTAATTTAGAGGCCCTGACCATTTCAGGTGTACCTAATTATTCCAAAAGTTTCTCGTAATCTGTTTCGAAGATCCTCCTCGTTATGAATGGATCGGTTGTAAACAACGTACCCCCCATAAGAAAAAATCCAGAGGATTGAGATCCGGACATCGTGCAGGCCAGTGGCGTAGACCACCTCGTCCGATCCAACGATTAGGATACATTCGATTCAAAATAACTTGCACATTGCGACTGAAATGGGGTGGTGCCCTGTCAATTCCATGTTTAAAAAGTTTGCGTACACAGCTCCTGTTAAACGCATAGGGAATTCAAAAGGTCCGATCTGAAAATAAAGAATACCTAAACACGCTTTCTTTTTTTACTATCTTGACTTACCACTGAATCTTCCACTAGTCCTGACCACAAATTTACGGAAAATCGACGCTGAAATGCACGCGGATAAATAGTCCCTGGATTATTGTACGACCAGACATGCAAATTTCGATGGTTGAAACATCCCTGCCGACCAAAACTTGATTCGTCCGAAAACAAGTTCCGTGAAATAAAATTTTCATCTTCTGCCGCTTTAATAAGCAACCAAACACAAACATTTCTTCGAGCAGGGTAATCTTCTGGTTCGAGATGTTGCACACGAGTATAGTGGAAAGGATGAAGTCTGTTCTCATTCAAAACCCAGTACCGATCTGCTGGAGATATCTACCTCTTGGGCAATTTCTCTTATACTCCTAGTTCCATCTTCTTCAACGATATTCAGTATTGCCTCTTCATTAGCCAAGATCCGTGCGGTTCGTGCACCTCCGGCAGTTTCATTTCGATTCGGCAAAAGTTTCCGTGTTTCTTGAGCCCTAGCAAGTACTCTCAAAATTGTTTTGTGATCAGGAGAAGGTCGGTCAGGAAAACGATTAGAGAAAATTCTTGCTGCCTCCCTAGCGTTCCGTCCGCATTCTCCAAAGATAATCTCAACATCTCAACATAATCGGCAGCTGAATACATTTCGGCAGAGTTTTGCAACACGATTTCAGATCTTGAGAAAACACAATGACAAATTAAAATGTTTAAATTGTCAAGATGACACAAACATCTGTCAAAAAAAGCAGTGGACCATTTGATTATAAAAAGTTTCGCGCGGTTCGATAATATTCGATTGCGTAGCGACCAATTAAGTCCTCGATGGTATTCTCGTCTGATTGGTCAATTTCGCAATGTCTTTTCTCGCTTATTTTGAAAGTAAAAAAAATATAGTTTTTAATTTACGTTTCAGCGTAATCCCACCAATTTGCCAGTCTTCTGTGGGGCGTCAGTCCTGCCATTCCCTGTATGTGATCCTACCATTGCAATAACGGCAGACAAGTCCGGAATATCGCTTAAAGAATTTTTGTTTTAGGTATTTTACATCTGCACAAGTATTTGAGAGTACCTAAGTCATCGCAACTTTTTTCAAAAGTGAAGTTTCTAAAGATCTTTAACGACGATCTTCGAAGATTAGCAAGTCGATGTACCGAGATATTTATAATTACATACTTCCTAAGATTTCGATAACTTTCTTCTTTTTTGATGGATATCTTTCATTTTCTTAGAGGAGAAATTAAAGTGCGTGATCTTAAGTACAGTCAGCCAAAAACGTTACACTGCAAACCTTATTGTTAAAAGATAAAATAGCTTAACAAAAAATAGGTTATGAATGTAAATAATCAGAGCACTGGGCAAACGTTTAGCGAGCCGCGTGGCATTCAGAAGTTGTCTGGTTCCACGATCGAGTCCCAGGGCGACCAGAGCTGGTGTGGAAGAAATCCACACCATTATATTTTAATATGGGTAATCATCGCATATCAGATAAGCGAGTGACGGGTTAGATATCTACCTTTCTTCAGTACCTACAACCATCCTTCCAAACCCATTCCTCACCAGATCCATTCTGCATCCTTACCAGCGGTTCTGTACATATTTAAAAAAGGGCTGGGGAAGGGACATTTATCAGGTAGCCTCTGTTGGACTAAGTGGTTCTAAACTATCAAATGATAATCTTCTCATGATTGAATTAATGAATTTAAAGTGGATTATAACATTACAGTTCTTGGATGACTGTACCTACCATGTTTTTTGCTTTTTTCACTTATCAATCTAGAGAGAGGAGAACAGGAGCGTAAAAGCCGGTTGCAAAAGTATATTAAATTAAAACGAAGAGTTGTCTAACAGCATGAGGTAGTTGCATTCATAATGTGTTTGTAAAATGATTGTTGGAACTAGGTACATAATTTAAACAAACAACACTGGAACAAATGATAATCCTTTGATGACTTACTTAGTTGTCAGTCAGAATCGTACTTTATATGAGAGTCTCTTGTCTTTGAGAATTAATGTGCCATATCTACAGAAATGAAATTCTGAACATAATTTTATATTAGGTAGTCATTATGTGCAGACATCACATAAGTGAACTTTGCTGTTTTAGGTGACCAAATAATTTAATTACGTTGAAAAAGTGGCTTTCAGAACTGCAAATAATTCGAAATGTAGACGACATTGTAAAATCACTCACCAACGTCTCACAAAAAATTGAGAGGTTGCCTGTTATTTAATAGTTCCTTCCAAATCAAAACAAAACCTTCTGTTCCTCCAGCCCATTCGCTTTTATTGCTCTTCAATCTGCCAACAGATATGCTTTTCGGCCATTATCACGGGTTTCCCATCCCTGCTAAGTAATTCAATATATTTCCGAAAAAGCAAAAGTGCAGCAATTTATCAGTTTAAGTGCCAGAACAGTCTTTTTATCTGAACTTAAAGCGTCTCGCCGTTAGCGGTCATTAGCTGCAATAATTTTTTATGCGAACACCGAAAAGATTTACATTATTTGAAATATTCAGAGTATCGTACAGTATATCAGGAACGGTACAAATATGTTTCATTTTTGTCAACTTGTTAAGAAACACTAGTTTAATTTTTCCACTAGTAGGTATATATATATTCAAAAATAAAAAAATAGGCCTCTTAATATGAAATATTAATTTAGTTGATTAATGACAAGTAACTTCCTACGTACATCTATACAAAATATAAAAAGTCCTTTAGTAATTTATTTGTTTGTTGACCATAACAATAAAAACGATCCATTTATTGGCTGACGTAACCCACACACTTCTTTGATGCAAAGAATTGAATAAAAACGCAAAACATTTCTGTACCAAACCCACTAAACTATTAATATCATAACAAATATTTTGTTTGTTATTAAATTGTTTAACCAAGTTAATTACCTATATAAGACATCAAAAACACTGGAAAATCCTTTTGTTTTCTTAAGTCACTGACTTTGATGGCAGGATTTGAAATTTGAAATCATAAATCACCTAAATTTTAAATAAACGAAAGGATAAGGATAATGCGAATTGTTGGCGCGTAAAATTTATTTTTTTTATAGTCAGAATGAAAACCAAACACAAAGTACTCGAAAACTCAAAGATAATGAATATGCACACATAAATTCGCGGAAAACGTATTATTATTTGTTTGGTGAAGTATTTACGGTAAATTAAGTAAATATTTTCGATTGAGGAAACAATGCAAATAGAGATTTTTTCTCGCAATCTTCCTCGCACACAAAGTAAAAATTTCGCTTTAATGATTCTTTCATGCTCTATCTCGTATCCTATTTATCTAACACTTTTCTTCTATTTATAACGCGTGTTGGGCGTACCTAAGCCAACAAAACAACTCGAGATTTGATCAGAGGAGACGTGAGCAGGGATGCTCTTGCAGGTTTATTACATCAAGTGCGCGGATGAAAATTGCTGAAAATATTTATTAACATAATATAATGTTGGTGGAGGTATGGCGTGAGATAAAGGTTATTATAAAAGCTTTTCTTATCATTACTAACGCTAGCGATGTGGAATAAGAGATGTCTTGAATACTATTTGGAAAACTGAAAGAGCCGTCTATTTTTTAAATACCATCTTTCATGGAAATTGTACTAATTACAGTTTTTTTTTTTTAATTTAGCATTAATTATTTAGATATTTAATATGGTATTTCATTTATTTCTCAGTTCTCTTTTTCACTTTCTCTGTAGTATAATTCTAACCAGAGACGAATGTTTTTATTTGATTGTTTGCCATTCCCAAGTCGACGCAACTGTCTTCAGTTTAATGTGGCTTTTGCAAATGTGATAATGCCCTATGTTCCATACTTTTTTTTAAAGAAGAGTACTATTGATCACAAAGTGCTTTTATCCAAGTCCTTGTTAGGCCTAAAGTAAAAGCATTTGCATGAGGAATGAAATTGATACTAAATTTGCATTTAAGAACTGGTTGAGAGGTTTTAGACTTGACAGAGAACAAGTAACATACGCCAGGCATAAAAGAGCATTGATTAGGTCCACGATATGCTTCTAAAATTGAAATTTAAATTTAAATTGTGTGTGCAAAAGAGGATGCTCTGGCACCCAAATCATTTTCATGTACAGTCCCTTTCTAAAACCTCAACGTCCTCTCATCAGTCCTATTGCCCCCTGATTTGTTTAATTGCAGAATTTCTTCCTTTTATTCTTGGACAGGTTCTCTATAAACCTCCGCAACTGTTTCAGTCCCGACAGCCTCATCCAAATGTTACCGTGCTGGTTTGAGATTTACTACTCCCATCACGGTCATGTACGGTATCCTGGAGTGGGTTCTGGTTCTATGGGAACTCTGTCAGATCCATTTTATATTCACTCTATTGCATTCAGCTAGTGTCACCAGTGTATGAAGCCACCAATCTAAGGGTCATAAAAGGTACGTACGTCACGATACATCAGGATTTAATAATTATCAAAATCTGCCAAAAAAAGGGGAGATTACCATTTTAAAAAAGGCACTGATATCATTACGCCGAAACGGAAAACAGTGGACAAATGAAAATTAGTGGAAAAAAACTCAAGGAGAAAGAAAATTTTCCATTATTCCCAACTTTTAATGCACCCGTATAGTAAATACTAATTGTAAATTTAAAGATGTTATAGATAAGATAATGTGGAAATAAAATCCTTCAATAAAAAATAATAAAATCTAACGTAAAATATCATGACTTTATAAAAATTATAATAATAAATTAATAATAATTAATAATACATTAATAATTATGCTTACGTTATGAAATTTTTTTAATGACGCCACATATTTTTCCAGGTACTTATTTTGATAAAGGTGGGAACCCCGAATTGCGCATTATTTCAAAGTATGACATTGACGTTTACAGTTTCCGTGATGATCAAGTTTAAAATAAAAACGATAATGTACAAAAATCGAGTTTAGTGGAGTTTAGAGTAGTCTAACCCTTTGTTTCCAATCACTTAAGAAATTATAATTATAAATTATACTTAGAAAATTATACTTTACAAAAAATACTTTCACTTTTGCTGTTCACAATCATAATTAATAAAAACTACAGACCAATGAAAAACTAGAGAAAATTTGCCAAACAACTGTCACTAGTTTTGACATTTTACTAGTTTTAGTTTGTTGGAATTAGATATACCCAGTAAATAGTTACAGTAAGTGCCACGAAGGTAAGCCTAGTGGATATTGAAACTAATTGTCGCCAATTTTTCATCGAATGCGTCCATTTGGCAAAAAACCGACCTCAGAGATTTGAGGTTAAAGACAACTAATGATCTGATTGGTCAAATTATCTAATTATACGTAAAAACCTTGGAGTTTGCAAGAATTTGATAATTATAAGTGAAACACAAATGAAGCACAAGTATAATTTTTTAATTATAATTTTATTGTACACACCGTCATTCACAACTATGGACCAAACTTTCTTAATTATAATTCGTAATTACAAGTGATTGGAAACGAGGGGTAAGAGTTTCGAAATTATAATTAAAAATAAAATTAATAATAAATTTAAGTGTCCAAATTGACATCCATTTACTTCTTGACAATAACTAAGTTGAAATCTGAAATCTTGGAAAGTATTATGTAGTAGGGGGGGTGAGTCTAGTCGATTTATTTGCATTTGAAAACAAAAATTAAACGATTTTTTGTGCATGTCCGCTTTAACTTGATTATATCAAAAATTGTCAATATCAATCTCATACTTTGACATATGGGGAAATATTATAACCTCTTTATAAATATGAAGGCAAAAGTGTAGGGTGTCATTTAATGATTGCGTGAAAATAAACTTTGAAGTCCGAGGAATTTTTAAAAAATTTACTATTTTCTATTTTAACGAATTAGGTCCAGGCACTGTATGTAACATGGAATAGCAGAATTATGCAATGACATGAGGAAACAGAAGTTAATCTGATGATAAAAAATAAAATGAACTAAACTATGGTGTATTATGTGTATTTATGTGGGGTTAATGCCCATTTTTCCGTATCTGGTGTTTTGTGTCAAATATTTACTAATCCCACAATGAAATTAATTGAAATAAAAGGCCAAAGGGTCAAAACAATACTCTTTTAGAAATTAATTTAAACTACCAATGATAAGATTTCCAATATTAAAAGTGGAAAAACTGATCAAAATTATGACATAAGGAAAAAAATGTTTAGCTCTTAGAATCAGTGTTTATAAACTTTTAGTTTTGGTGATTTTTTATTTTTTTAACTTCTAACATTTGATGATTCATTAGTAGAAATCAGTATAAAATTTTCTAAGAAAAACAGAGTAGAGCTAAATTTTATGAGAAAGCATTTTTTTTAATTTTCAAAAATTTAGAAAGTTTTCAAACCCTAACCAATTATTTGCATTTAATCAGAAAAAAAAGTTTTCTTCCACTTAATACCTACTGAATGAAATCTTATTTATTAAAATTACAATTATTTATCGACAATATCATTCTTGACATTAATGGAATATTACTACTTAATCCCTTTCCGATGTAGCAACGTTTATGATCTGCAAGCCATGAATATTTTACAATCAGATTATCTGATACTAGAAAATTTCCAAAGAAAACTGAAGTGAACCAAAAATAACGATTTTTTTGTCGAATTTACTATGAGACTATCGAATCTACTCGTTATAAATTATGTAAAGAGCATTGTCACATTAACTATTATTTTATCATAAAGTTTTATTACCAATACATGTGTTATCTTTTTTAAGTTAGTCTTCAAAAGCAAACTTTAAATTTAATACTCTGTTTCTACCTAAAACTCGACGTATTTAAATAGTATTCAACTCAAAGGCTTGAGCAAACAAGATCTTCTTATTGTTAAAATTTCATTAAAATGTTTTTACTCATTGTTACGTAACAATAACAAATTAATCTCAAAGTAAAGAGATCCGTACAATTCCGGAAATTTCTAAAACGTCCTCGACATAATATTTGTATAATGATCTAAAATGTCCTTAAATCATTATCGTCAAATAATTTTTATGGAAGCTGTAAAATTTAGAACGCACATTTCGATTTTTCAAAACTGCGCACAAAATTCGACTCTATTACGCCCACATTCAGGTTATCGAATTTGCCTGTAATATTAATAAAAGAATTAAAATTGTGACACCTTTGTTCTCCAACAAGAATTAAAAAAGGATTTGAGATAATGATGTTTATTTTATTTACAAAGGGATTAAGATTGCGATCACCTTTTAAATAGACTGGTCATTAAAGGAAAAAATCTCAGAGCTCTAAATGTCACAGAACTGTTAGCAGGTAAGAGAATTACCTTCAAGAATTCTTTTTTCTAATTAACTTGTCCGCAGGGATTTATTTTCAAAATGATGAACAAACTTTTTGCATTTCTTGCATCTTGTTGCGTCACAGTTGGAATTGTTTCAGCTGCAACAGGTAAGAATTATTCCAAGCATTTTCCTTATCGATATTCGCTATGATAACATTATCTACGTCATTAATGGGTACCTAATAAATTCCTCCGATACAATGTGAACCAATAAATTTAATATTTCGCAGATAAAGTGGTCTGTTACCATGGAATCTGGTCCAATTATAGATGGGGCAACGGCCTGTTCAGAGTAGAAGACATCGATCCAACTCTTTGCACACACTTGATTTATTCATTTGTTGGACTTGAAGAAGATGGCAGCATTAGGCACCTTGAACCTACATTGGACGACAGTGGAGGAAACATCAACCGTTTCAACGCTTTGAAGAAGCAAAATAAGAAACTGAAGACTTTGGTGGCAATCGGTGGATGGAACGAAGGATCCGAAAGATATTCGAGAGTCGCAGCAGACTCTACCAAAAGGGCTAACTTTGTTAAGAGTGCGGTGAATTTTGTCCGGACTTGGGGATTTGATGGTTTTGACTTAGACTGGGAATATCCGGCACAGCGTGGCGGAGCCGCAGCCGATAAAGTAGATATCTGTGCCAAATTTTGAAATTTGTTCTATTATATCCTTGTTTTAGAAAAATTATGCCACTCTGATCAAAGAGTTCAGAAAGGAATTTGACAAATATGGTTTGCTCTTGACTGCAGCAGTTGCAGCTACTTCTGGTTCGGTGGATTTATCTTATGATGTTCCGGCATTGTCAAAGTAAGCTGAAATTTTTATATAATAATGATGGTAAAGTTTTTACTCTTAATGGAAAATAGTAAATTATCCATTTAAAAGTTTTTCTTTCCTTATTAATATTTTGGTCAACATTTTAGACATCTTGGTTGATGTTTTAGGTATTTGGACCTGATCAATGTGATGGCCTACGACCTCCATGGCTCCTGGGACGGAGTCACCGGTCAAAACGCCCCTCTCTATCCCTCATCTGTGGATGTTAGCGCCAATCAGAAACTTCTGACGGTAGACGCTGCGATTCGTGGGTGGATCCAGCGAGGAGCCGATCCCCAAAAAATTTCTCTGGGATTGGGAGTGTATGGAAGAACTTATACCCTAACCAATAAAAACAATCACAAAGTGGGGTCTCCCGTTAGTGGTGCTGGCAATGGTGGAAAATATACAGGAGAGGCAGGAATGTTGGGATATAATGAAGTAACAAATTGTGTGACAACCTAGTGCAAACATTTGACTGGATTTTTGTAGATTGTGGAGCTTCAGAAAGAAGGAGGGTGGACCACCGTGTGGGATGACCAACAAAAGACACCCTACATGTACAAGGGTAACCAGTGGGTGGGTTTCGATAACCCTAGGTCGATCGGAGTTAAAGTAATTTTGATATTTTGAGTTTTGGACAAAAATTTTGAAATTGCTTTTTAGGTTGAATATGCCAAATCGTTAAATTTGGGAGGTGTGATGATTTGGTCGATCGAAACCGACGATTTTAAGGGTATTGGTGGTACGAAGTTTCCCATTCTGAAAGCTATCAGTCAAGCTCTTGGGGTAAAGTTGGTACAAAATTGGAAGATTTTAGAATTACCTATTATTTGGTTTTAGGGAATTTCCAATGAGAACTCAGACCCGGAGCCTGCACCTGAACCAGTTCCAGAACCAGATCAGTCAGACAGTTCTCAAGATGCAGCTACTAATACTGGAAATCCTTGCAATAAAGTTGGATATGTTAGGGATCCAGTGGTTTGTTCAAAATTTTACTACTGTTTGTCCCATAATGGAGGATTTGTACCCATTGAAGAAAATTGTAATTTTGGGCTAGTGTTCGACGACGTAAATATAAGGTGCGACTACCCAGAATTGGTAAATTGTTAGACGCATTTTTATAAAGTGTTCATTTATAAAAGTAAATAAAATTTTTTACTCTGCGAAAGAATTTATTATTCTCAGGAGATGTCCAAATATTAGAAATATCAATAAGAAATGATATTATTAAAATTAATGAAGAATCAAGACTTGAGAGATTATAAATTAATGTACCTAGGACTAACCACAATAAATCATTTAATACAAGAAAAATCGGCAGAAAGAATAAAACAGCATCTGTTTAGTTCTCTAAAATTTAATTCTCACATATTATCCTAAGTGCAAAATTTTTTATCGGAAATTTTTTTGCTAATGAACGAAAACATCCATAAATGAGGTCAGAAGACCAACTATTAGCAAATAAGAGCACGAGACGAAGTCGAGGGCTTTTATTTGATAATAATTGGTCTTCTGACGGAATAATTTGTGGATGTTTGAGTTCATTAGCAAAAAAATTGCCGATATTAAAATTTTGCACGAGGGGTATACGGCTGATTATTTCCTGAATAGAATGAAACCAAACGCATTATTTCCAATCCTTTTTATTTAAAATAATTTAAAAAAAAATCAGGTACCGACATTTTTTATCAGATTATTGCACATGTGCATTTTAGAGAAATTGTATCGGGTTATTTTTTGTTTTCTCGTTTTGATTGGTCAATATTTGTCACTCAATTGGTTGCTAAACACATGAAGAGAGCTATACTAAAAGAGTTTTTATTTTTAAACTACGGAATACAAATTGTTTCTCAAAATTCAAGCCATTAACTAACATTATTGAAATAGATTTCTAATATGGCCACAACTATAAACGCTATGGTCAGAATTCTAATAAAACTAGTCAAAGGTTACTAAAATAAGTTGTTGATAAATTTTAGAAGATAGTAAAAAAACACTCTAATCATTACGAAAACCAAACACATTTTTGTACTCAGCTCATTGAAAATAGCTACTATTTATAGTATATTATTATAATAATTTAGAATTTGATTCAGATGTTAACTATCACACGTGTAAAAAGTTCTGCTGGATTGAAAAATAACTCCACTTTTTCCTTCATATACAGGGTTTTTCACAACTCGCGCCCTAGAGAAAAAGAGGAAACAAGAGATTGCTGTTGGATGTGTAATTTTGAAGAAAAAAAAATCCAGCTTAAAACATATTCGAGAAAAGACAACTTAAAGTTAACCAATCAGATATCTACACCTCCAAGGTGTGTTTGCCGTAATTTTACGTTGCTAGGACTTCATTTAAGAAAAAGCATCTTTAAAATATTTGGGCGATTGGAGTTGTTTTTGAAAGATGTCACTGTCAAATTAAATTTGTAATAAAAAAAGCCGCTGATTATTTAGGGATGTGAGCGTAACGCCAGGGAGGTCTTCGAAGAACGTTTTCCGGGCAGAAATGACAATTTTTTGTTTGTTTGAAACACATTTTTTTTACTTTTGCTGTAATAATAATTGAAATGACCTAGAACGCCATTTAATTGCGACTATCAAGCATCAACCACTACCCCACGAGTCCCAGGGCCGCGGCACGTCCAGGACAAAACTTGAGAGCGCAGCCGACCTGGTCATACCAGCCAAAAATCATCGGTGGGTTTTGCGCATCAGAGCCTCTGTAACCGATTTATTGTCAGATCCGACACTGGTGGCTCAGCTCAAGTCCGTGGATTCGCTACACTCCAAGCATCTCCTAGAATCGCCCATAGGCTTTGCTTAAGCAGTAGACATCTGAACTTGGGAGGGAGAAGATATTGTAGGATTTGTGAAAGCACAAAGGCTACGGTGGTTCGGACACGTACAAAGGAGGGATACACAACACATACTAAGAAAAACCCTAAATTGGAGACCAGTAGAAGGAAGACCAAGAGGCAGACCAAGGATAAGGTGGGAAGACCAGATACACGAGGACATTAGAAGGATAGGAATAGAGGACTGGAGAATCAAGATTCAAGATAGGAAGAACTGGGAAAAAAACATACGAGCAGCCAGGGAGCAAGGCAGAATCTAACGATAACAAGAGAGAAGAACAAGGCGGAGTGATTCACCGCAGGAAAAACAGAATCGAAAAACTCCGCCATAGGAGTAGCGTAAATTCGGCATCGAATAATCGCTTATATATATATATACAGGGTGTTAGGGAATGGTCTCCCGAGAATTTCAGGGTGAGTCTGTGAGAGAAAATGTGGTCGAAAACCTTAGTACAATTTTTTCCTAACATGAATGGTTTTCTCAAACATAAAAATTTAAAACGGTGCCCCACTGTTTGGGAACTTTTGCACCATTTTATTGTTGTGATAATTAAATAAATAGTTAACGTTTTGTAATTAATGTTAATTGCTTAGCAACCAAAAGCAACAATGACTCTATGTCAGATTTTATCGAGTACCTACTGTCACAATGACGTTTCGATTTTAAAAGTCCCCTTGGATAATATCTCATCAAAAATTCATGTTATTCTGTTTGAGATTTCCGCCAATTTCAAATGGCGCCGCCTCATGAGGAGGTGTCAGTAAGAAAGACTCCATCATCCCTCTGTCAACAACAGATACGGGTGAACAAGATTAAATTTTCACTGATCTCAAAGAAAAATCTCTAGTAACAATAAAACCGCGCGGTCATGACAATAATCGGTTTTCTCAAGAGGGACTCATCTAAGTGCAAACAGTGTACATAAAAAGAATAATGTAGTTACTGTTTAATTATAAATAAATTAGATTTTTACTACATATAAAATTGAGACTTCTAGCCACCTTCCTTTCCTTTACACCGATATCTTAGTATATTCAAAATATTTATCTGTATTTACCACAGCCTTGAGGTAAGTCCTCTTTTATTGCTGCAAAGAACTGAAACTATTTCTACAGCTTCATTTGTGATACAACATCTAGGTACCTTCAACTATAATGAGATTCGTTAATTTCTGTATAAACTATTTATTTGTATTGAAAAAAATAAAAAACTCATAGTAAATGTTCAAAATGTCCCCCGTTTGCCCTAATACAAGCATTAGCACGTCTTAATAATGACCTGCTAACCCGTGCTAACTCATCTTGATCGTTGCGAATTCGTTCTGCAGCCAACATGATTCTGTTTAAAAGATCGTCTTGAGTATTTACTGCAGTTCTATACACCATAGATTTCATATAACCCCATAAATAAAAGTCGCAACTGTTGAGATCAGGGGAACGAGGAGGCCACGCAGTTGGTCCGCCTCGTCCAATCCATTGGGGTCCGTATGAAACGTTTAAAAAATGTCTTACATTTAAAGTAAAATGCGCCGGAGCACCGTCATGCATGAACCACATGGCCCTCCGAATCTCCAAAGGAATTTCCTCCAAAAGACCTGGCAGATCAACATTTAAGAAATTTAAATAATTTTCTCCTGTTAATCTTGCTGGTAACTATCAGATGTGTTCCAATAATCCCCGCCCAAACATTTATGGAAAAACGATGCTGGAAACGGCCTTGGTGAATGACGTGAGGATTGACGTCGGCCCAATGGTGAGTATTGTGAAAATTTTGAATACCGTCCCTCGTAAAGCAGCATTCATCAGTCATAAGAATTTGGTTATGGAATAAAGGATCTTGGTTAAACTTTTGCAATAACCATTCGCAAAATCTTTGCCTTTGAGGAAAGTCATGTGCGCTTAGGCTTTGAACTCGTTGGAAATGATACGGATAAAGAAGAGATTCCTTCAAAGTTCTCCACACCGTCCAATGACTAACTCCAAATTCCCTAGCAATTTGTCTGGTACTTATTGAGGAATCTTCATCAACTCGATGCAAAATTTCCTCTTCCACATTCACCATTCCTGCATTCCGTCCTCTACCTACGTCTTGATTTTTGGGTAACACAGAACCGGTTGTACGCAAACGTTGTGCTACACTAAGAATGGTTTTACTGTCTGGGACTCTCCGCTGAGGAAAACGTTCCTCATACCTTCGGACAGCAGCATTGGCATTTCCGCTACATTCCCCATACACAAAATGCATATCTGCATACTCCTCGATGGAGTATTCGGGCATTATAAACGATTGTAATGATTGTTGGTTGAGTGAAGTGTAGACTTTGACAGTAGTAAATTTCGAATCGTCACCAAGCAATCATTTTTAAATCGAAACATACAAGATTTTTTCCTGCACAAAGCAATATTTCAGCAGTCCCAAAACAGCAGGGAACAATTTCATTTTCAGAAAACGGTTCAGTTTATCCAAAAACGGTATAAAGGTTTTCGACCACATTTTCCCTGATAAACTCACCCTGAAATTCTCGGAACACCCTGTATATATTGTCGTCGGCAGGTGCCCTTTTTCTCTAGGGCGCGAGTTGTGAAAGACCCTGTATCTTGTTAATTAAACAAATTTGTCAATAAAAGCATGACTCATTTACTGTAAAACTGTTGAAGTACAGAAAAAGTGGATAATATAGTACTTCCACTGAGGATTTTGTTGACAAAATAGTAAATATGTATAGGTATTATTACGCATTGAAAATTATTTTTCATATGGGGCCAAAATTTAAATTGACCATTAGGACAATCATATAGGTAATTAATAATTATATACATATATTTTCGTTATTTATTAATTTTTTTCACCCCTGCTATATACAGGATTATTATAAACGATTGTCCAATCGCAGTTGGCGTTGAAAACCCACACAAATTTTGGATGCCGCCAGTTAGACCAACGTTAAACCAACTAGTACCTAGACAGATTTCCACTACCATCAGTATCGACACCTATCAGCGATACTAGTCTGACTCATATTATTAGGCTTGCGGCACATTCAACTACGCCACAAATGCCTACTGTCGAGTAGGAAACTTTTCAAGTTATATACACATCTCTCTGTAAAATGAATTATAATTTATGTAAAAAAACAAGTGAACGAAACTGTTTGGAAAAAATTAATTAATTTAATTTTAATTAAAAAAATATTTGCGGCCAATTTTGAGAGGCAACCCTGCAGAAACATATTTCTCTATTGATAATTATTTATAAAAATTGTATTTTGATTAAAAAACAAATGAACGTAGTAATCTTGCAGTGGGATCTTAGTGCTTATTCACAATGGACATAAGACATAAGAAATACATAAGAGATACCTAAGAATCATTTGTAAATTTGGGCAATTGGAAAATAATGTATGTGTCCATATAACTCGAATATGATTCTTCATGCCTTTTTGTACACAACAATAATGTTCACTGAGGTCACTTCTCATAAGTTACGTAAAAATTAATAGTATATCCACTGCATATATCATGAATTTCGGGCATATGCGAGTTGTCTCCCGTTAATCCTTTTTTCCTAAGTCTTGCAAAAGGGTTAGAGGCGAGTTGTCTCCCGTGCTTCAGGTAAAGGCATTAGGATTACGACTAGGTACACTAATTGCAGTTGGATGCACTGAAATAGCTGCTAGATTATTTTTAAGGAGGAACAAACAAATAAAAATTCTAGAAAACACGCTGTATAATTCAAATTCAAAGTTATAATTATAATAAAAAAATACAACTTCAAGAATACAAATAATATGTATTTGTTTATTATAACGGAAATAATAGAACATATTTTTCACAAAACCAAAGAAAGTATAACTTCCATTACTATTTTTATGTTTATTAATTTTTGTTTGATATACTTGGAAGTGTCTTTTTGAAAATTAATGAGGATATCTATAAATAGAAAAATATTTGTTAGCGAAGCAAAGAAACTTGCATTAAATTTGGAATAAACTCAATATCTTCACTTAGAAATACGAAGATTATCACCGCATAGAGTTAATTTGAGTGGGAGACAACTCACCTTTTGGAAAAACTACCTGTGCTGTTCTGGGAGACAATTCGCCTCGTCCGTGAATTTCTTATGTCTTATGTCAAGCTTATGTCGATTATAAATAAGCACTTACACTACTAGGCATACCTTGCTTCTGCTGCAACCCAATATACGATTGAGGTGTAAGTAGAAAAAGCTCTACAACTGTGAAATTCGAAATCAGGGAGTCAGTGGTAGATGATCATCTTTTTAGCTCCACATGTTGGAAGAAATGTAGAGATATACTAGTTGTAGCAGCGATTGGTGTATTTCGTCCTTCCCTTCCATAGCTTTATCCCTGGCTGTATTTGTATGACATAAGTAGAAACATGTTTAGAAACAGTTAGGATGTTTTTGAAAATCGGGCCGGGTCTCAAATTTTGGCCGCGGGTGTACTGTAGCAGACACAATATTCGGACACCCAATATACCTAAGCAAAGTAACCACAATTATGTTAACAATAAGCAGTAACCGCAGCCATAAATCACCAAACTCTGAGGGTTCGCTTGAAAGTTTGCGGCACGGACCGTACTTGAAAAGACCCTAATTAGAGAAAACCTAGCGGATGTAGTTCCTATTCAACACAACGCAGGTGGCCCACAGTAATTTTTTCAATTTTGTGGGGTTATTTGGTTGATACCTTTTCTTAAAAATTGTAATGTTTCATGCCCAAATTTTGGAAAATTAAATATCATTCAAGATGCAATGGAATGATACGGAGGAAGGCGTAAAATTGTGTGACCATATTTACTGGTACTGGTACTGCCAACAAAATCACTAGATGGTCATAGCCAACGCGGTCCCAAAAAGATCGTGAATACCTTATATCGCGCGTTCAAATGAAATCCTGGGCTGAGTAGGCGTTGGAAAAATTAAACCGTTTAGAACAGTGTAAAGTTTGAATTTCCCGCGGTTTGACACGAATGACATTTAGGTATTAATGTTTAATCGGAACATAATTGAACATGTTTGTTTTCAGCAAAGGGTGCCCTTAGATATTTGCTTAGAAAACAGGGATCGTTAAGTTATTGCATTTTTAATGTGAAACATTGCAAAGGAAAAAAAAAGAAAGATTTTTTTGGCTGTAAATTTTAGGTTAGCTGTCAACATGCTCCAATTAATCTACGCTTTAAAAAAGCACAACAATTGACGGTTTCCAACGCTTTCTCAGGCCAGGATTTCATTTGAACGCGCGATAGTTCGCATCTCAAACTCGTGTAATGCCGGCGCTACACGATGCTACGAACACCCTCCATCGTGTAGGTGCAGCTAAATCACAAGTGTGCGCGCAGGCGCCTTTGGCTTTTTCGCCACTTAGAAAAAACTAAAGAATTGGCTCTTAAAATCCCGCCAAGTCGCTAACTCATTAATTACGCTTAAAGTGGCCGCCTTTTATAATTGGCTGGTTGCTTAATTTTTTTTCTACGGACTGTTTTTAGGAATAACTATTTCGGTAGGGAATACTCCAGCGAAAACCTGACTTTCGTCACCAGTAAAAGAAAATCCCATAACGTTAACTTTCGTCTCTACTGACGAAAATTACTTGATTAATTTTCATTCAATCCCGTATAATATCCTGACGATTTACAACTACTCAAATTAAATAATATGATCTGGTTGGAACATCTTGTTATTTTTAATTTTTATTCAAGATTAAATTGTTTACTTTTTTTTATTTGTTATATGGTATAATCGAGATCGTTCAAAAAGTATAAATATATCAATTAACATTCAACTGTTCTCTTCGTTTAAATATATTATTTTCGTCGCTCCTTGAACAATATATGTAATTATAATACCACATAATAATTCCTTCAAATTTAGCGCCGTTGGTATATCATTAAAGCCAAAGGCGCCTGCGCGCACACTTGTGATTTAGCTGCTCCTCCATCGTGTGGCCGATCTTCAATCCAACAATCCACGAACGACAGATGTTGAGCATTCAACGTTCGCGTTGGATCACGTTCCGGCTGTTGTCGGTATTCTTGACCGCGTCAAAGGACTTCTTCCAAACGTTTGACGAAAACATTCGTTGGTTTGATGCACGGCTATACTGTGTTTGTCAGGCCTATGCGGCTAAGCCATAAAACGACCGAAGCGCTGACAGATTCCAGTGAATCCAAAACATTTCATGAATAATTAATTAAAAGCAGCCTAGGCCATTCTACTGATATTAATATATTACAATCCAACTTTTTGGATTTCCTGCTCTTATGTAATATCCCTTACCTAGCATCTTCCAAAAATCATTTTTTCTCACTTTTACGCCCGCACACAGCTTTCAGAACGAGGATGGCCAGTTTGTTAACGTAAGCCGAGCGCAGTATCTTCCCGACAAAAAGAATCTGCATATGCGTGTGTTAAGAGGAGTAGATACCAATGTTGACCTTGAAATTTCCACAACACCGGCTCGGCTGTCAGAGTAAGCAGTAAACCCGGCAAACCAACCTCTGCTTATTGTAATAATGATTTACATGATTTACAATAGGGTCTTTCACAGACATGTATTATTTTGACGCTTTGGGTAGTGGTTCAAATAAAAGTATCGATATTTTCTTGTTAGATATTTAAAAATGAAACACATTTTTTTAATTTAGTTATTTGCTTTGATCGTAAATCTAATAAAGCAATCTATTACAAAAAATAAAACAGAACTTTCAATTATTTTTAAATATTTCATTTAATATCTCTTATTGGCACATTTCTTGATGTTCTAGGATCAATTAATTCAGGTAGATAACACTTCATATAAAATTGTTCCAGTTTATTTTTCATTTTTTTTTGTCCCAAAAGTCGTCATTTTTTTTTCTATTACTTGCGTTTTTAGTTTGTTTTTTCCTGTCCACACTGCCAATATACATTTTTTTTTAATTTGTTATATGAAGTTGGCCTTGTATCTGATAATACCAGTCGTGGTTGGTATTAATTTCGTAATTACCATCATTTCTAATTTTCCAAAATGGGATTAATTTCTTCATAATGACTTCGTCGGGTGTTAAATTTTGTTTATACGCAGTATAAGGGCATTTTATTTCGACAAGGCTATCGATCTTTTCTACGAAACCATCTGGGGATGCTCCCAAGAAATAAACGCTCTTATCAATAAAAAGACCACAGGAAATTATTTCAATGTTGTCGTTATATTCTTCGGTTAGGTTTTTTCCCAGTTCCTTCTTGGCGTCAATTTCATGTATTTTTCCATGATTTAAAGAAGGAATTTTTGTTGAAATGACATTGTACAATATAGATTTTATAGTTCCGGCAGTTTTATTTTTATTACATCACGTTGTTTTTTCACTTTCGCCATTCTTCGAATCTCTAATTTCCTTATGATTCCATTTTTGTTCCTTCTTAATGGACCATGCAAAAATACTCACTTTTGGTTTATTCTTCCAATTTGTCAGGTTTTGAGTACCTCCTCTATTTCGTTTTCTACTTGTAAGTCTTTTTATCATTTTTTTATTAGCTTTGGCCATATTAAGAGCAAGAAATAAATTCCTAGTATCTAACCTCTGAAAGAAGAAATAGAATTACTAGGTGTAGAAAACTTAGATATTTTATCACATACCACGTCACCAATTAATAAAACACTAGTAATAGTCTCACTAAAAGTACATACAGGGTGTCCCAGAGTTGCGAAAAAGCTCCATAACTTGTTTGTTATTAAAGTTATCAACTTTTTCTTTATTCTAGATGATAGCTACGCTTCTACTGCATATTCGGAAAATATTGCGGTATATGTACAGAGTGTCCCAATATTATAAAAACACTAAAGTTATGTTTTTTTAAATGGAAACTACCCAGTTTGATTTTATTTTTGAACTCTATGCTAAATTATGAATCAAATTTATACAGGTCGTTTTTAATTACCTGCCATCGTTTTTAATCAGTGGCGCTTTTTTACCAGAATTCCGAATTGCAGGGGTCCCTTCGAAAATTCGTACCTTCCAAATCGTTGCACATAAATTAAAATGATTGACGCTGTTTGATTTCTGAATGTTTGCTGCATCTGCTGAGTGTTTACTCAACAACCTGCTTAGTCGCATATGCCTACTGCGATTTTTTAAACATAACGAATTAAAAATGTTAAAAACTCATTTTTTTCAAATGGCACCACGTATTTATTATTGCATTGGTCGAAAGCTTTTTTGACAAGCTTTTGAACAATATAAGGTTTGTATAGTCGAATCTGAAAATCTAGGGTGCTATCCTAAAATCGCTAAATTTGGTGCAATTTTTCCGTTAAAAAGACAATACAAAAATCTAGTAGGCCTAACAAAAGATAATCACACAATATGGTCACTCCATAAAGATGAATCAGCCAACAAAACAGTGTTTAACAATTAAACATTTAATTATTTTAGTGATTTTTAGTGTTTTTAAGATAGCACCCTAGATTTTCACATTCGGCTATACAAACCCTATACAGTTGGAAAGCTTGTCAAAAAAGCTTTCGACCAGTGCAATAATAAATGCAGAGTGCCGTTTGAAAAAAAATGAGTTTTTGACATTTTTAGTTTGTTATATTTAAAAAATCGCAGTAGGCATATGCGACTAAGCACGTTATTGAGTAAACACTTAACAGATGCGGCAAACATTCAGAAATCAAACAGTGTCAATTATTTTAATTTATGTGCAACGATTTGGATGGTACGAATTTTCGAAGGGACCCCTGCACTATCTAGGGTGCTAACCTAAAATCACTAAAATAATGAAATGTTTAAACGTTAAACACTGTTTTGCTGGTTGATTCATATTTATGGAGTGACCGTATTGTGTAATTATCTTTTGTTAGGCTTACTAGATTTTTGTATTGTCTTTTTAACGGAAAAATTGCAACAAATTCAGCGATTTTAGGATAGCACCCTAGATTTTCAGATTCGACTATACAAACCTTATATTGTTCAAAAGCTTGTCAAAAAAGCTTTCGACCAGTGCAATAATAAATACGGGGTGCTATTTGAAAAAAATGAGTTTTTGACATTTTTAATTCGTTATGTTTAAAAAATCGCAGTAGGCATATGCGACTAAACAGGTTGTTGAGTAAACACTCAGCAGATGCGACAGGTGTGTATTGTATTGTAATGGAAATGGTCCGAACGGGTTCGATAAATTAAGAATTTTTGTTTTTAAATAATTTCAACGAAACGTCCGAAGAACCGTTCACTAGGGCCAAAATCGGTTCTAAATTTTATGTCTGGATGCCTTTTCGGCACCGTAACCCTTAAAAGTGAAATTTGCAGCTACGGTTGTAGGTGCAACGTCTGCATCCTCCATGATAATAATAATAATAATAATAATAATAATAAATATATTTCCTACAGGAAGCACCCAATTACAGGAAACAACGTGCTGTACAACTAGATTACAAGCTAATAAATAAGTCACAATAATGATCAACTCTTCAAAAACAACAGTCGGCACTCCACAGCGTCGAGAATTGTCTTCAAAGAGTCAAAGTGAATGTCACACCCTGCAGCGAACCGATCAAAGTTGTTGCACATTAAAATAATCGGCGACTTAAGCAACACATTTGTTCTGTAGCCAGGAATATAAAACGTAGTGTAGTTTCGACTATTCATGCGAGGAACATGAAAGCTAATTTTGCTTAAAAGAAATGAACAATCAATTTTATGATGTACAAGCTTATACAGAAATGATACAACAGCATTTACTCTGCGAGTATACAAAGACTTAAGCTTAAACCTGCCTAATAACATGTTGTTATCATAATTTCTTACAGGGTAAACACCGTCAAGTTGAAAACTTAAAAACTTCAAAAATTTTCGTTGGACTTTCTCGAGTTCATTAATATTTGTGATGTATATAGGATACCATATAAGTGAACAATATTCCAGTTGAGATCTAATCAATGACGTGTACAGTAGCAATAGAGTTTTTGGATTGCTGAAGTCTTTACAATTTCTAAATACAAATCCGTACGTTTTTAGAGCTTTGCTAACAATATTGTTAAGATGATCGTTAAAATTTAATTCCGTATCGAAAGTGACACCCAAATCTTTGAATTTGTAGACTCGTTCTAAACGATGTTGGTCAATTATATACGTATGTTCCTTGACAGAACGAATCCGGGAATATGAGGATACAAAACATTTAGCAGTATTCAAAGAGAGCCGATTTCGAGATGACCATTCAACAACAGCGTCTAAGTTATTTTGTAGTAGATTAAAATCACTATCAGATTCGATTCTAATAAACAATTTAAGATCATCAGCGAAAAGCAACTTTTCACAGGTAATAACATTGACCATATCGTTTATGAAAAGTAGGAATAGAAGAGGTCCAAGGTTTGAGCCTTGCGGAACGCCTGAGGTCGGTGTAAAGGACTTGGATACAAAGTTTTGGTAGGTAACATAGTGGCGCCTATCTAGCAGATATGACTGAAATAAGGCAAGTAAAGAATTATCAAAACCAAACTGTTCAAGTTTTCTGAGTAGAATGAAATGATCGATTTGGTCAAACGCTTTCTGAAAATCTGTATATAGAACGTCCACTTGATATTTAGAGTCAATTGCCTCTGAAACGTATTGCGAAAAATAAGCGAGGTTGGTGAGTGTTGATCTTCTTTCTACAAATCCGTGTTGATGAGGTGAAATATAGTTCTTTACGCCTGCATAAATGCGTTTATATAATATAGATTCTAAGATCTTTGAAAAATTACATATTATGGAAATGGGTCTAAAGTGTTCGATGTTTGACAAATCTCCTTTTTTAAAAATCGGTAAGACCCGTGCTTGCTTCCAAACTGTGGGAAAAGTTGAAGATTTAATTATGAGGTTGAATATCGAAAACAGTGGTGTTACAAATATTTGAGCACAATCCCGAAGAAGGAAACTTGGAATCCCGTCAAGCCCAGCAGTCATGGAGGTTTTAAAAGATTTTAGTGAAGATATTATTTCCTCTTCGAAAATTTGTGTAATTGAAATAATATTATGAAAATTAGTGTCAACAACTCTATTCGTATATTCAGGATCGGATGCTAAATATACTTGATTGAAAAAAGAGGAAAATGCATCAACAATGTCTTGAAGTGAGGATAGCGTTAGATCATCAAAATGCATCGTGCCAGGTATTCGAGAACGGCCCTTTTTCTGGTGAATGTAACCCCAAAACCTTTTCGGATCTTTCGACAGTTTACATTCAATGGACAACATATATTTTTTGTAGGAAGTAGAAATTAAAAGTTTACATTTAGATCTATATCCTTTAAATTCATTGTAATGTCCAAGATCCTTGGATCTTTTGTATTTACGGAAAAGCCTGTGCTTCATCTGAATTGTCTTTATGATCTCCCTGTCGAACCAAGGTGGATATTTTCGACTTTGGTTTATCAGACGGCGTTTAGGGACATGCAGGTTGAATATTTCATGTAACTTGGCATAAAAAGAAGAACATGCAACATCAACATCAGTCAAATTATTGAGAAACGACCAATCCGTCAGCAATAGAGTATCATATAGTCTGGGCAAATCAGCTTTCTTGAAGTTGAAAAATGACGCTCCATCATTTACCCTGAAGTTCATAAATTTTGGGGTTTGATGTAGAAAACATATATCCAGAGACGGATGATAAGAATCCTCATCAACCAGCTGAAAATTTGATTTGAGCACTTCGCAATTGAAATTAGCAAAAACGAGATCAAGTATACGCTGAGAGGTGTTCAGTATACTGTTATATTGCCCAAAGTTTACAAAGTTTTGGAAGTTTCGTAGAACTGTAGCGGATCTGTTGTAAACATTGGTACTAAAAGTAGGTGTATTAAAATCACCTAGAACGATGACTTTGTCCTCGTGTACTTCATGCATGCTGCTAAGTATCTCGAAATAATGTTCAAAATCTAAAAAGGAGGTGTAAGGTGGAATGTACACAACTAATATTACCATAGAGGAGGAACAATTAATTGAGATCCTAACTCCTACTGTATCGATGGATGGGATAGAGTCAGAAAGCGTGGCAGTGTTTAGCCTATTACTGCAAAATTTGTTATTTACAGCAATAAGAACACCACCGCCTTTTTTTACACCAAGTGATGAGAAGTTTCTGTCACTTCTATATACTGTATATGAGTTACAAAAAAGTTCATCATCTGTAATATCGTTGGACAGCCACGTTTCAGTTACAGAAATAATGTCATACTCAAGGGTACAGATGTTGTTGTAGAATTCACAGATCTTGGAACGTAGGCCTCGCACATTTTGATAGAGTAGGTTAAACGTCTTACAGTCCGAGGGGAGAGTAACCTTCCTTATGTTATAGTTGGTTCCACTGCCACCTGCTGAAAATTCTCAGTAGTTTTCTTTGGAAAGTAGTACTTGTTGACGTATGTGTTGGCAGGCCAAAAGTCTGGGTCTCGGATTGTAGGTAGAAGGTGAACCGGAGCTTTAACAATAAAAGCGCTGGAGGTTGGTTTTCTATTAAGGTTAGCGGGTTTTTCCACTTCAAACGAAGCATCTTGGTCAAGTTCTTTAAGCACGGCTAAAATGTCGTCAACTTTCTGATCAGCCGATAAGTTGGAGACGTATGTCCAGCAAAACTTCTGTAGGGGTACAAGCTTAGCTTTAGCTCCTGTTAGAGTTGAAGAATTTTTTGAAACAAAACGTTTGCTGCTTCTGACATCCGTTATGCTGGAAGGAACTGTAGTCTTATGTTGGTTGGAGGAATTAGATGTTTTTTGTTGGTTTGTAGCTACAAAATCAGAGGAAGAGGCAGCAAGAGCGTACGATTTCGGCAAATTAGTTGTAATCATAGAGGCGTCGATCGAGGTGGATTGTAATTGCCTAGTGATGTCAGCGTTTTTTCCCGCTTCTTTCGGACGACAAATCTCCAAATTGGGTGAATTTGCATTTTGAAGTTTTTCTGTATCACTGGGTTGAGAAATATTTACAAAGGACTGACGTCGAACCGCTGTCAAATTATTAGTATTATTATAGACTGTAATATCGGTGGCCAAAGAACTATCCGAGAGTGTATTGGTTTTTACTTCCATATCAGATCGGCGTTTTTCACGTGCAGATTTAAAGGACGGAGACGCTTGCTGGAATGGGCCTTGAGATTTATGTAAATCGAACTTCAAATCGATGACAGCATTGTACAATTGATTGATTAAAGCTGTTTGTGCCACTATAAGGGACTTACAGTTATTTAGCTCGTCATTGAGATTCAAGATCACTTGTTCACAGGAGCACTGCGTTGTGTGATTCTTGAAAAAATCGGTTAAACAGTCCCCAACAACTCCATAGAATAGATCTGCGTCGATGATGGGTGGTTTCGCCTTTGGAGGCATTTCGAAGAATCCAGCAACACCAATTTCACAATTAACTTTGCAGAGATACGAAATATAGCACGTGCACACACACACACATTATATCACACATGATATCTCCTACTCGAGACGAACCGGACAAACGTTTGTACCACACTTTTTGGATCAAACATTCGCTACACCGTGTAGCCGGTACATTTGCCGCACCAACTGTCGAACGTATTTGTCTCAAATGTTCGGTCCAACGTTGGAGCCAACGTTCGTAGCATCGTGTAGCGCCGGCATAATGCTATTCGCGCCCGAAACTTCTGTATTTGCCCCACTCAGTCATTTATTCATGAGTCAAATCTCAATTCGCGAGCCGCGAGTCAAATCTACCTGAGTCAAATATCCACCAACGTCTTTATTAAACTCACTGATTTATTCACACTGTTTGTTGAAACCAAACACCACCACACTCGATTATTTGTTAAATAAAATTTAAGTGAAGTGTGCTCAATCGTTTTAATTCTATTTTTGAAAAACCTTCCGAAGGTACGGCCTCTCGTTAGAACCTAATTAAACAAAATGAAAAATAAAACACAACGTAGGATCCAGAAATATTTCTTTTCTCATTATTATTAAATTTAATCCGAGGGAATGCGGCAACCAACAATACACTAAATGCGGGAAAAAAATCATCGAGGAAAAGTCAAGGAAGTGGAACTGTTTCAATACCTATACTATATAGAGAAAATTTTTCTTCTTAAAAATTATTTTCGAAGTGGTACTTTAGAAAACGGACAATATGTTTATATACTTATACACAGCTTGTAAAACAAATTCATGCTTGTATTGACAAATTTCGTGAAACTGGATCAGTATAAGCCGTAAACCAGAGAGCGGGGTATCTAGAAAAAGAACCGTGGATTGTATTGCAGATGTTCAGCACCGAAATGGCGTTGAATGGAAAACTCATCCACAAAACTAATTGTGAAACTGTCACAAGAGGTTCAGTTATTTGTAGAAACATGCCGCACTATATTAAAAATAGATCTGCAGTTATATGCATATCAAGCAGTCCACGAACTCAGGTCCTTAGATTTTGGAAGAAGAACAGAATATTGCCAGTTGTTTGTAGAAAACTTGAACAACATTCGCAATAAGTGCTTCTTTTCAGACGAGGCCTAGTTTCATCTGTCAGGAAATTTAAATAAACAAAACATGAGAATATGGTCCGCAGAAAGTCTCCATGAATTTGTGGAAACCCCTTTACATCCACAAAAAATTGGTATTTGGCTAGCGGTTTCGAGAAGGTGAATCATCGGACCAATATTTTTTAACCAAACCAACCGTAACAGCTGCAAGATATCCCAATGATTTATTAGAACTCCTTCTCAATGAGTTACATGACGATGAACTTACCGAAGGGTATTTTCACCAAGATATTACTACAGGACATTCCGCTCGTCAAACCATTGCTTATTTGAAAGAATTCTTTGACACCCGAGTGGTGGAATTTCCTGCAAGGTCTCCAGATCTTACAATAATGGACTACTTTATTTATTCACACGGTTTTTAGACGCACACGTCACACTATCGAAGAACTTTGTAAATTATTACAGATTTTTTTGCTAACATAACCCCCAACAATTTAAAAACGCATTTGACAACATGAAGCGCCGTATTTGTTTGTGCATTCAAACTGAAGGACAACATTTTAAACATTTGGTTTAAGAATAAATAAAGTAACGCTTAAGGTATAAGATTATATGGCAGCACTAAAATTATTCCAATAATGGAAACCAATATTGGCGTTAAGATGGTTGTCTGGGGTCGTGCAGCTGATGAAGCGATAATTTCCCGACTCGGCACCCCCCACTATGCACCACTTGTAAAAATTGTCAATTATCAACAAAGAGTAAATATTAATCCTACATTAACGACTTAAAACCCGACTTGACCTGACCTGACCTGACCTGACCTGAGCTTTTTTTTTTTTTCTCAGGGGAGGAGAAATCTTTATAGACCCCCCCGCCTTGGTTCTTGTGTGCGGGGGGAGTGTGGGAGTCTCCACCTCTCTAGAGGGGTATACCCACTAAAACTCCTCCTTCGACCAGTTGTTTTCAAACCCCCCGGGACCGCGCTAGCATTACTTCAGGGGGTGGTTGGTTGTTAGCCTCTCCGGCGTTCTTCCTCTTCTTTTTGTTTCATGATCTCTTCCATCATGTTTTGTACCGCGTCCCAATCTTCTTGGGAGCGCAGCATGATGCTAATGAGATTCGATGTTGTCCAATTCTCGGTGTTTTTTCTATATTTGGCGCGTTCGCTTTTCCACCGTTCGCACACAAGTAGCGTGTGCTCCGCGTCATCTCTCTCTCCTCCGCAGAACCAGCATCCTGCTGTTTCCGATCGCCCGATCCTATGGAGGTAGGCAACAAAACAACCGTGGCCGCTAAGCATCTGGGTCATTCGGAAGCTGACACTCCCGTATTTCCGTGTAACCCATGGTCGGATATCAGGCATGATTAGGTGTGTCCAAAGGCTCGTTGTTTGCTGCTCCCATCGGGTCTGCCATTTGTTGATCGTAGTTTCACGCTCCAAGGCTCGTTCGTTTTCGGTGGGTTTTTTCTTCATTCTACCCCTTTCTTCTGCGAGCAGATCCAGGGGGATCAAACTGCTCAGCACGCTGGCAGTCTCTGTTGCAGTCGTTTTGTAGGCCCCGCAAATAGACAGTGCCATTCTTCTTTGAACCTTGTCCATCATCTGCCTGTATCTTTCAACTTTTAGGGCACCAACCCACACCTTCGATGCGTACAACACCGTCGACTGAGCGACCGCACACAAAAGCCTTCTTTTTCCCTCTTTCGGACCCGAGGTTCTGGGCATCAGTCTTGACAGGGCTCCCATTCTTCTTATCGCCCTTGCTGTTACGTCCTCCAAGTGTCTCCTGAAGCTGAGACAACTGTCCAGAGTAACCCCTAAATATCCTCCGCTTTTGCCCACTTCAATTGTTCGGGTATTCAACACGAAACTTATAGTTTTATGTTTTTTTCTTCCGCTGAGCATGATAGCTGTAGTCTTTTCCGGAGCCATTTGAAGTCTACATTGATTCAGGCCTTCTGCTACTTTTTCGAGTGCTTCGTTACCCAGTTCCATTAGCTCTTCGTCCTTTTTGGCCGTAATTACGAGAGCCAGATCATCCGCATAAGCCACCATTTCTACGCCTCAAGGCATCGGTATCTCCAGTATTTTGTTATACAAAACATTCCAGAGAACGGGGCCCAGCACTGAACCCTGTGGGACGCCTCCTGTCATTTCTATCTTATTCGTTTGATCAATTTGGACGTATCTGCTACTGAGGTAGCTCTTGATTACCTCTACAAGGTAGTGGGATATTCCCTTTCTTCTGAGCTCCTCTATAATCATCTGCCATGATGCCGAGTTGAATGCATTTTTTACGTCTATCATCAGCATGGCACAAAGGCTTCTGGTCTTGAGGGTCTTTTGCATTTCTTGTTTTGCAGTCTTGCAAACTTTTTCCACGGCATCAATGGTGCTCACTCCTTGTCTGAAGCCATATTGGGAATTACTTAATCCGTGCTTCGCACTTAGCTCCTCATTCAATCTATGAACAAGTAGCTGCTCATATACTTTCCCTAATACGTCCAAAACACATATGGGCCGATATGCTTGGCTACCGTTTGAATCTTTTGTACCTTTCTGGAGAAGAACGAGTCTGGCCTCCTTCCACCTACCTGGGAATTCATTTCTCTTAAGAAGCTGGTTGTACATCTCCAGTGCTGTATCAGTGGTAGTTTGCAGAGCAATTTTTACCACTTCCGGAGGGATGCAGTCAGGACCGGGTGCTTTCCCGCTTTTCGTCTTTTTCCCGGCTTGGATCAGCTCCTCGGTTGTGAAGGGCGGGGGCTCTTCCACCACTCTGTACCATGTACACCTTTTCTGCTGGGGAAATAGTTTGAGGGCGATTTCCTTTTTTTCCGCTACACTTAGTAAAGGGCGGGGCTGGTTGCCTATTTTTTTGGTGACTATTTTATATCCTAGTCCCCATGGATCTTCTTCGAACTCTTGGCATACCTCTTTCCAGGCTTTTCCCTTAGCTCTGCCAATCTCTAGTTTCAGTTTCTTCCGGGCTTGTTTGTATAATTCATGCGCTTGTTTTTTCTCTTGGTCGGATGTACCTTGGCGACGGTTTTTCCTCACCATTTGTCTTTTTTTCTTCAGACATTTCCGTCTTAGTTCAGCAATGCTTTCAGACCACCAGTATACCTCTCTTCTTCGCCCCCGCTTCTTCTTTGGGAGCAGGACATTGCATGCCCTTGTGAGGGCTTCCGTATATCTTTTCGGGTCTGTGTCACTTTGAGTAATTTCTTTCTGTATGGCTAGGGCCATCGACTGCGTGTTCAATCGTTTCACCCTCCATCCCGTTACGGCCTCATCTCTTATTTGTGATCGTTGATTATGTTTATCCTCAATTTCGAAGCTAATATACTGGTGATCCGAAAGTGTCTCGATCTCCATTACCTGCCACCTTTGGATTTTTTTCGCCGCTTTTCCATTAGAAATTGTAACATCTATATATGAGTGGCTGTTACCTCGCATAAAAGTGGGTCTTATTCCTTGATTATGGACTACCATTCGGTTCCTTGCTACCCATTCTGATAGCAGTGTACCTCTTCTGTTTTCCACCGGAGATCCCCATTCCGCTGATTTTGCGTTGAGGTCCCCGGCGATTACAATGTCACCAACACAGTCCTTTACGAGCTCTTGTAGGTCGTCGAGTCTTGACTCAAAGAAATCGAGGTCTACATTTGGAGAAATATAACATCCAATTAGGAGATCCGTTCCCATTTGGACGCCAATCACTCCCTTTCCAATTGAGATCCTTCTTCTTGTTTGAGAAGACATCATTATTTTGATGCCTACGTCCCCTTCCGAGTCGATGAGCCACCCTTCTTTCTTCGCTATGTTTTTGTTTATCTCACACATGATGACAACGTCTGTGTTGAGTTCTCTAATGGTTTGCTGTAGGACATCATGGGCATTTTTGCTCCTGTTCAGATTGCCCTGCAGCACTTTAATTTTTTTCTGTGTTATTGCGAAAGCCTTTCGGCCTCCCCTTCCACTTGCACTGTTTGTGTCCGGTTTCGGGCTGTCCCCACCTCCGCCTTTGAGACGGAGAACCGTGAGTCCTCCCCCTCTGAGGCCACTCGGTTTTGGTTCCGTTCCTTCGTCACTTCTTTCTGGCGAGCATCCGAAGTGCCCGCCTCCTCCTCGTTTTTTGGAAGCTCAGCCTAGTCTGGGCGTACGCTCCTCTGCCTCTGCCTCTGCCTCTTCTACTTTCGATTGCTCGCACGTCTCCTACCCTGGTCGGTTGTTCGATCTTGCCTCCTCTCTTCTCCGTCACCAACTTCTTATATTCGGGGCATGCCATCTCATCCGCACTATGTCCTTCTACGTCGCAGGCTATGCAGTAGGATTCATCTGTGCATAGTCTTGCGGTATGCCCTGCTCGGCCGCACTTGAGACAGCAGTCCTCCAAGCTCTTTTCACTCTTGCATTCTGCTCTCACGTGTCCGAACCTTAGACACCTGTAGCATCTCCTCGGCGTGTTCATGTCCTCGATTCGACATTCACTCCAACCGACAGTCAGTTTGGCCATTTTCATTAGTATGTTTGCCGCTTCGATCGGAAGGTTAACGATGGCGAAGAGTTTCCCTCCTTTGTTCGGCTTCGTCGCCATGGATACAGATATGTCATTGGCATCGACTCTCTTTTCCCCGAAAAATTTGGACAGTGTTTCCCGTACCTCTTCTCCTGTCGTGGTCTCGTGCAGATCTTTGATGAAGATCTTTCTTTTAGGCTTAATCTTTTGCGCCTCGACCGTTCCTTGCATTTTTTCCTCTATCAGCTTGATAAATGCTTCTTTTCCCTCATTCTTCCCCGCAGCTGTTATTTCGATATTTCCATTTTTGGCCTCCCTGATGTTCTTGATCTTAATCCCAAGGTCTCGTACTTTAATGGTGCTCTGCATTTTTTTCAGTAGATCCGCGTAGGTCATCTGCTTTTCGTTTCCCACCTTCTTTACGACAATTTTTTCCCTGCTTCTGCTCACTGTCCTCCACTCTTCGACACCGACTGTCTTCTACTCTTGAACTAGGTCCACCCGTTTCCTGGCTCCCGTGTATACTTCTATGTCGACTTCTTCGTCTTGATAGACGTACTCGATGAGCTTTCTCAATCGACTTCCGGTCATCAGGTCAGCCACTGAAAGACTTAGACGTCTCAAGTCTCGGAGTTTGCAGATGCCCTTCAGCTTCTGCAGCACGCCTACCAGACGTTGGTCGGCTTCCTCCTCACCGCATTCCCGGTCGTCGACCCCTGCTATGAAGGTGTATCTCTGCACCTCTTCCCCGTGAGTCCCGCTTTCCGTGGACACTGAACATGTATTGCTTGCGTACACAACCTTCCCCTCCTTGGCCACTTCCATTATAGCCTTCTCCATATGGGGTTGTCTACCAATGATAGCCTTAATAAGAGGTTTATTCTCCATGTTCTGTGTCCCCGTTATTACGATGACATCCCTCTCGTTTGCGGGAGAGAGAATACTCCCCTCCACCAGTTTAGACTTACTGCAGAGCTCATCAGGCCAGTCTGTAGTGACTATCTCCGTCAGTTGCCCCGCACTGGGATTGTTGGTCAAGACACTCCAGATCGCGATCCTTTTTCTCAGAGCCTCCTGTTCCTCCTGGTATTTTTTCCTACATTCCTCGCAATGCGGCGTAGGTACATCAGGTGCCATTTTCTTTATCCCTTCCTGTCCCAACGTGTTCAGCAACTCATGCATTTCTTCGGTGTTCATTTGGCTCACCGTACTTTCTAGTTTGTAAGAGACTTCCTTGATTTTTCTATTGGTATTTTGATTCTCTCTAACAATTTGGCAGAGCGCCTTGGTCTCTTTTTCGAGCCTCGTTATCAGCTGTTTATATTTCCTTGCAAGTAGGATTCTTGCCTTTTCAACATCTCTCAGCTCTTCCTCTAAAGAGGTTTCCTCGATTTTCCTCTTTTTTATCGACTTATGTTCGTCGTGGTCCCACTTATAATCAAACGTGGTTATATTACCCGGGGACAGTTTCTCTGCCGCGGGTGTGGATGTGCCCTTAGGGGGGGAAATTTGGACGGAGAGTCGTCCAAATATCTGACTCCTCCGGAGTTCTTCCACAGATTTCTTGGGCGTCTGTTCCTCAGTTGCGGCCTTCACCGGAGTCTCGGCTAACATCGTATCTTTGGGAGCTTGTGGTGCTCCCTCACCCGTATTGCTTTTTTTATTTTGTTCGGTACTCATTTTTGTTCCCACGAAATGGGACGAAGTAATGGTCACTCCCAGGGTGACGCCCATCCCTGGGAGAAGGCATTCATACTACTGGGTGCGCCAGGTGCCCCGAAGGTTTTTGCGACTTCGCTGTCGGTTATTTTATGGAGGTTGCCTCCTCGCGGGCCGGCCGGTTAAGGCAAGCCCCCCGGCCGCGAGTCCTCACACGACGTACCCCTGCCACGCTCGCAAGGGTTGTTGAGGTGTGAGCCGCGGTTACGGTGTACGACGGTTGGTCCGCGTTCGACCAAAGCCGTAGCTCGGATCTCCCCCGGGTTCGCCAGTTCCCGTGCCACGACTTTCGTGGTGGATCCTGAGGGTTGAGCCGTCCTTTGTTTTTCGCCGGTCCGCTCGACCCTTGCCGGCATGGGTGACCCTGCCAGGAGCGCGAAGCTCCCGCCGGCATCGCCCCGAGCATCACTCCGGTTACTTAAGCCCCTCCACCAACGACAAGGTCTCACGGCTCCTTGGAGGGGACCTGACCTGAGCTGACCTGACCTGACCTGACACGTGACCAAAAGTGGTGCATAGTGGGGGGTGCCGAGTCGGGAAATTACGGGTTCATGTGCAGCTGCATCCCTTTTCCTTTGTTCAAGGCAGGGATTAAAAATTTGTGAAAGAATATAATTTTGATGTTTATTGTAAATTTTGTTACTGAAACGAAATTCCCTTTAGTACTTTGTGTCTTGAAAACAGTAAATATGATTTGTAATAGTATTGTATATTTAATAAATAAATATAATTTCGTGGGTACGCATTTGTTTTGAGGCCGGCTCTGGAATTCACAACAGAGAATTGCTTGAAGCATGATTGTTATGGTTGGGCTGACCGCCTACTGCAATTGCGACAAAAGGAACGTTTATCTCCGGCCAAATACTTTTAAAGGGCCATATAATCTTATACCTTAAGCGTTACTTTAATTTGTTTTGAATTTTACGTTTCCTTTATACATTTTTATGTCACGATCAAAATAAACACGTGTACTGTACTGTCAAATGTCACTGCTGTAGTGTCTTTAAAAATTGCATGTTGTAAATTTCATAATAAAATCACAGCCTACCCTAATTCCGAATTTATTTAAAGCACGGTACTATATACTAATAGAAAAAAATCCTTTATTTATGTCTTACGTTATTGTTTCCCAGAGAAAGTTTTCCACCATCCGCCTAAATATAATATTTCAGAAATTCTCTCAGATGTTGATTTATGGTGATTAAATTTGCCAAATCTAGAAATCTACAATTCTACTCGTAGAACTGTGTAGCCTTCACAGAATAATTCTCATTTGCAAATACAAGTCGACTTTTAAGTGCATTTTAAAATTTTATTTTGTCACTTTGCACCGTCATTACCTGTTTAATCGGATTGACGTACATTAAATTGTATTTTATTGTAAAGTAATTGCTGCAGTTGGATTTAAGGATTATGTGGCGCCAGGATACAATTTTATTCGCAACCATTTCCAATATTTAAATCGACTCTTATGAGAAAAACCGTAAACTTTACAGGTTGTAAGTCGATTAAAGCATGATAATAATTTTAAACCTGACACTCAAAAAGCTTTAATAAATTCAGAGTGATACATCTGCTAAATAAAACTCTTACATTCTAATTATACTGACTTAATTAAATTCGGAAAGTTAAAAAAGGCATCGTTATCTGATACCTTTACATCGCCTCGAAAGCACGTCCAGGAAAAAAGCTCAACAAAGGAACAATTAAATGTCATTTTGCTGTTGCTGAAAGATTTTCATTATCTCCTTTTGTCAAGAGTAAAAAGTTTCTAATTAGTGATTTAATTTTCACGATACCGGCGACACATTATTAATAAAAGATGGACGAGAACAATTTTGTAAGCGTCGCAGTTTTTGATTATTCCATTACCGACACTCCTTCACTTTTATGGGTACCTATTAACGATGAAATTTTGATTTAAACTTTCAATAAAATAAGATTGGTATTATTAGAGGTGGGTAGAATAAAATTCGGAAGTTTTACTGGTGCTATAATTCAATAAAAGTGAAATAAAATCGTTATCACTTATTACCTGTTCGTCATCCTTATCAAAAAATGCAACATAACAATCGTGAAATATAGTACATACAAATTTATATCTTACTTGAAAGAATTTCAAAAATTTGAAACATTACTTAATATGTTCAGTTGTTTTGCAATTACGAGTATTTATACTATTGGGAGCATAAAAAGTGGGACATCAAAGTTCTGTCAGTTTTGAAAAATTCGATGTAGTTCAAGCTTTATTGTCACTCAATTCAAAGTAAGGTTAGAATCAGATAAGGGTTATTTCACATTAAAAGTCAAGACAATGGACGTTGATGTCCCACTTTTTTTGCCCGCAATAGTACATTACATAATAACATTATACCGGGTGATCAAGAATAACTGAGTCTGTTAGCAATGAAACAATTGTTATGTCAGTTATGTTTATGCTATTACAAAAATGAACCTTTAATGGTAAATTTGAAATTTGTCTGTCAACACTGTCAAAACTGACAATCAAAATCATTCAAAATTTTATTGCTGACCAATAGATTCAGTCATTCTTGATGATCCGGTACTATTATGAAGTTCAAAAGATAAAGTCTGCAATTTCAAAAAAAAAATGTATTTATCTAAATAAAGTTAAAACTTAGTGGGAATATAAACTGAACATATAAACCGTTCACGATTATTTTAAACATGCAGCAGGCCAAGATATTTTTTTGTTAGATTGGCGTCAGGTCCTGTCATATGACGTTTCGTTTTTAAATATTCGCATTGTTGTCAATTTCGTCATTAATTTAGTTAATAATAATTTACAGAACTGCCCTACAAATATGTATGTTTCATTTCACTTAAAATTTTACGATTATTGTTCCTAATGCGTCAATTGTTTAAAAAATGTAATAACCTCGGAGCAGTTTTCGGTTGAATTATAACCTAAAACATATTTATTATGAATTATGACAAATCACAATACTGCCAACTAAAATGCCAGATTTTAATAGATAGTCCGAATTTTAAACAATCGTGAATGGTATATGTATACAGGGTTATTCACCTAAGATGACGAGCCTGACGAGGTAAAAATGCAACCCAAAAGACAATTCACTAAGCAATCTCGATCCCTATTATTATATTATCTGTCATTATCACAATGTGCATAAAACATTGACAGCTTTTAACGTCGGCCTAATGAATGTCAAGTTCTGACAGAAAAATAACTCTCTCAGCAAAATATGATTTAATAACAATAATAAGCAATTAAAATAACAAAAGTAATGGGTAAGTAGGATCATATCGGTTCTGTCATCGTTCGAAAACCTTTTCAAATCCTAAATATGAACGAAAAATGCAATGACAGATATACCTTTCAAATTAATAGAATACTATTGGGGACACGGAAAACTGGGCAGATATGTCATTCAGTTGTCAAAATTTCTAAACCATACCTTAGCTACTCACAACCAAGCTTAAGTTAATTTGACAGTTTTTTTGAAAATATCAATCATAATGACGGTAAAGGTGCATTTACATTGACACTTTTTGCAGTCCCTCATTGTACCTACTTGGATTCCTCATATAATTTTTAAATACCAAAACACAATGAATGCTTTGTAAAGTGTATTTTGGGTTGTATTTGTACCTGGTCAGGCTCGTCATCTTACGTGAATAACCCTGTATATACATTTGATTCTTATTCGTCTAGTTTCAGAGGGATTTGTTATTTCTGTGTGCATTAGCAGGTATTACTCGTATGTATCCAGTGTTCGATGTACACTTGATTTAAAAAAAATAGCGCACACCTAATATTTCCCCATGTAATGTTAGCTTTGTTTCCGTGGTTACATTAAAGTGAGAAAAGCCCGAATTATCACTAAACTAGAAGGAAGGTAGCGTATGAAATTTATGTTGTCTAGAAGCAGTTAATAGCGGGCCATTTACACCAGAAAAATATTCCAAAACATAACGTAGTGAAAAATACTAAACTCTCCATCTCAATTGTTTCACGTTATTTAGGAAACCATTGTAGCCTTGCAAATTAATTCCTGCTTGTAGTAATGCTACGCTATGTTGTTTACAGAATTACAGTTGTCAATCTGAATGAAGTTTCAGCAATAAACACTAGCCTCACTTTTCTGTCACATCTAAATCCAAAATGTGTAATTAATGCTTTAATGACAATGGGCCGTATGATTTCCCTTTCATTAAAGTTAAAGAACGTCGTTAAATTGTTTTGTCTCTGTCTAACATAGTGCTTGGCATATACTCTCACTTTGTCTAATCAATTATTTAGCTAATGAAAGCCTTAACGAATGGGAAATCATACGGCCCACTGACATTTAAATGATGGCTAACTGACAGTGACAGCGCCAAAACTGACAGTTCACATGAAAGCGGCAAAAATGTAATAACATGGGCATGACCTACTTCGACTACAATCATTTAGAGTAACCCTGTAGAATTTTTAGCGGAAGAACCACATGCGACATCATGACCATATTATTTGACACATGTACTCTAGGGAAGTAGGCAATCATAATGACACCTTGATTTGATTTCTGCAATGTCTCTGGCACGACCCAAAATTATTAACACACTATACTTCTGTTCTTTTGTAAAACGGCACTTGTGTAGTTTTAATTGTTTGACTCTGGTATTATGCGAAAATGATGGTCTTGTTTTCTTTCTTCTACAGTTTAAAATATCTCAGTTGACGGGACAATGATATGTCAGCATAAGTTTTCTGTTTGTTTCAAAAGAACAACAACAGAAACTTTTGAAATGATAACAGTAGATCAGTACGCTATGTGCTTCACGTTTTGATTCGCACAAGCAGTAGGTACTTAATCATGATAGTGAATCATGACTCATGACAAAAATATTTTTTTATTATAAAGACACACACAGTGTGCAAGAGCGACACAGTGGCTACAACTTATTTTAATAGTGCTTCCTATCAACTAGTGAAAGATCACATTCCGCGGAAACACTTTGAATTTGTGGAAAAAATTGATAAGATGATAAGGCCCGCCCGCATGTTGCAACTATTGCAACAATATTGTTTGCACTATCATCTCCAGTCCCCCTCCGCGGGTTCGATACTGCATCTCGCAACTTTGATCTAAATCCCCAGCGACAAAACAACAAAAACGAACGGGTTTCAAACATAAAACTATTTTTTCTTCAAACGTCCGTAAATTATGACTAAGCGGATTTTATGCAGTATAAAATGTCAAAGTATGCGCATAAATATGCAGTCAAATCCTTTGAAATATGCACTGGAATCTTTGGAATATGCACCATTAATCCAAAATATGCAAGTATATCGAATAACCTAAAACTAGGATTTTGAAGTTTTTTAAACGGAATATTGGCTTTGACAAGAGGATTACATAATGAAATATTGGATTTTTCTTGTTCATTTTTTCTAGAGGTTTCCTCAAGTAACGATTCTCGTAACAGTAACTGAGCAAGTTTGGTTTTCTTCAAGGTTTCTAATTCCCATTATGTGCTGCGTGATTTAAAATTTTCGTTCACGTATTATGATCTAAAAAAATTTGAACATTCAAAAAATTAAGATTCTAAATCAAATTAATTTCGTAATATGTATTACATTTAGAACTTTTCATAAGATATTTTGTAAAAGCTTAAATTAAAATATTCAAACACAAAACAATAATCAACAGTAATTGAATTAATATGACCTCATCATTTTAAATTTTTATGAAAACCACAACAAACAATAACGTAACGTAGGTAACTTACCATTTTCCACTTGCTGTACAAAACACCCTTTCGTCACCCATAGGGAGCTCGTGTATATCTTTGATCCACACCGTAACCAAATTGTTTTTCACTTTCGGCAGCTTAACGTTAGCAAAACTTCAAATCTAGACTTCTTGTTTAGATGATTGTTTTCGAATGAAAGCTTAAATTTTGTACAAGAACGTTTTGTTCATGAATTGCGAAATTTTTTTCCAGAAATTAAAAGTGGAAGTGGATGATCAAAAAATGCCGATGCTTAAATTGTTTATTGCAGGGTTTGTGTCGACTTTTCCGTGTGGCCGGCAGATGTTGGGGTCTTAAACAGGTTTTTACTAATGATTCAGATTTGCAGCAAGATGAAAAACACACGTTTGCTTTTTACTAAAACAGATCCCGTGGAAAAAATTTGCAATGTACTAAAATATGCTAGAATATGCATAAAAAGGCGAAATATGCATGAAAAATTAAAATATGCATCATTTCATTAAATATGCTAAATATGCAAGAATTTATTAACACCAAATGATCACTTTTGGTGCCATTCGTCTGACAAATGAAGGAAACTGCTTAATTATTGAAAATAAGCGATATGCATTTCGCATAAAATCCGCTCTCTAAATGACATTATACTGCTGCATTGATAATGCTAAAGTATCACTTCATTGTCATGGCATCTAACGAGCTGACCAGCGTCCGTGAAGTTATTATCTCCGCTGATGAGCGGCTGTGAAGTAAACTAGCTAAATCATTTGAAATTCCTACCTCAAATTGTAACAAATTCGTGTCTGAATGTGAGATATTGAAATCTGAAGTGAATAAATAAGGTTTAATTAAGAAACTTGTACATTATTGCAAAACGTACTTACAAAATATATCCAAAATAAAACGGGTTGACAGACGGATGCTTATCTCGGATTTTGTTCATAGCGTTGTTTATACCTACTAGTCATAGTTGGTTTCTTAACATTTCTTAAATAATTTGTTCTGAAGGTTTGAAGAAAAAATAGTATATGTTATTCGGAGCAAAAATGGTTTTATGGGCTTTGGCTGGTTTATCTGCCTCACTGCGTTCGGCAGCCAATCTACCAGCCGTAGCAAATAAAACTCCATTTTTGCTCCTCGTAACATAATATACAGGGTTATTCTAAATGATTGTAGTCGAAGTAGGCGTGAAAACTGAATGTAAAATTTATGGTTGCCGCTCCACATAAAAAAATCATCAAAATGATGTGTTAAATTGGGTGCAAAACAACTAAATATTTTTAAAATTGATTGTAGAACAACTCAATATTTCTGGATTCAATCTTTAATTTAACAAAAATAAATAAAATCCTCATCACCGCACTTTTCACCTAAAAAGTGACAGTGACAGCGACACAACTGACAGTTCACATGAAAGCGGCAAAAACGTAATAACATGGGCATGGCCTACTTCGAGTACAATCATTTAGAATAACCCTTACAAGTGAATTAAGAAATATTTTATTGCATCAGTTCCACAAAGAATTCGCAGGAATTAACAATATCAGACGGATTTGTCTCTGAAATTCCTAGGATAGGTTAGGGGACTCCAAAGTTTAAGATACATTTACCGCAGCGCCCTTTACAAACACGCTTGAAACCAATTCAAGATGTCATCATGACCGTTTATTTGTCTAGAGCAAATGTGCCAAATATGCTCATAATATCAGGTGTGCTTTTTGAGAAAATCGCATCCTGTTGTCAAAATTTAACCTTTATTGGCTCAGTGCGCATGCCTGTCAGGTCAGATTTTATTGTTTATTTTTTTACACTAATCAAGCATTATACTTAAAAGTTCTGATTTCAGCAGTCATGGCATTATAAGTCGTATGCATACGCATACGTAGCACAGAGATAGAGCAAGTTACATTTTGGCAATAGAATGCAATTTGCTAAAGAACTATACGTAACAACATGATCATATTTGATACATATGCTCTAGAGGCACAAATCAGAATGACATCATCATTCTACTATGTCTACAGAGTTCGCTGTAGCAAATGAACTTAAAATGTATCTAAGACTTTGAGGCCTTCTAGCAGTTATATTACGAATTTCCAAGACAAAACTCATTAGGATAATAATTGTCTGTTCGTGTACTATTAATTTAGCAACATTCACCCCAAATTCCTCTTTGCTCAATTACCCTTGTGGTAAATTTCCGAAGCAAATCCAATAATTGTTATCTATTTAGCAACCGATGCCTTTGGAGTAAATTAGTGGTGTTCTCTATAAAAAAAAAACAAATATTATTTGTCATTTTTATTTTTGTTTTCATCGCTCAGTTCAACACATTTATGCATTTGATGCAACCATTTATTAAAAGAAAAATTTGCATTCGCAGAGTTCCGTCACCGAAGCAACAGTTGCTGTCGTAAAAAGAACATGTAGGTACAGGAATTACGCTAAGAGAACCATAATTGAGAGGCCGCATTTAATGATGGTTGCAACGTTTTCAACCTAAAAACCTAAAGTAGGAAGTAAGGGTACACCCTGAAGACCTGAATAGTTCACTGATGAAGTCTTCAACAGAGTACCATTCGAAAATTTACTGAAATACTCAGTTCTACCCATTTCAGTGGTCAGGTACACTGTCTAAAGTTGATCAACTGGTTTCTCAAGTCCTTAACAAAAAAAATTCTCTCTATTCATTTCGTTTTTCTCATTTGAAAGAATTCTTTCTCAATCAGATTCCACTAAGAAAAGTCTTTTACAATAACTTTAAGCGCTGGTCAATTACGAGGTTACACCTTTATCACAGTCAAAATAAGAATTTGGTCCGAAGAAAATGATGTTCTTAATATAATGGAATATACATGGTGTTTTCGAAGTTGAGGTGTTTCTTTTAACATGTGATAGTATGCGTTGTTCTAAAGAGTTTTAGCCAAAATCACCTTAGTAAAATGTGTACGGTAATGAAGATACGATAAGTTAATTTTTTTGAAATTTTTGAAACCGGTCCTGCTCAAATTTGCGCCGATTTGTTAGAAATTAGAATTGACAAAAAAAAAAATGAGCATGGACGATAAGCAAAAATACTGTCAAAGTTGTCATTTAATTACTCGGAATGGCTTTATTATTAGGAAAATAATGAGCTCACAGATATGTTGCTAATGTATGGGCAATGTTATCACGTTATCAGAATGCAGCTGCGGCGTCCAGAGAGTACGCAGAGCGATTCCAGAAAGACACCATTTTGGGTCACGTCAGTTATTATTAATCTAGTACAGCGGAGGAATAGACAGAACCGGATTCAAAATTTTACAAAACATTAAAAATATCAAGGAATTATCTCCCTTAATACAAACATTTTACTAAGAAGATTTAGGCTAAAATTCTTAAGAATAATGTATACTACTATTCCGGACATGGAATCTTGGCCAACATTTTTTTGACATTTCTTAAAAAAAATGATTTAAACCAATCATTAGTGTCATTAATAAGTGACAATTATTAAAAATCACTTTGAAGTTTTTATTGTAACATCAAAAAAGCAAGGAAATAGTATTATCGAGTCAAAAGTTGGGTTATATTCAATAAAGGCCAGTTCACACATATTTGTCAGTTAAATGTCAGTTGTGGCCAAGATTCCGTGTCCGGAATAGTACCTCGTGTTACAAGGAACGCCTCAACTTCGAAAACACCCTGTAGATGCAAACAAACCTTAGAAGCAACAAGTCTGTTGGGGTATTAAGATTAATTTGTAACAGAAATGTTTACATTTGATGAAGAAATCTGAATTTTGTTGACAATACCAAGTCACATAGCAACAGAAGAATTATATGGTTTAAGGGGTAATAGTTACCTATATTTAATGATTTTTAGACTTAGTTCCTTCAGATTATCGCTTGTTTTGATGCCTAAGAATGATTTAAAAAGCAGAAAAAGTAGTTAACAATATTTTTCATTTCATTAGCTCCAATTATATTTTGATACAGCATTGAGAATTTTAAATCACTGTGAATACTAATACTGTGGCATAAGAACGTCTAGTCTTTTGAAAACCACCACATGTATGTGATAGTTCAGAACGAACTATCATTTCTAAAATTGCTGTTTGCTACTAATCTTTTTCATTTTAGAAAGTCATTACAAAAAACTGTTGAAAAATTTGAAATTTTTATAGTGAAGAATCACTGTATAAATTTAGAAATATTTCTCAGCAGGAAGCAAATATATTTACAGAAAGAATAATGAGATGTAAAAAAAATTAGAGAAAATAAAATATACCCTCCCGCTAAACTGATGACTGTGTATTTAATCAATTCTGATAACTGAAGATGACTTTATTACCGTATTTATTAATTTCTTTACGACTACATTTATAAGAAGCAATATAACAATATAACTACTGAATGTAAACATTTTATAATGATGCATATAAATGCTACCAATTGCAAGCGAAAAATCGAAATACATATTTTTAATATTAGATTCGTTTGTCAAACATGTACTTTTCCATTTCTGATTCGTGTGACCTTAAACCCAAGAAAACACTCTTCTCTTGCGAAATCATTCTTTTAAGCATAAAACTGGATTATCCAGCCAAATTATAATAAGTAATCGAGTGTTTATGACACCCAATAAATATATATTCGGTTACTCTTTATTTTCAAATAATTGTAAAAAAGAGATATGACGTGGAAAAAATTGGGTTCAAGCAGATTAAAGCAATAAACATTTTCAAATAAAAGGCGGCACGCGTGAGGGAATTGGCAATTGATTTGATTGTTTCCACTCAAGAATTAATAGCAGGTACGTTAACGGTTTTCTTATATTGTAAAGTTGTAATATTTTTGTTCGATTTTCAGGGAATTATTTTCAGGATGGGTAAAGCTTGGCTGGCCTTAGTGCTGGTTTGTGCCACCGCTGGAATTGTTTCAGCTGCTACAGGTACGTGTTTGCATATTTAATTTGTTTTCAAACATAATTTGCCACTTTAAATCAAAGTCAATTTTTTCAACGTTTATGATTATTCAGAATGATTTTGAAAATTGTGCAGATATTCTAACCTGTGACAAAACCCCACAAAAGGTAATGATTGAGCCAATAATGCCTTATACAATATTTTTCGAGAAAAGGGGGCTAAAAGTTTTTCAAAAAAAGTTTAGGAGCTACTGAATTTTACGAAAAAATTGGTCAAAAAAAGTCATAGTAGAATTTTTTGTTGTCATTTAATGACATGAAAGTAATAAATGAGCATAAATTTAGTGATTTACCTACGTTACACTGACAGAAATTAATGCCACTTGATCTATATTTTGAAGTTTTATTATTATTAGGAATTATTAGGAGTATTTTTTATAAGCAATGAGTCGTTCGTGTATGCAAACTTCCCACATGTAAAATAGTAGTGCCTTATACACGTGTTGAATAAATAACATTGTTAAAAATTTTGTTGTGCACTCTGTTGAAATGTGTATTTTTGGATATTTATTTCTATTAGCCTAATAAGCTAATAGATTTAATTACTCGTAGTAATGGTAAATTTAAAAAACACCTATTTGTGTATTATTAAAATAAATTGTAAAATATTTCGAATTAACGAAAGCCTCAGTACTTAAGTTAAATAAAAAAAATGGAAGCATAGATGGTTGCATAATGTTATTTATTTTTTAATCAATTGTCCAATTGTGATGATTAGATAAGGTGGTCTGTTACTGGGGCACCTGGTCGGTCTACCGCTGGGGCAATGGTAAATTCACCGTCGACGACATCGACCCAACCCTTTGCACCCACATGATCTACACTTTCGTTGGTATACAACGAGACGGTAACATCCGACTCCTCGATGAGTATTTAGACATCGATCTACGTAAGTCTCCATCAAATCCCTCACATCGCAATCTCAAACTTTCCACATTTAGAAAACCTGAAACGCTTTAACGACCTCAGACAAACAAACAAGAACCTGAAGACACTCTTGGCCATTGGTGGCTGGAACGAAGGATCCGAGAATTATTCGTTCGTCGCGGCAGATCCCGCCAAGAGAGCCAATCTAATCAACAGTGCTTTGAATCTTGTCCAGACCTGGGGATTCGACGGTTTCGATCTGGATTGGGAGTACCCCAACCAAAACGGAGGAGTGTGGGCTGACATCGTGGGTTTTACTCTTCCACAACAAAATGTCCCAAGATTGATTCAATTGTATTTCAGCAAAACTATGTGACGTTGATTAAAGAGTTCAGAGAGGTGTGGGACCGACATGGATTGCTCTTGACGGCGGCGGTGGCGGCGGCGCCCAATTCGGTCGACCTCTCCTACGACGTTCCGGCCCTCAGCAAGTACGCTTGTACAACATTTTGTGACTCTTAATTTTGATAATGATCTACAGATATTTGGACTTTATCAACGTTATGGCGTACGATTTGCACGGTTCTTGGGACAAAGCTGCTGGTCAAAATGCCCCACTTTATGCTTCGTCTATTGATGTCAGCGACGCACAGAAAACCTTAAACGTTGATGCCTCGATCAGAGGATGGATTGCTAGAGGTGCTGATCCGCAAAAACTGGTTCTTGGGTTGGGTACTTATGGAAGAAGTTTCACGTTGGCCAGTGCGGCCAACAATCAGCTAGGTGCTCCTGCCACCGGAGGTGGGAACCAGGGGAAATACACTGGTGAATCCGGAATGGTGGGATACAATGAGGTAAGTAAAACAAAGAGTACCAGAAAGGGATCAAATATTTCAATGTAGTGCACTTGAATATAAAAAATTGTTTTAGATCATCGAACTCCAACAAAGTGGTGGATGGACAACTGTATGGGATGACCAACAAAAGACGCCCTACATGTACAGTGGCACCCAATGGATCGGTTTCGATAATCCCAAATCAATTGCTATTAAGGTATCTATCTCTGTTTATCTGTAAGAAATAAATTTGACAGACTTTTGCTTTAGGTGGAGTTCGCCAAATCTCTAAATCTTGGTGGTGTGATGATTTGGTCCCTCGAGACGGACGACTTCAAAGGTTTGAGTGGTACCAAAAACCAACTTCTTAGGACCATCAACGACGCTTTGGGAGTAAGTCGAATGTTATTTCTTTTTTCTTTACTAATGATAAAATTAGAGTACCGGAAGTCTGCCCGATCCGGAACCTCAGCCCGAACCAGAACCTGAACCGGAACCAGAGCCAGAACCTGAACCCCAACCTGAGCCAGAACCTGAACCCGAACCTGAGCCTGAGCCTGAGCCCCAGCCCGAGCCGGAACCTGAACCGCAACCAAGTACTACTTGCGTCAAGGAGGGTTACATTCGGGATCCAGATAATTGTACTCTATTTTACTATTGTGTGCCCAATGGAGATGGTTTCACCAAAACGCCATACAAATGCAATCACGGTTTGGTCTACGATCCGAAGCTGAATATCTGCAATTATGCATCAGAAGTTCAGTGTTAAAAATACCGTTAACCTTTGTAAACATATTCATCTTTATCTGAAAAGCAAATAAAATTATTCTTATAAGCATTCACGCTTGTTTTTAATGTACTGATCGCGTAAATGATGTCAAGAATAGTAACCACTACCGTGATCATGATCAAGATTTAATCTAAAGATGAAGATGTTGATCTTTCCACGATAATAAATAATAAATAATAAATGTAGAAGAAGCCACTTATAAAGCAACTTACGCAAAGTATAGGAAAATTTATTAAGGAATTTATAATCACTCAAGACACCAGTTTGAAGTAACGATGCCGAAGTGATTTTTTGCACACTGAGGACTAGATGTGGAGAATAGAAGGAGTGTTCCAATATTTTACAACCAGCATTAATAGTACTCGTGGAAATTCAGCATTTTGTGGACGAGAGCGTTGTCCTGATGGACTCATTTTCTTTCTTTTTGCAATGGTGCTCCACAGTACAGACACCCCAAATATGATTATATAATACGACTTTTCTTCTTAAAATCGTCGCTTCTTCACTTTACACTTTGGTGTTTTAAATTTAGATCACCGCAATGAACTTAATTAACAAAAATGAACATTACCTTGTGAGCAAAATTCAAGCTTTAATTCTTTAAAATATGTTTAGATATTCGATTGGAGGATTTGGTAAGTTTCCTTCACTCCGAATAAGGTTCAATATGCTGCATAAAATAAATTAAAAAAAAAATCTAAATTCAGAGTACACTTGTTTACCTGATTTTAATACAATTGAATGAGTAGAAAACACTACACGATATCAGATAAGAACAAATTTGTCCAAACATTTTTACTTCTTATCTTGTTGAAGTACCGAGGAAGAGTAGAAGGAGATCACTTTTTTCCTATAAATAAATCCCAAAAAAAATAATTTTCAAACCGAAATCTCACGGTGCAAAAATGAAACTGGTCGCAATCTTAGCATTCTTGACTGCTTCTCTGGCACTTTCATCAGCTGGTAATGTATTACATTGTTCCCATTTCGATGGATTTTCATTTGTACCTTTCAGGTAACGTCGTTTGCTACTTTACCAGCTGGACCATCTACAGACCAGACGATGGAGAATACGCCGCCAAAAATGTAGACCCCAATCTCTGCACCCACATTCTCTACGCTTTCGTCGGCCTTAACGAAGACGGTACCATTGCCATTTTGGATGATTGGGAAATCACCGGTCTCAACGAACTCAAACATCTTGTGTCCCTCAAGGATGAGAACCCCAACCTGAAGATTATTCTCAGCATGGGAGGATGGAACGAAGGATCGACCAAGTATTCCGAAGTCGCCAAAAATGCCAATAAAAGATCTACCTTGGTAGATAGTGTACTCAGTTTCCTCGACGAGAATGAATTTGACGGTTTTGATCTTGATTGGGAGTATCCTGGTCAAAGGGAAGGAGACGAAGATGTTGATCCTGTAAGTGTTGAATAACCTCACGATTTCTTTTCTAATAGACGACTTTAGGACAACTTCATCACCATGTTGGGCGAGCTGAAGACAGCCTTGAATGCCAAGGGTTATATTCTTTCTGCCGCCGTTTCTGGAGGTGTAGGATCCATCGATATATCTTACCCCAACGCCAAAGGTGTATCAGAGTAAGCAGGAATTTCTTCCCAAAAGCATCGTTCTAACATTTCTGTTTTTTTACAGCAATCTGGACATGATCAACGTGATGACGTACGACTACCACGGCGACTGGGAGACCTTTGTTGGACACAATGCTCCGTTGTACCCATCTCATCTTGATGAAACCGAAGACCAAAAACTTCTCAACGTCGTAAGTTATCTGATTTTTACCCTTAAAAAAACTATTTTTTTTTAAATTGAGGCTGCCGGTATTCAACACTGGATTGATTTGGGAGCCGACCCTAAGAAAATCAACATGGGTATCGGTACCTACGGTCGCACCTTCACCTTGGCCGACCCATCCAACACAGAGCTCTACGCTCCTGTTTATGGCACCGGGGAACAAGGACCTTACACAGAAGAAGCTGGAATGTTGGGATACAATGAGGCAAGTTTGGTACAACTTATTTTGCTTTAATTTTCATCTCATTTATTATTTTGACAGATTTGTGCTTTGTATGGCGACTGGGAAACTTTCTGGGATGATGAGCAGATGGTACCACACAAGGTTAAAGGTGACCAATGGGTTGGCTATGATGACGTTCAGTCTATTCAGTCGAAAATTGAACTTGCTAATCAACTGGGTCTTGGTGGAGCGATGGTTTGGTCTTTGGACACTGACGACTTCCTTGGACTGTGTGGGGATGGAAAATATCCTCTTCTCAAGGCTATCAATGACAATTTGAACTAATAATACTGTACCACAAACAAATAAATTCTTCTTAAAATATAAATAAGTTTTATTTTTTAGATAGTTTTACCATAAAGTGAGTTGTACTTTTTGAATATTTTTGGAAACACTAAAAGGGTTTGAACGGATGAATAGTACTAGAACCCTTGAACACTTATTTTAAGTGCAGATAATATAAGAATTTCATTTCCAGTAATAATGAAAGTGTGATAAAAATGATCTCAATTAACTAGATAAAGTGATAAGATAAGTTAAGTGTGAGGTAGGTATCTAGACAGGTGACTTTTAAAAATTATTTTGAAAATAGTAGAAACATGTGAAGTTTTGAAAAATAAACATAAACGTTCGTTTTTAATATGTAGGTACAAGACAAAAACAATTTGAGATCATTTGAAATAAAACCTTGTTATGCAAAGTTATTCCAAACATCTGTAATATTTGTTCTGACTTAGGGTACTGCGAGACTAAAGTAAAGGTTTCAAATTTGTAATTAGTACAGTCGCGATCAATAAATTTTGGACACTAGTGTCATTGTGCTGTCATACATTCTAAAACGACCTTAATAATTTAATAACCTTAATTTTGATTGTGTAAATGTCAGATTTACCGACAAAACATTCAAGAGGTTTTAAAAATCATACAAATGGAATAGAACGAGGTTTTAATTAATAAAAAATAGAAAATAAATAAATAAAAACTATAAACATGATATTTTGTCATCGCTCATGTTGACAATTTGTAGATAAATTTGACAACAATTTCATCATTTCATGTGTGACAATTTCAATAAAGCATGTCTTAGGGCCGGTTTCACCAACGTGAGTTAAATTTAACTATAGATTAAAATATACGAAAACATTGTTATAACAATAGGTAACTCTAGTAACGAAGCATTTTAACCTACGGTTAACGTTAACTGCCGTTGGTGAAATCGGCCCTTAGAGTAATATTTTTTATAATATGACAGAAAAATTATGTCCAAAATTTAATGATCGCAATAGTACGGTCGATGGACAAATAAAACTGGGACACTTAAAACTTAATCTATGTAAATCAGACCATTGAATTGTCAATATATTTGTCAGTGTCTATATAATATGTCATACCAAAGTTAACCTATTTGTGATTAAGCCGTAATTAAACGATGCAAATTTGTAAATTTTGACTTCTGTGATTGTCATTTTTGTCCCAGTTTTATTTGTCCATCGACTGTACCTACTTTAGAGGCCCATTGGAGCATACCTTCAGCAGCAAAGGCTCTAACTTAGAGTCTTCATTCCATTTGTTGCCAGATTTAATTTGTCAGCATAAAATTTATTGTTATCTGGTTAGAAATAAGTTTGTAATATGTATCTTAAACATGAGAGAAATGTCAATCTGCTGTCAATACCTTTTTGATTAATTAGAAAGTAAAATACTTAAAAGTAAAAGACAGAATGTAAAAGCGAAAAGATAAGATGTGGCAAAATCTGATCCATTTATTTTTCGAGTTTGTCTATTAATTGTAAATAGCAAGATAAAATTTCACTATTGTTTTGAACGAAACAAACTGAGTATTATCATCTATTATGAATTGAACCGTAGCCACGATCTTCTTCAAGGCGTAATTGTTTTCGATTTTTTTGGATGAGGACAAGTGATTCCGCTGTATCATTTTTGGTTCTACAAGTGAAGTATTGCATCTAGATCTAATCACAATTCGCAGCACAATACTTTTTTTTGACGTTGAAAAACTAACTACCACTAATTGTTTTCCTTTCAGTATGTTATGACAAGTTGTTATTCCATTTTGCTCACAATTTTCAATAATAATCATGGCAGTATTTTTCATCACTCCCAAAAACTTTCAAACGGTTATTTATAGCAGTTGTAGTAGTAGTATCTAGTAATAGTAGTAAATATTCCTGCCTTGGACATAGAGTAATTGTGAATTATTTCCATTTCTGTCTCTCCTTGGCTATACAGGGTGTTTCGAAGTTGAGGCGTTCCTTTTAGCATGTAATAGAATGCATTGTACTAAATAGTTTTAGTCAAAATCATCCCAGTAAAATCTATACGGCAATAAAGATACAATAAGTTAATTTTTTTGAAATTTTTGAAACCGGTCCTGCTCAAATTTGCGCTGATTTGTTAGAAATTAGAATTGACAAAAAAAAATCAAATGACCATGGACGTTAATCAAAAATGCTGTCAGAGTTGTCGGCTAATTATTCGGAATGACTTTATCATTACGAAAATAATGAGCTCACAGATATGTTGCTAATGTATAGGCAATGTTATCACGTTATCAGAATGCAGCTGCGGCGTCCAGAGAGTACGCAGAGCGATTCCAGAAAGACACCATTTTGGGTCACGTCAGTTACAGAGGAGAAATAGACAGGACCGAAGTCAACATTTTAGAAAACAATAAAAATATACAATCAATTATCTCCGTTAATACAAACATTTTACTAAGAAGATTTAGGCTAAAATTCTTAAGAATAATGTATAGTACCTCGTGTTACAAGGAACGCCTCAACTTTGAAAACAGTCTGTATATATCCTATTTCTTTGAAATAAAGATAAATACCTACAATGGAACATCCTTTGCTAAAATTTCATCAATTTAATAATAATAATAATTTATCGCTCAGTCAACTTTATCGTCAAAGCTTCTGATTATTTTAGCTTCCTATTGTACAAATTTATAAAAATAAATTGCTATCTAGTAAACTTTAATAAACAAGTCATTAGGAGTACCTCTAAAATGTATGGAAAAATGGCTACTGTGACATTAATAACACTTTTAGTTTTAAGAATTTCCTTTGCACATTCGTCACATTGTAAGTACATAGTAACAATTCAAATTAGAATTATTTTTGAACAATTTTCCAGCTCGCGTGGTATGCTATTTCACCAGTTGGACGATCTACAGACCAGATATCGGAAAATTCCAAGCTGCCAACATAGATCCTACACTCTGTACCCACATAAACTACGCATACATTGGTATTTACGAAAATGGGAACGTCTTGGTTCTAGACGATTGGGAACAAACACTTTTGGGTAAGTACTTTTATTGTCAACATTTGAAAAGTCAGTGAAACAAATTTGTTGTAACATTTTAGAAGAAGTAAAACATTTGATGAACCTGAAACAGAAAAATCCAAACCTTAAAGTTCTGGCCAGCATGGGTGGATGGAACGAGGGATCTACAAAATACTCTCATGTTGCTGCGGACCCAGAAAAACGTGCCACGATGGTTCAGAGCGTTTTGAAATATATGGAAAAGCATGGTTTTGATGGTCTGGACCTCGACTGGGAGTACCCAGGCCAATGTGGAGGCGATCCCGAAAATGATCCTGTAATGATAAATAACAAGGAAATCAGTAATATTTTTGACACATTCTTAGATCAATTTCGTGACACTTTTGGGAGAGTTGAAAACTGCTCTAAACGCGAAGGGATACATTCTAAGCGCAGTGGTCACGGCAGATAAGTATTCAATGGACATCTCTTACCCCGATGTCAGAGCCATTTCAAAGTAATCTTCTTCACTTCAACAGAACTTTTATAATTATTGTTGTTTTCAGCAATTTAGATCAGATTAATATTTTGACCTATGAGTCGTCCAGTACCTTAAATTCACTCCATCAGATTCGCGAGCAAGAACATTCTAGTGTCGTAAGTACATTAATTCAAGAAATTAAAGCAGCTTTTGATAGGTAGATTAAATAGTTTCTAATTCTCTTTTTAAACACAATTTTGTAGATCTGTCAGCTAGGCTCCGAATGGGAATACATATGGGATGACGTGCAGAAAATTCCCTACAAAATCAATGGAGATCAGTGGATTACCTACGAGGACACTGAGTCTATAGGAATTAAAGTAAGTTTTTTATTAAATGGGATTAAATCTATTGGGAAGTTCTTGTAGACTGATTTTGTCAAAGAAATGAGTCTAGGAGGTGTTGCAGTTTGGTCGTTTGATACAGACGATTTCTTGGGATTATGTGGAGCGGCCTATCCACTTCTTCATTCTATTAACTACCATCTAAACTAAGTACTTTTGTGTCAAAGCTAACATGCTTAGAACTGTAATCCGCATATATACAGGGTATCCCAGAACTGCGTCCCAAAAAAGGGAGTATTTGGATAATAGTCATAATCTGAATTTTAAAGAAAAAAGGTCTTATCTCAAACCATAATCGAAAAAAGACATCCTAAACTTAACCAATCAGAGTAGAGCATCGTCAAAGTAAGATGACAGCAATTTTTCTTGCGGTATCGATAATTATTTTTGCTGTCTAGCAACCTGTCCGATTACCTGAGGACGAGTTTCTGGGTTGGTGCAATTGAAAACTTGATAACTTTGTCATGTAAGCTTCAGAAAAATTTATTTTAGTCATATTGGAGTCTCTTTTGCTGTCGGCACATGCCTGTTTTTATATGGGGAGGCAATTCTGGGACAGGCTGTATACACATATTATTTACATATATTAAACAATTAAATATATTAATTATTCTCTAACTTTAATTCTGTAACAGTAACCGACCAAATCAAAATATCTACTGATTGATGAAAATGCTTATCATCCAGCCATCGATATGTAATCGTACATAGAGATTATTATCAACAACTCTTCAGTAGGTACTTTTTGTAGTGAACGACCAAAGCAAATAATTTCTTAAAAGTCCAGCTTCTTTTACTCTACCATAGCCTCCAACCTATAAATTGATCACTTTTGTAACATTCAAAACATAGAAGAAGCTTGTTCAACATTTTATAATACTAATATACTGGGTGCCCCAAAATTCGCGGAGCAATTCATTGGGGCAATTGCCAACTCATGTTAGAAAATTATGAGAAAAATAATACATGCATTGTATATATTTTGATTTGAAGATACATTTGTATGTGGGCTCAAAAGGTGCAGCTTTGATCTTATTTATTTTAAATATTAAAAAATATTTTGACTATTTGTCTTTTAATAGCCAGTGGTATAATAATTTTGAATAATTTTGGAAAGATTTACAATTATTTATTCATTATTTCCAGCATTTATAAGAAGTGATTTTATCTCGGTTTTGCCTCAAAGAACATATGGCACCATGTCATTTTATTAACGTTCTTACTATTATTCTTTCGGGCATGGATCACTTGCGCGCCGCGGTCAGGAAAAACTACGGGTGGGTTTAATCCTACAGGACAGTTACGCGCCAACTCGTAATAGAGTTTAGGTCAGTAGCGCGCGGCGGTCAGTTTACCCGCGAATCACACCTAGGTAACAGATTTGAAAATATAATACATATATTGTAACAGTCCAAATAGATTCGATAAATTGAGAATTTTAATTTTAAAATAATTTCAACGAAATATTTTAAATACCGTTCATTTGCGACGGAAATGCTGGTCAGTTGTAAATTTTATTGATGCCGTGTCGGCACCACATTCCTCAACTGAAATCTGCCAACCTTTCTTTGAAAATTCAGGTACGCGTCCTGTCCGAACACAACACAAAGATAACAGTTTTTATGGGAAAAGAAACATTGCAAAATTTACTCGTTCGACAATTTGGGGAGTCCAGTTAAAATCAGGAGATAATTGAATTAATGAATTTGATGTTAGCAGGTTTCAAATTTCAAAGCAATGTTCATTAGGTTAATTTACTTTTTTTAGCATTCTCAAATTTGTGGCATATTTATAATTAAAGGGCGAGAATTGCAAATTAGAAACAAAGCGCTTTATCGTAGAAAATAACTAGAATCGTTGGCACTTTTAGTTAGAAAAGTAACAAGGCAAAGTAGAAAGGGATCGGTAGAAAACACAGAGGACCGGGTAACGGTAAAGCCAGGTAGTCGTAGAAATCAGAGGTGTGTGTGAGAGAGAGAGAAAGAAAATTACGAATTAATTAGAACAGTTTTGGGGAATCAAACCAATGTAGAACAATTTTTAGAATTGTTTAGAATTATTTTATGACCTAAATTTTATTATTATCAAGACAGATTTTTTTTTGAATGCCTCAAAGGGCCAGTGTTTTTTGCAATTTTTACATTCGAGTCGACCGGGAAGCACTCGTTTCGGAGCGAGCGTTGGATGTTGGAAGCGTTGCTTTCAAGGCTAGAAGTACAAAAACTCCTATATTGGCCCAGCGTAGTCATTTATTTATGAGTCAGATCTCAATTCGAGGGCCGCGAGTCAAATCTCATCGGGTCAAATTTCCACCAACTTCTGTTGTTAAATTCATTTATTTATTGCTACCATTTGTTAAAACCAAACGCCACCACACTCGATTATTTGTTAAATAAAATTTAAGTGAAGTGTGCTCAATCGTTTTAAATTCTATTTTTGTAAAACCTTCCGAAGGTACGGCCTCTCGTTAGAACCTAATTAAACAAAAATGAAAAATAAAAGACAACGTAGGATCCATAAATATTTCTCTTCTCATTATTTTTGTTTCTTATTTTTCCGCAAAATTTTCATCCGAGGGAATGCGGAAACCAACAATACACCAAATGAGGGAGGAAAGTTTCATCGAGGAAAAGTCAAGGAAATCGAAACGTTTCAATATCAAACCTTGAAATGTTATTTCTTGCTATATTGGTAACAACATATTTGTAAAGCTTCCTATATTTTGAATTTGTGCACGAAACAGGCAAATCAGTGCCTCATTTTAATCATTTTAATACCTCCATAAATTTTAAAATATCTTGATATGGAACGTAAAAACTTTATTTATTGTATTTATCCATCCCCTGAAGATTTTCTGAAATTTCAGAATTCCACAAAACAACCCGGCTTTACCTACAGATTTTATTAAGCATCGCAAGATGAAAAGAAACATGTGCAATCCAAAGGGGAAAAAGTAGACCTACCTGTAACGGTATAAGTGCATTTTATTATCTTAATCCCTCATTGGTGCCCAAGTGTCCTGTAGGTATCTTTTGGAGCCATGAAATTTCTAGCAAAGTGTAAACTGACCGCGGCGCGCTACTGACCAACACTCATTCTTTCTTATTTCCATGGATAATAAAAAGAAATATTAATTTTTAGATTATTGGAATAAATCGAATGTTTTTAAATGTTGCCACATTTAGTGTACCAGAAAGGTCCAAATCTTCTATTGGGTGTTTTTTTTTTTAGATTTCACCTCATAGTGGACGTGAAGAGTCGATAGTGCATTTTATAGTGTTGGGTTAATTTAATAAAATTTAAAATCTTGCAATTTCTCGCTGGACGAAGTTTATAATGTATGGGCAATGCTATTAGAATGCAGTTGTGGCGTCCAGAGAGACACAGAGCTATTTCCGGAAAGACACCATCCTCGGCTACGTCAGTTTATTAATTTAGTACAGCAGAGAAATAGACAGGACCGGACTCAAAATTTTAGAAAACTGTAAAAATATACAATCAATTATCTCCGTTAATACGAGTATATAAATACATTCTTCTGAGAAGATTTAGGCTGAAATTCTTAAGAATAATGTATAGTATAGTTCTCCCAGAGCTACAGCGATTTTATGGCAGGGCAATAGTGCGTATTGGGTCTATTGAGTCGCCGACAAGCGGCTTAAGCAGACCCCATGTCAATCATCACTTTAGCTCTGTGTCTGTCAGTTTACAGGGTTGTACTTGAACGAAGATGTTATTTAAAATTTTCATAAAATAAAAACCTAAACACAGACATCATAACCAAATATTTATTGTATAATTACCACATAAATAATTAAAATAAATATTATAAAAAAAAAAAAACAAATAATTAAAATAAATGTAATAATAATAAAATACAAGATCGTGTTATGCAATACAAGATTGTGTTATCAATACAAGAAATTATTTGATGATTTTTTAAAAGCTTTTGATAGGCTGGACCATGAAATCCTTGTCAGAAAGCTGGAGACATTGGGTTGCTCTTCTAACTTTGTAAATTTTTTGTATTCCTACCTGAGTGATCGTAAACAGTTTGTTAGTGTTCATGGACACCGTTCTAATGTTTTTGATTGCTCCTCTGGTGTGCCTCAAGGATCTGTGTTGGGACCGCTACTCTTCAATATTTTTATTAATGACATAATTGAGGATCTTTCAGTATCCTGTTTGCGGTACGCAGATGATATGAAGATTTTTACGTCTATTAGAGAATTTGGTGATTGTGTCAGGTTGCAGGATAATATTGATTTAATCTCCACTTGGTGCATACGAAATAACCTTCAGTTAAATATAACCAAACGTGTTGTAATGACTTTTAGTAATAAAAAACAAAAGATTGAATTTGATTATAATATTGATGGTGCTGTTTTGGAGAGACCTGAATTGGTTTCTGACTTGGGAGTGCTGTTTGATAATAAGCTGTCTTTTACAGGCCACATCAACTCTGTTATAAAAAATTCCTGGAAGACCTATGGCTATATTATTAGGAATACCAGAGATTTCTCTAATATCTCTACATTAATATACTTATTTCAATCATTTGTCAGAAATAAACTTTAATATGCGTCGATTGTTTGGTTTCCTCATCATGCTGTTCACATTGCTAGTATTGAACATTTGCAGCGTAGATTCTTAAAATACTTGTGTTTCATCAGAGAGGATGGACGCTATCCTCCTATTGGATACTCACAGACCATTTTATTAGAACGTTTCTCGTTTAAAACTTTATCTGAACGCAATAAATTAATGAATTTATTGTTCTTGTACAAAATCCTTCATAACTTGATTGACTGCTGTTCTCTGCTCAGTCAGATTAATTTTTGTGTTGGTAAGCATTCTATTACTACTCGTAGTAAAAACTTATTCTATTTATCAACTCCAAGAACGGATTTTCTTAAATTTTCTCCTTTGACAACATGCTCAATATTTCCAACTCTGTCTGTGATCTCGTTGATCTGTTCTCCTGTAGCATTGAAGTGTTAAAATCGTTGGATTTGTCGGATATGTAATTTGTATTGGTCGAATTTATACGTGCTCTTTAATTGGGATTTTCCTGTTGAGCATGAAGTTAATAATAATAATAATAATAATTATCACATTGTGAGAATTACATTTCTGCTAAAGTGTCAACATCAACATGTTAGGTTAAGGCAGATGTCATTCAAGATGTTACACTCGCTATCGATCATATGAATCTGTTTTTATTTTTTTAAATAAAACAACAAATGGCTGTTCTGAAAACAATCTTGTTTATTCTGATAAGCGTGAGCTTATCGTAAAAAAATAGGAGAAAAGGTATAACATAAGCCAAAAGGTATTATGAAACGAAAAAAAAAAATGAAAAAAAAAATAAATAAAAAAATAAATTATAAAAAAACACATATAGTCCAATTTTTACCCTTTTGAGGTGACGTCACGATTTCCTTCCTCGCTTTTTCTTTATTGAAACGACAGAAACAGAAAAAAAAGGCACCTTAATTTATTGATGGTCACTTTGAGGTTATTTTATGCTCCTGTCAATTTGACAATTTTTAATTTCTTTCACTTATTACATTGATTACAAACATAACCTTTCGAAGCAATTTTCAACAAATTTGACACATTTATAGTTATTTATGATCAATTCAAATTTGTTTCTGATCCTAGCTCAAACATACGTAAAGTTACTAGATAATGACGTCATCGCAAAAGGGTAAAAATTGGACTATATGCGGTTTACAATCGATCATCGATAAATGTAGGATTTGCGGAACTGAAGGGGAAACCATTGAACACATCATTTCTTCTTGCACCGTTTTGGCTCAAAGCGAATATAAAAAAAGTCATGATATATTCGCAAAAATTATACACATGAATTTAGCAGTTAAATTCAATTTATTAAAGGATACACAACCACATTACATTTATAAACCAGAAAGTTGTTTGGAAAATGACAATTACAAATTATATTTTGATCGCACAGTTTTAACTGACATTCACATTCAGCATAACAGACCAGACATTATTATTTTAAATAAACAACAAAAGCAAGCATATCTTTTAGATATAGCTGTTCCAAATTCCCATAATATAACACAGACATATAACACAAAAATTAATAAATATTTAGAGCTCTCCGTTGCTATGAGAAATCTTTGGAGTTTAGAAAAAAATTCTATTTTATCACTTATAATTTCAGCAACGTGAATAGTACCGCAATCTCTTTTTAAAAATTTAAAAATTCTGGATTTAGGGAACACATTGGTAGTTGAAATTCAAAAAGGTATATTATTATACTCATGTCATATCGTTAGGAAATTCCTTAACGTTGACACAGAACATAATACACAACAAAGTCAAAATGCGGAGGCGAGACGCCGGTAATTATGTTGATAAGCACTGCACTATTACTTGATAGTAATATCCGTAATAGTGTATGTACTCCGGCAAAATTGCCGTGATGCCGGGTGGCGGAGGGATAGGATATTAAAATAAACTTATCGCAATACCTAATTCATGGAATATACAATTTATCCATCGCTATCGTCATAATAATCTGTTTCATTCTGATCACTGTCTTCGAGGTTTATTATAAATTCCTCAAATTCAGGTGACACGTATGAGTTTTCTATCGCAATAACATGATTTATGCAGCTTTTTCAGAGATCATGAGTAGGTACGTATTTTTGTGTACAGCAGCGTCGGATGGGTATGTATAGGGGTTATTTTATCCCCATTATTTTGGAACTAATAAAATGGGGTTTTCGGACTTGTTATATTCTTTTTTTTAATTTAGTTATTTCCACTCCGGGAGCATATCGAACAAAAAAAAAACGATTAATCAAATAATATGTCCTTCCTATCGTCAGTTCTGTTCGACAGTGCACACAAAAATTATAATTTTTGCAGTTTGTCCGAATTTTCCGACTTATCTTTGTAATTGCAATTAATACAAAAAAAAAACAATTTCACCGTAACTGAAAACAAAACTTTTCCGTGAATCCGGCTCTGCTTGAATACTCGAGTTCATTTACGATTGGGGGTTGTACCTGCAGTTTAAAACCATTGTCGGTGTTGTTATCGTTTATACAATGGTACCCTGCCATAAAATCGCTGCAGCTCTGGGAGAACTATACCTCGTGTTGCAAGGAACATCTCAACTTCGAAAACATCCTATATACAGTACGCACCAAAAGTATATTTTTGAATATATTCCTTCTTCTTAATTCCTTTGAAAAGAGCCCAAACAGATCGAGTTTAATTTATGAAAAGAAACATTTTCCCATAATTTAAATTTTTTCGTCCATATCCATTTCCACGCAATTACATCATCGGCTGTTTTTTTGAACGGTGCGCCCACATTGTTGCAGATTCGAATAGATTTTTCAAATTTCAACTAATGCCCATGTACCACATATGAATTTTGACTGGTTTTCAACAGGAAAACAGGATGGCAGTGAAATTATAATTTTACATGGAAATTTTGCGAAAATTTCCCTGTTCCTTTCAACGGTTTCTCATTTCTGAAATAGGTATTGTATACTTCTTATATTGGTCCATAAAATATTTGACAGCTATGAAGCTACGCTTAAAAGAAACAAAAACAAGCACCAGGGTACTTGTTCACATTTTTTTCACATTGTAGCAAATTACTTTTGAAAAGAAATCCAGTTTAGAGATTTTGTTAAAAGAAATATTAAACAATGCTTTAATTTACAACTCAAATAGCCAATATCACCGACGTTCCTTAAAAATAGGGAACGCCTGTAATAGTTATTTATTCTATTTTAGTCAATAATCGTCTTTATACGCCCCCAAATGAGGGCATAAGTTGGCCTTTATGGCACAGATCTGTCAGGACGTAGACGAGTTCCTCCCAGCGGTCAGTTTACACCACAGGTGGTCGGTACTTGGCTGTTATCTGTAGACGAGTTGCTCCCGCTTATTGTCGAAGGATTAAGGAAGGCGGTAGGTATATTTTTACATTTTTGAGTGCAAGATCAAGGAATATTTACTAAATATTAAAATAAAATGTTTACTCTCAGGAATATTATTACAACATAGGTTTATTATGATAAGAAATTATTTGTACAAAATTTATTCTAGGGAGTATTCCATTTTCATAATTTTCTATTAATTTTTGTAATGTCTCCTTTTTGTTTCTTACGTCGTTTCTCAACTTTTTCATTCAGTTGTTTGCAAATTGAATTTTGCTATACGTATATGTTTGAAAACTAATAAGTACTGTTACGATTTAAATCGCCGCGCGTTTGTAATTCTTCGCGATTGTCTAGAATGTTCTAGAATTCATCGCGACGGAAACGTACTATGGCGGCCAAAAAATTTCGTCCGTCATTTTTCCGTCATTTCAAAAAAATCGGTGTAGTCCATTCCTTATTGTCATTATGATTGATGTTTTTACTTGTCACTTTTGAAAGTCTCTTGCACAAAGAGGAATGTCCCAAGCTGAGATTTCGATGGACCTTCATATACCTAAAAGTACAATTTCGTCCATTCTTCAGAAATGGAGGCAAAATGAAACTATTGAAAGACGCCAAGGCTCAGGGAGGCCTAGCACATCTACTGCAGAAGAAAATAATATGCTTCTCAATAGATTACGCAATAGCCCTTTTATGACGGCTGTTGAAGCGGTAAATACAAGCAAATACAACGGAAAGGAGCGGTCGATTTTCGGCAAACATATGGGCATGGATTTCAGTAGATAGCCCCGGGATAATGTTGCATCTAGAAGATCAGCTCAACAGTGATGTGTTTATGTTAGGATTCTTGAAGACGTGATGATGCCCTCAGTTTCAAGAATTTTTCCGAATTTTAACTTCATATTTCAACAAGACAATTGTTCAGTGCATACAGCACATAGGGTAGCAGAATGGTTCAGGAATAATAGCATAAACGTTCTTGATTGGCCGAGTCGCAATCCTGATTTGAACCCTAAAGAAAACATGTAGGGACTTTTGGTTCGTAATTTGCAACAACGACAATTGATTCGGAATAGGGCAGAACTTTTGACTGCGATTACTAATGCATGGCAATCATTACCTAGGAATTATCACAGAGATTTATGCCTCTCCATGTCGCGTCGTGTAAGGCGAGTTATTGATGCCAATAGAGCGATGCCCAAGTATTGATTTTAAACTTCATTCATTTTATCTTTTGATTTAGCTAAGTACTTAAACAAAAATAAATGTTTCATTTCCTTGTCTTTGCCTTAATGTTTTTCGTTTGATTTTTTAAAACTACGGCATACTCGTATAATTTCCACGGTTCTCTGTTTGGTACTTTAATCCAAAAATAGCCGCAAGTCTGCCTCTAGTGCGACTAGCGGTCGTGTGGTAATTGTGTAAGAGTAGAACTTGTCCTTTGTATTCACAAAATTTGAACTGATGGACTGAATGACAGATTGTCAAAATGACAATAACGATAAAAAAGCGAGGTTATTGGTGCTTAAGGGTAGTTTACACTTTATGTCAGGGCCTTGAAAGTGACGGACGAAATTTTTTGGCCGCAATAGTACTCGGACTTCCGCCGAAAAATCTGCGCATAGAGGGGGTGGAAGCTATAAATCGGGGGAACCAGAGACGGAACAGGAGATTTTTCGTGACCTTCTGCCGGTGGTGTTGTGAGTGCCTGGGGAGAGTCAAGGGGACAGTGATCGAGTGAATTTGCAGGGCCGACGAGACGACGTAGTGGAGTTCACGAGGGCCGTTGGAGACGATTCGTCTAAGTACCACCGCCCAAATCGCCAATCGGATCACGGACTTCACTACGGAAGGTTCCAAACCGAACGCTTTTGCGGATCAGGATCTAGTCGGGTTCTGCCAGTCCAGGTCGTCCCTGGACTCACCGGAAGGTGCCGGATCTACCCACCAGCAAGTCCGGAGCAGTGGTGACACCCCATTTTCCACAGGCCGTGGCTTCCCAAAGTTTTCGGTTGTATTTTGTCGCTCCGTCGAACTAATTGAGCGTTTGTATTTAACTATTGTCAAATTTCCATTGTCGCAACTCATTATTTCGACGGGTTAATGGTTTCCATCGAATTCATTTAATTTATTTATCGCGTTTAGGATTTTATAATTTGTTCGACTGTTAAAGTTGCAGTTTTGTTATAAGGCGGGTGAATTCAATAATTGTATTAATTTTAAAAAACAAAAAAAGTTCTTATCAAGTCCGTCGGGTTTTTATATTCACGAACGCTTATCAATCCCTGAGCGACCTCGCCAGGAATTGTGTATCGCGCTCATCGATCATTTTTTTTGCGCGTGGTTCTTCACCGGACCTTACAGAAGGAAAAAATCTTAACTTTTGGAGCGAAGAAAGACTTGGAGGATCTCTCCGCTTATGCGGGCGACGTAGCCGAATAGCGACGTTACGTAGGATCAGTCGCCCTTCCTCCTTCGCTAAAGAAAGGACTTTTTTTTACTGTTTCGCCGGTACTCGGTCGTTGAACGTCTGGGACCCGGAGGACCCTCCGAGGAGTTAGGGTTATTTTAAATTTGTACACGCCATTAAGCTAGTCAGACTTCGTTGTTTTCCTTTTCATTAATTTCATTATATTCATTGTTGACATCTGAATAAACGATTAGTTGGAAGATTGTGTATCATTTTCCGTACTCCGGGCAGTTCTCACCAACTTTTCATCTTCAGTCGGCGTTTCTCGTGGTTCGCATTGTAAACCGAGTCGAAGCCCACGACTTGTTCGTTATACCCCTGAACATTCCGGATGTGTAACCGGTAACAGGGTTGCCAGTTCGGGAGCGTAATTTATAACGTAACAGTACATATAAAAAAGCAAAAATAGAAGGATGAGTAGAATAAATAGTTATTTTTGTATTAAGTGCGCAAAATGATGTTTTTTGTTGGGGCATGAGAATGAGTTTTTGCTCGAGACCGTCAGATCTCATTCGAATGCGCCAACAAAACAGTCATCTTTCGCACAAAATTCAAACACTATTTTTTCTACAACCGCATTTTAAAATTTTTGAATTTTTAAATTTTTGTAAAATTTTCCTTGGATGCTAAAATTATTGTCAAAAAATACATACTTTGCGACTTGATAACGATGCATAAATGTCACGTTTTTGAAGTGAAACTTTTTATGGGAGGGTCTTGAAATTCTGATCGGCAACCTTTTTGTGTGACGAAAAGTGGTGGGGGTAAACACTCGGGTCGAGTGGGAGCAGTGTCTCGCACAACGGTTGCGCCAATATTTCCATCTCACTTAAATGTAAGTTAATCTGTTTGACACGATACAATAGTATATTAAGTATAAAGAACGGTAATGACAATGTACGGATCGAAGACAATTGTTTGGAGGAGGAGCTTGCGACGACTCCAATATTGTCTGAGATCCGTACATTGTCATTAACGTTCGTCATGCTTATGAGATTTTTTGCGCGATTGAATATTTATTACAAAACATTCCTAACTAGAATGCAATGCGATACGACGCCCTTCACATCGTGTTGCCACAATGTCGATTTTTGTATCGCGTTTCTAAGGCAATCTGCAAACAACTACCGCCATTGCAGTTTTTGTGCGCAAATATCGCCAGTTGTGTTGAAAAACATAATAAAATACGTGCAACGGACGTTTCTCGACTGTTTATTTTTTGTTATTGTGTGCTAGAAGTACCAACTACAATGTCCACACAAGTGCGCTAGATGGCGCCGGCAAATCGCAAACAGAGTATTTTGATACTAATTATAAACTAATTTTAACACCTCCACTTATCAAAATAATCTGAACCTAAAAGTACTTCACCCATTAAACAATATTCTGAATCCCTAATTTACTCAAAAAATAATTATGCCTTACGCTAGGTAAACCTTTGGTTAACAGGTCTGCAGGCATTTCAGAAGTTGGCAGATAAACTATCTTTACCAGGTTGTTAGCAACAGATTCTCTAACAAAATGATGTCGCACATCAATGTGCTTGGTTCGTTTATGGAACAAAGGATTTTCTGTCAACCTCTGAGCACCTTGGTTATCGTTAAACAGAACAATTGAATAGTCACAGCTTGCAATTTCTGACAATAAATTTTTCAGATATATAGCCTCTTTACAAGCTTCAGCAATTGCCATGTATTCTGCTTCAGTGCTCGATAAAGCTACTGTCTGCTGTTTTTTACATTCATAAGATATTACAGCACCTGAAAATTTGAAGCAAAACCCGGTGTAGGATTTCCTATCTATTGCATTTGATGCCCAGTCTGCATCGACAAAACCTTCCAAGTTACAATTATCATTAGTAAACATCAATCCATATGATTTAGTTTTTTGCAAATATTTCAGTATTCTTTTTGCTTGTTTCCAATGGACTGACGTAAAGCAATTATTGAACTGACTTAAATAACTAACACTATATGAGATATCAGGGCGCGTTAACACTGATAAGTACATAAGGCTTCCTATAAGTTGTTGGTAAGGATACTGTTTACAAACATCTTCTGACTTTTCTAATCTTAAATTTGTATCTATGGGAGTATCAGCACCTTTACAATCTGACATGTTAAATTTCTTCAAAATATATTCTACAAATTGCTTTTGATCTAAGGAGATACTGCCATTTTCATACATTTTTACCCTCATACCTAAACATTGTTTTAGTTGCCCTAAATCTTTAATTTTAAATTTTGACATTAAACTCTTTTTCAACTCATCTGTCATGGTTTCACTATTAGAAAAAATGAAAAAATCATCTACGAAAACTGCTATTATTATCCGCTCCTTCCTAAGTTTTTTACTATACAAACAAGGTTCTAATTTTGACTTCACATAGCCTAATTCTAACAAACAATCATCGACTCTTTTGTTCCAAGCTCTAGCAGATTGTTTTAGACCATAGATTGCACGTTTTAGTTTTAGTACACAATTACTTTTACATTCTAAATTTGGTGGAACTTGCATGTAAACATTTTCATCAAGGTAACCATTCAAGAATGCTGTTGTTACATCTAAATGAGTAATTGTAAATTTGAGTTTTACACTTAAAGCAAATAACAATCTTAAAGTTGAATATCTAAGAACAGGTGAATAGGTTTCTTTGTAGTCCACACCTTCTTTTTGGGTGAACCCCTTGGCTACTAGTCTCGCTCTAAATCTCACTCTGTTGTCACTTTCAAATTTCTTCTTAAAAACCCACTTACACTGTACCACTCTGTCTGCCTTCTTCACATCTACCAATTCCCATGCTTGGTTGTCTTCGAAAGCCTTCAGCTCTTCCATCATCGCTTGTCTCCACATCTCCTTTTCTGGCCCGTTCATCGCTTCTTCATAAGTGATTTCTTCACCACACGATTCCGATTCGTCCAACACACATAGGTTTGTGAAACCGTACCTGTTGACCGGTCGTCTTTCACGCTTGCTGGATCGTGCAGGGATTTCTTCTTCAGAAAGTGTATGGTTAGCATCATCTTTCGTTGAATATGAGCTCGATGTGTCACAGACATACGTAGGATCATCCGGATCTGGAACAGTGTTGTCTTCTTCTGTCGAGTCTTCATCCTCCACTTGTTGTACCTCGGGTACTTTGTCGTTTTCCTTCACTTCTATCTGAGACTTGTCCGAGTTGATTTCATTCTTTTCCATGATTATCACATCTCTGCTCGTAGTGACTTGTCTCGTCTTTGGGTTGTAGAGTCTGTATCCTTTCACATTCTCTGGATAACCTACAAAAATGTATTTGGTCGCTTTCTTATCCCACTTTTGTCTTTTGTTCTTGGGTATATGCACCATTGCAGGGCTGCCAAATACTCTAACATGACTGACATCAGGTTTCCTGCCTGTCCACCTTTCAAATGGTGTCATCTGTCCTAGACCTGAAGCCGGCGACCTATTCTTGAGGTATACTGCCGTATTGACTGCCTCGGCCCAAAAACTTTTGTCTAGTTCAGCTTCAAAGAGTAGACATTTTGCACGTTCAACTATTGTCCTGTTGAAACGCTCACAGAGACCGTTCTGCTCCGGAGTATACGGGTTGGTCTTCTGATGGGTAATTCCTGCTGCTTTCAAGTAGCTTTCCATCTGTTGTGAACAAAACTCCCCTCCATTGTCGGTTCTCAATGTTTTGATTTTTGATTCAGTTTGGTTCTCAACCATACCTCGAAATTCCTTAAAACGTTGTAATGCCTGGTTCTTCTCCTTCAAGAAGTACACAAATGACATTCGACTGGCATCATCTACAAACAGGAGAAAATATTTAGCTTGACCAATTGACTTGGTTTCCATCGGTCCGCATAAATCTGAGTGTACCACTTCTAGTAGTTTCTTGCTTCTATGGTTTGCCGACGGAAAAGGTAAACGGGTCTGTTTTCCTTCACAGCACACTTGACAATTCGATTTCTGAATGTCAGCTTTCTCGTTGTAGAATACTCCCTCTACAGCGCCTCCTTTCATTCTTTCAAGGTCATTGCTGTTGATGTGTCCTAGTTTTCTATGCCACGTCTTTGCATCTGTAGCCTGAACCACCGTCGCTGCCAACACCTTCTCGGACTTCACTGTGTTCAATTTGTACACCCCATTTTCCAATTCTGCTACTCCTATTAGCACTTTCTGTTGATTATGGATGTGACAGATATTCTTCTTGAACGATACTGTATTTCCATTCGCCACCAACTGACTAACTGATAACAGATTTGTTGTGAGGTTAGGAATGCATAAAATGTTTCTCACTGTGATGTCAAACTGAGAATTCTTCACTCTTGTAGTGATTTGTGTATCCCCGGCACATTTGACTGGCATAGACATATGATTTGCAATAATAATTTCTTTCATTTCGTGCACTTGTCGAACTCGCTGTAACTTTTCTGGATTTGGCGTCATATGAGCACTTGCTCCCGAGTCTACATACCAATCTTCTGTACTGAATTTGCCGTTTAGAAAAGCCGCACTAAAAGCATTAGCTTGCCTCTCTTTCAATTCAGGACACTGGTTTTTGTAGTGGCCAATTTTCTTGCAGTTATAGCATTTTATCTGCTTACCCGTTTTATCTGGCGTTTGTTTTTGTTTTCCGCCACGATCGGTGTTTTTTGTTCGCTGTTTCGACCAAAACGCAGATTCTGTTTCAGTACTTCCGACCTCAGAACTCATGTCAAGCAACTTTGTTTTTATGACGTCAGCACTGATTTCTATTCCCGAATGTTCGATGGCCATTATCATTGGTGCGAATTTTTCAGGAAGTCCAGCCAATAGCAATGAACCAATCCACTGCTCGTTGATTTCGAAACCCGTTCCTTTTAATCTTTGCGCTGTTTCCACCATTTGAGACACATAACTTGTCATGGAGTCACAATTTTCAAGTCGAATGGATATCAATGTTCGAAGTAAACTGATTTTCCTTGTGTATCCTGAGTCATCGAATAACTGTTTTAGCTTGTTCCATAAGGCACTTACCGTGTTCTCATTCTTGATGTGCACATATAAGGGGGGGGGTCAATTGTCATCACGAGTTTCGCTTTCGCTTTTCTTTGATCAGCTTCACTCAAATCGGCTGGTAACGCATACCTTCCAACACCAAAAAATTTCTTGCTGCGAACGCCCAATCGTCGTAATTTTCACGTCCTTTTAACTTCGGAACGTTGACCAGGTAGCTTGATGTCGACATTTTTCACACAACACGAAAATTGATTTCTAGAAATTACTTGAGAAATTATTAGATTTGCGAGTCTGGGCTGGTCTGGGCCCATAACCTAATAAAATACGTGCAATGGACGTTTCTCGACTGTTTATTTTTTGTTATTGTGTGCTAGAAGTACCAACTACAATGTCCACACAAGTGCGCTAGATGGCGCCGGCAAATCGCAAACAGAGTATTTTGATACTAATTATAAACTAATTTTAACAAAACAAGCAGTAAAATGAGTGATATTAGTGATTCCGAAAACGAAGTGGATATTGTAGAAGAAACTTTGAATGTGGGGTGCGTCACAAATAAAGAATTTTTGAAACTAACGACCTCAACGTGTAATTAAGAAGACAAGGAAAATTTGTGGTATGAAAATTTTGATAATACTAATGTCGCGGCAAGTTCACTAATATTATTTCATTGCAGCGGCAAGGAATGCCGACCACAAGAGCCGTGTGAGTTTCCAGAAAGTGCTAACATCTTGTCTTCAACTTCTGTCTACATAAATCAAGAATTTTCGAAACCAGCGAACTCAATATGAAATCAAGAAGACAAGGAAAATCCGGGGTATGAACATTTTGACAATTCTAATGTCGCGGCAAGTCTGTTACTAAAATTGTTTCATTGCAGCGGCGAGGTAGGCCGACTACAAGAGCCGTGTGAGTTTCCAGAAAGTGCTAACATCTTGTCTTCAACTTCCGTCTACATAAATGAAGATTTTTCGAAACCAACGATCTCAATTTGTAATCAAGAAGACAAGGAAAATGCGGGGTATGAAAATTTTGACAATGCCAATGTCGCGGCAAGTTTGCTAATGCTATTTCATTGCAGCAGCAAGGAAAGCCGAGTACAAGAGCCGTGTGAGTTTCCAGAAAGTGCTAACATCTTGTCTTCAACTTCTGTCTACATAAATAAAGAATTATTTTCGAAACCAACAACCTCAATGTGTACCTAATCAAGAAGACAAGGAAAATCCGGGTATGAACATTTTGACAATTCTAATGTCGCGGCAAGTCTGTTACTAAAATTGTTTCATTGCAGCAGCAAGGTAGGCCGACTACAAGAGCCGTGTGAGTTTCCAGAAAGTGCCCCCACATCTTGTCTTCAACTTCTGTCTACATAAAAATTATTATAATAATCGATTAATTTTGAATAAACTTTACTTACCGTTCTAGAACACCAAAAATTACTTACCATCGAGTTTATCGTTAGCAACGAGTAAACAGAGCTTACCATCTTGGAAACAGACGTGGTAAACAACCAAATAGAGTACAATCGCGCAAAAACATTCCTTAAAATTCTGTATACTTCTGTCTTTGTCACACTCACGGCATTTATCGATAATGTACTCTCATTAATTTGGAGGCTTAAAAATGAACAATGAGTTACGCATTTCGATACTGTTTAGTGTTATAGTTATTTATAATTTATTTTCTTCATTAAAATATACAATTTTGTTGTGAATATGCTATTTAAAAGTGATGAATAATTACAATGTTTCCCTGTAATACAAAAGTTTCACTTCTATCGTGCGTCTTTACGACACATTCTGTTTTTTTTTTTGACGGTTGTAGAAAATAGTATATTATGATACAAGTTTATAAGGAAGCCTTTAAAGCACGCGCGACGAGTTTAAGACGCGTAGCGGAGTGCTTTTAACGTCACTTCTAGTAGGACCCCTTCAGAACACTTTGTTTTTTAAGCATTTTGACTTTGTTTTCAAAGGTATGTTTAAAAAAGCAAAACTATATGGGCTTGTTCAGCACACACCATTTTTTTATCAGATCTACCCCGTTTTTCAAGGTACCTTTGTTAAAAGTTAAAATCTAAAATCAAATATTTTAGAAGAAAAATAATTTATTGAATTAATTTATCAAAAAGTAGTATATTAGCAAAAAGTAGCATACAAAATAATAATAACATAATTAAAATCCAGCTCCATTCGGCGGCGCCCCCTCAGAATCAGTTGAACCGTCCCTAAATTTTCAAGAATAAAACAACATAAAATGAAAAGTGTTAAACCATTCTTACTCGGGTCCCAAATTTCCCAGGGCTGCTTTGAAGCGTTCGCATTCTTGCACTGTGCAAAATTGAATGTTTATATTGAGGATATCGTCGAGATGTAGTGTTATCGTCGTCTCATCCAACTGTAACAACTGCTGTCTGGGTAATTTAAATAAATAAATCTTGGGATTAGACGGAATTATGGTAAGTTTCCGATTGTTGGCTTTCACTCTTCTTTCGGCCTTTTCGGAGCTGAAAAACACTTTTGCCCGTGTTTCGAAACCCATCCTTTCGCGTCGAAGACCCAACTGAAATAACCTCAGTTCTTCTATGCTTGAATTTTTTACCCCAAAACGTTTTTGCTCCATTGTTTTATCTGCACATGATAAGCAAATATGAAAAAGATTTGATTTAAAATGAGTCTGATAAACAATAGTCTCGATTAATTTAGCGTAATTTTTCATCTAGTGGTATTACTTACCTCAAATTGATAAAAAAGCACAAAATGAAATTAATAGAATAATATCCATCTTAACCTGGAATGCAATAATTTCAATTGTTATGGACTTGAGTCTTCAATAACTGACTTTTCGTATATTATTAATTTAAAATACAAACAGTACAAATACGAACAGTTCTCGTAGTATGCGTCTAAACACGGTTGTGAAACAAAGGAAAATGAATAACAAAATTATAATAGTGTTTGTAATAGATAACAAGTGTTGACTTAAAGAAAATGAAGTGATGAATTTCTTAATCTATCTTAAATGCCTATTCTTGTTTGAAAGAACATAGTAAAATAAGATAGAAAGAAATGTACCTATATTAATGTATTATTAATATGTTTGATGATGATATCAAATGAGAATGATTAAAGGTATTTAACACAACGGCACAACACAAACCGATTTTTGGCTTAGATAGAGAAAAGCAACCAATTATTAACACACTAGAAACTTGATTTTGTCTTTTACATGCGAAGCACTAAATATTTCAAGTAAAAGAGCAAAAATAACAATTTTAAACAAATTTTAAGAATTTATGCACATGTTCTTTCACTTCTTCTGGAGAGATTAAAATAACAGCAATTTTTCGTAACAATTCAACTTCACCTTCTGTCAGATCAAACAGAATTTCTTCGTCATTTGATATGCAACAAACTGTAGATATTCCATTCTCTTTCAAATTTATAGTTATGTTACCTTCCATTTATATAACCGAAATATTTTTAAATAAGAGAGATATTAAGTTGCACAGTCTTAGCTATGTAATGATCTGAATACATTACCTTTTTCCGCCATATATTCGAACCTGCGCAAAACGGTAACAAATGTGGTCGTGATCGTCATCGAAGCGGAGGAGCCCTACGTTGTGTTTTTCTTTTGGCGGAAGAGTGCCGCAAAAATAAAACACACATGTGAGGGACGCAAAATACCTTTTATTGAAAAATGCCTGTGATAACATTAATTTTCGGCGAACAAATAAAATGAATCCAAAATTAACGGGGGCCAAGTATAACAAACTAAAGAAAATTAACTAGCTGAGGCCATCGCAAAAACAAACAACAATATTAATACAGCAACATTGAAAACAAACACAACGGGTAAATGACAACAAAAATGACAAGTTAAAGGTTACAAAACAAGTGAACAAATTATAAGGCAGTTATCACAGACAGGGACGGATAAAAACCCTTTCCAAAACCATATCCCAGGTATTACTCATATTTTACAATTCAAATTTAATTAGTAACTACACGGTCAAGGTACGGCAACGGGAGCTTAGAGCTGGAGGTAACAAACTCTCGGCCGCGAAGGGGCTCAGAAGAATAATCTGAATCATCTTGAGATCAAGCGACGTTTATAGATATTCGGGGTATTAATGAACGTCAGACTATTTCACTGACCAAGCAAGAGTGACAGAGCGTCTCGGGGTCGTACGATTAGCATTCCTAGACCGCAACCGCAAAGACCTAGGTCCGCCGTCCCCGACCAACCGTTTCCCGACAAACCCCCGAAGTCTCTATAACCTCGACGGAAGCTTCACGATAACATCCCGAAGCCGCTTCCGCAAAGACTTAGGTCCGCCCCCGCTAACGGCTCTAAATAACCGTAGCTTCCACAGAAATTTACTAAACAACCCCACGACTTCCTGATTGTCCCCTAGCTCCCATAGGGGCGCACTTACAACATTTTACTTTAACTCTTAACGACACAAAGACAAACCCGAGTTTAATTCAATCGAACAAAGCGTAACATTAAACGATGAGAAAATTCAGCAAAACAAAGCGCAACAATAAACAATGATAAAATAAGCAAAACAAAACGCAACATTAAACAATGAGCAAATAAAAGAGAACAAAGCGCAAAGTTAAATAACGATAAAATAAAAACGCTTTAAATGGCACAAATATCGGTAAGCAACATAAATAACGAATACAATAATCGATGGCTGGTCGAGTGCCGTTAGAAAATGTTAGTGAAAGCAAAACAATTTTTGAAATTACCAGATTGCCAAAAAAAATGAACCTCCCGGGGAAAACTTAGGGATAACGCTTAAAATTAACAAATGGGCGCTTCTCGAAAGAAACAGCATGCAACAAAATGATATTTACAACATACCCATACCACGTGGTCCTGGTCTCAAAAAAAAAGGGAACGACGAACGTGGGACAAATTACCCGGGGTGGATTAAAACGTCAGATTCCTCACGGGGACACAAAATATCTACTCGGGACGGTATAGTCCAGTCAATAAAGACATAAAAATGGCTCCACCTTCCAAAAGGTACAGAAAAGTTTATACTTGGCAGGTATCTTCTATTAGGCATATTATTAATATTGCCGAGTTTGCGACCTTGGGGGGTTGCTGCTCGCCCCGCCATACTGGAGAAGAGGGGTGCAAAATCACATTTTTGCGATTATTTCACTATCCGTGCGAGATACTTCTATCTAAGTTATTATAGAAAATGTAGAGCATGCAATTCTCTACATTTTTTGTTTTTTTATGTTTTTTTGTCAGATCAACAGTTTCGTAGTTACAGCGTATAGAAATCGAGAATTTCTTTTATTTTTGTACTTTTTATTCTTTTCCACACCACCACAGAGGTAGATATAGGGTGCGTTTTTTTTTGACGTGGTGTCCCCAGTGGGCATAGTCCACGATGCAGTAAAAGTTTACTGTTTTACTCTTTTTGATCCCTTTGTAACCCGAATGATCTGGATCGAACGGTATAGATGAGCTGAATTCATTAGAGTTTATGAATTCGGGAATTCCTCTTGAGAATTTTCCTCTTGTTCCTCAGGGTCATCATCATCATCATCAGGATCAGGAAAGACATACACACACATCCATGGCCCTTGGAAAATATCCTCCCCCTTCGGTGAGATTCGAAGAGTTTTTCGCATAAAACAAAAAAGCAAGGTACGTTCCTTTCTTGTTAATGTTTTTAGTAAAATCTGTTTTGTCTTTCGAATAGATGGTCAGACTAAAACAACAACCAGAGACGGATGTGTGGGTGGCGATTCATAAAAAGGCCGTTTCGTTTAACTCGTTAAATGCGATTTACGATGAATTTTACTATAAAAATGAAATAATTGTGATTAGCTGCACAGATGGAAACCAATTACGCCTTCAACTAAGAGGGAAACATGTGATCCTAAAGTTTGGGTCTCCAGAAGCAATGGAGGCATTTTGCAGAATTGTTAAGTAAGAAAAATTTCTCTACTATTTAATTTATAACAGTTATAAAGCTGTTTAACAAACCACAAGGAAAAAATTATTTATTAAATAAAATAGGTGTGCATTTAAAGTAGCATTATAGTATTAAAAATAACATCTTGCGTTTGTATAACCCACACAATACAATACAAACTGTATTTTTTTTTGCAGCTACTCAGAAGGGATTGAAGCACCATGTCCCTCGCCAGTATCTTCGGTTTCCTTGTTTTAAAGCATATTTCCTAGAGGTTACTTCGCATTGGCGCACGTTTTATAAAATATGATATACAGGGTGTATTTTTAAAATATGACGAAATTTTACCTACGAGGTTGTGGGACAACGTAGAAGACTAAAAGCAGTTAAAAAAATTGTACCTCAAAAATTAAATGTCAATTTATTTTTTGACATAGAATTTTTTAAATATTTTTTCCGAGTTCTACATGAAGCCAGTAGCTCGCGGTTAAAGTTTGGCCGGACGTTTACCTAACACCCTGTACAGGGTCATTATAAATTATTGCCCCATCGTAGGTGGCTGTGCGCTATGCTTTAGGTGCGCCACTACGCCCACTAGTTGTGACAAACATTTATAATGACCCCGTATTTTTTCCACATTTTTTTTGTATTTTACTTTATTAAGGAGGCTGTCGTCAATCCAAGGTTTATTACAATTTAACCTTTTACTAAATAATCTAGAGTTAGAATGCACATACTGAAACGTTCCGACTTCCTTGACTTTTCCTCGATGAAACTTTCCTCCCTCATTTGGTGTATTGTTGGTTGCCGCATTCCCTCGGATGAAATTTTTGCGGAAAAATATGAAACAAAAATAATGAGAAAAGAAATGTTTATGGATCCTATGTTGTGTTTTATTTTTCATTTTGTTTAATGAGGTTCTAACGAAAGGCCGTACCTTTGGAAGGTTTTTTCCAAATAGAATTAAAACGATTGAGCACATTTCACTTAAATTTTATTTAACAAATAATCGAATGTGGTGGTGTTTGGTCCCAACAAATTATCAGAAGTTGGTGGAAATTTGACTCAATGAAATTTGACTCGCAGCCCACGAATTGCGATCTGACTCTTGAATAAATGACTGAGCTGGACCAATATAGGAGTTTATGGCGCGAACAGCATTATAAGAGTTTGAGATGCGAACTATGTGATCCGATTTAGATTTGACTTGTTAAATTGAATCCGACGCGCTGCCTTGGAATCTCATAGATCACCCTGGTCTACTCCGGTGGTCGAAAATAAAAAGGGAAAAAGGTTCTAACAGGGCCAAAGGGTACCTCTCTTCACGTGTCAGCTGTTGTTGATCTGCTAGGTACTTCTAAAAATTGTTCTACATTAGTTTGATTCCCCAAAACCGTTCTAATTAATAATCAGTTCGTAAATTTCATTCTCTCTCGCTCACTCACACCTCTGATTTCTACGACTACCTGACTTTACCGTTACCCGGTGCTCTGTGCTTTCTACCGACTCCCTTTCTACTTTGCCTTGTTACTTTTCTAACTAAAAGTGCCAACGATTCTAAATATTTTTTACAATAAAGCGCTCTGTTTCTAATTTGCAATTCTTGCCCTTTAATTACAAATATGCCACAAATTTGAGAATGCCAAAAAAGTAAATTAACCTAATGAACATTAATTTTGTGGTTCTCTCAATTTGAAATCTGCTAATATCAAATTCATTAATTCAATTATCCCTTGATTTTAACTGGACCTCCCAAATTGTCGAACGAGTAAATTTTGCAGTGTTTCTTTTCCCATAAAAACTGTTATCTTTGTGTTGTGTTCGGACAGAACGCGTACCTGAATTTTCAAAGAAAGGTTGGCAAATTCTTAATTTATCGAACCTATTCGGACCGTTACAATATGTTCTAATAATTGATAAGAGTTTGTCCCATTATCCCTGAGTAAACAATGATTTTAAAATATTCCAATCAACAAGCGATAGTTCATTGTTAAGGTTTTCAAAGTCAGTTTTAATATAATTATATTCCTTGTATTTTTTTATCAGGGTAAAGAAGCAATTGTAAATCAAATTTTATAGTTGAATGATCTATGGGACTTGAAACTTTCACTGAAGTCACAAGATTTTTATCCGTTGTTAAAATTAGATCTAATAAAGAATAAAGATGGATTTTGACAAGTTCGGTACCTTGTGGGTTCATTGATTAATTGAGAAAAACTATTTTCTGACACAAAATCTACAAATATCTGTTCTGTGTTCGAAGCTATGTTGGGAAAATTGAAATCTCCCACAATAATTAAATTAGGAAACTTTTCCAAGGTAGATACAATTGTATCAAGTAAGGTTATGTCATTATTCTGGCTGTTTAAGACTGAATTTGTTGGCGGCCTGTAGACCCATGCAGTGACAAAATTAAATTGAACGTTTTCGATTTTAATCCATACAGAATCGTAAGCTTTGACAGAAATGTTAAGTTCTGTAATAGTAAATTTTTTACTAATAACCGATTTGTCAACATAGATGCAAACGCCACCCCTCCTAAGAGACGACCGGTCGTTTCGAAATAGTAAGTAATTATCAATATTAATTACACTATCTATAATTGATGACTTTTATTTATTTTTGCTGTCAATAGGCGAACGAAATGTTCTAAAGTGACCTCTGGCGGAACCTGGTTGAATTACTTTGTGAAGTATACCTCGTGGTTGTTACATGTGTATTTACTATTTACTAAAGTTGATTCAAGTTGCAAAAAGCCACTTTGCCTTTGCAACAGCACTTTTATGGCATTAGTCATTTGAAATTACTTTAAAACTGTACTTATATGGAAAACATTCAATCCAAACTATGATTTTCTGGTCCCTTTGTGCCTTTATTTGGTTCAAAATAGTTATTTATTCTTATCTGACCCAAAACACATTTGCCCGCAAAAACTTATTGCAATAAAACTATGAGTACTGGGTGTTTACCTTTCTTTGTCACGTAGTATATGACAGGACCTGACTGCAATCTAACAAAAAAATATCTTGGCCTGCTGCGTATTTAAAACAATCGTCAACGGCTAATAACTAACAAGTAAATCTATAACCTCAAAAGTTCATTCAACATGAATGTTTAATCTTCCTTAGTTTTTCATTAAATTGGTACCTACATTTTAACAGATTTGGATTAAAAGGAAAAGTTGATATACATAAAGCATGGATGCTTAAGTTTTCAGGCACAGACCAAATAAAACCACTCTGGTGACACTTTTTAAGACTCTGTGCCCTTTCCCAACACACTGAAATGAGGGTACTGCCTCCAAATAAGAAAAAACATCCTCAAAACTAAGGTACACCATCGTACACAATAACAAAAACAGAAACGAAATAACGTAATATACTTCTTACGACGGCCATATTTGTCACGATTGCAGCGCCACCATCGGTCATTTGTTTCGCCTATACTTGTTACTAACATGACAAATTATTCACTAGGCGCCAAATTCAAATTGTCCTCATTCTTTTTCAATCACACTATACTTATTTATTGCCGTATTTAAATACATTTTATTTTTTAGTAACACGATATTGTTTCATTTCGTCATAGATACAGATTGTGAAAAACAACTCATATCTCCCTTGGGATTTGTCAAATTTTTTCGCCCTCCACATTGTTGACAACAAACTCATGAGAACGAAACTATAGCAACCACATATTCACACAATCTCCCCTGCTCAATATTTTTAATAAAATTTTAACTTTTAAATAGAGAGACTAAAAAATAAAATATTGTATACACCACGGGAGATATTCGTGTTTTTCTCCTCGGTTGACTTATAATAAGTATTAAGTACTTCTACAAGCAACTCGTTAAATTTGGACGTTATTGAACAGATATTTGTATAGAGAACAGATATATTGAAATTTTCGACAATCAGTTTTTTTGTTTGGTAATGATCTGGGGCACGCGATTAATATACTTAATTGTTAAATTAGTTACACCGGAGTTTATGCGCTGATCTAATTCTTCACGTAGTGACTTGAGATACTGCATTTGACGAGGTGTTTTGTCCTCTCTTATAACAATTTTCGCATAAACATCCTTACCCAAAAGAACTGATTGTTTTCTTAAGCACGATCGAGCTGAATCGGAATTATTTAACCGCAGTTTAAGCGGGGCTGGTTTCCTGCCGCTACTCTTTCCCAAACGGACAACATTCTCAGGGGATACAGCTAGCGAAGTGTTGATAACCTTCAAAATATCGTTTGCGATCCCCACATCTTCAACATGAGGATCTTTCTTGACATTATATAAGATGACATTGCAGGCTCGAACTGACCTGGTATTCGAGCCAATCAGAGTTTCCAACTGAGCAAAACGTTCATCAAATGACGTTTTCATACTATTAACAAGAGTTTTTATCTCCGCCATAGTAGTAAACGTTACGTTGCATCGGTTGCAGAGCACTTTAATATTAGCAGACCGAGATTTGATAGATTCAACTTCTTTTTCACTCAAAGTCAGACAACGTATGTGGATGTTTAATGTACAGCCATCACACTTAACGTGTGCCGATTTTCCACTAACATCCTTAAAGCAGTGGCAACAATTAGCACTCATTGCACCTAATTAATATGCAAGAGGCGCACCCGCTTGTTATTTTTAATGTTTTTATAACGCAACGCTGTGTATCGCTAGGTACAAAAAACACCAGAGGACAAAAACAACGGTAAGATACGGATCTTATCTGTCTCGTTGAAAAATGTATTTATTTTTCACTTTAGTATAATTGCATGATAACTCCTAGGATACGAAATACGTAAACATGTCCATAACAACCGGGGCATAATACAGGGCGTAATAAGAATAAGCGGGCGTAATAAGAATAAGTGGGCGTAATGAATTCATAACGCCCTCATCAATTCATAATTGCAGAGATGCCAATATATTTTTTTTAAGAACACGTAGTGAAAAATAAAATCTTGTATGCACCACGGCGTCACCGAATGATTACGCCCATCGAACGATATCCATCTCTCGGGCTAAAGCCGCCGAGTTGGATTCATCGTTCTCCGGGCGTAATCATCGTTGTAACGCCCTTGGTGCATAAATAGCTATTAATACGGCAATAAATAAGTATAGGTGCTTTAGGTACTTACGTAAAAAGTTGCAAAAGTTGGATATGCAAAGGCACAAGTAATATCTGAGTTAGAAAACGATATAACTTTCGAAAATATACGAATCACACTAAACACTGGCAAATGGAAAACAGAACGGAGCACGTTGGCACACGTCTGCACACATCCGCAGCATTAACGACACACTCGGGTATTTAAAAGCCCTCCTTCCTCGGGCTTTAAACATTCACTCGTGCCATAATTTCCTGATTATGCCCTTAATACATAATTTAAATTATTAAAGGGTTAATTCGCCGTTTATGTTCCGGTGCAACGCAGTTAGAAGAGCTTAGTAATTTAATATTTTTTATATACAGAAGTTTTATTAAAAATTCATTCAAGTACAAATATTATGCTTAGTTCAAGTACTGGTTGATGGTGTTGAGAATGGGATACGGTCCGTTGCCACAGAGTCCGCGGAAATCGTCAGTGTCCAAAGACCACACCATAGCCCCACCAAGATTTTTGGAATTGGCGAATTCAATCTTCAACTGAATCGACTTTTGATCATCGAAGCCAAGCCATTGGTTGCCGTTTTGGATATGTGGTACTTGTTGCTCATCATCCCACGTGTAGTCCCAATCACTGTCCAATTCACATATCTAATCCAAAAAATAAAGGAGTTAGTTCTACTTGCCGCTCTTGAAATATCTACAATTTACCTCATTGTAGCCGATAACACCCATTTCGCGAGTGTAAGGACCGGCTTCGCTTCCTCCATAGGTACCAGCGTACAATGAAGAGTTGTTAGGATCGGCCAAACTGAATCCACGACCGTATGTTCCCAAACCAATGTTGATTTTCTGAGGGTCTGCACCTTCATCCAGCCAGTACTGGATACCAGCAGCCTAAACATTTATAAATCAATATAGTACTAGATCAGCTAATCGTTTACGTACGACGTTGAGGGTTTTTTGTTCGTCGGTTACGTCTAGACTGGAGGCGTATAAGGGGGCATAGTGACCCACGAAGCTCTCAAAGGCACCATGGAAGTCGTAGACCATCACATTAATCATATCCAGGTTTCTGCAAGTCAATAAATAATAATCAAAGTGTTTTGACATATCGATAGATTCCTACTCTGAGACTCCGGGAATGTCGTAAGAGAGCTTGCAAGAAGCAATTCCTCCTGAGACAGCAGCTGACAAAATCAAGCCTTTAGCATTAAGGGCAGACTTGAGTTCTCCAAGGAGAGTAACAAAATTTGCCTGCAAGAAATAGTTGACACTGTAATTTTTAAAAATTTTTTAACGTACTTTGTCTATATCTTCGCCACCACGTTGGCAAGGGTACTCCCAATCCAGATCAAAACCATCAAAACCGTACAGGTCGATGAAATCAAGAACGGCTTGTACCATTGCAGCTCTGGTATTGGCATTTCTGGCCACTTGTGAGTACTTGTACGATCCCTCGTTCCATCCGCCCATGCTGAGAATTATCTTCAAATTAGGATTTTGCTCCTTGAGGCTCATCAAATGATTCATCTCATCTGCAAGCATCCCGATTTACAATTGCATTGATAAAATCTTTGTTATATTACCTAGACCAGTGAGTTCCCAGTCGTCCAAAACGGAAACAGTACCATCTTCTCGAAGACCAACGAAAGCGTACAAAATGTGGGTGCAGAGATTGGGGTCCACATCAAGAGCCGTGAATTTACCATTGTCGGGTCTGTAGATGGTCCAGCTGGCAAAGTAGCATACCACATTTCCTGAAACAGATTCGGTTGATTGAGGATTAAATGTGTTGATTGAATATTTACCAGCAGAAGCAGATAGCACCATGAAGGCACTGGTAAAAGCTAGAAGAAGCAAGAGCTTTGACATTTTGATTTGAAGGGGAAGACTTGTCGACTTGCCAGACTTTCTTGAGTTGGATATTTATATGCAGAAAAATGGAAGATGAATATCTAATCTTATTATTTATTGGTCTTAAACTATAAGCATCTGATAAGTGAATAATAGAGCGACTCTCTATTTTAAGTGTTTATCAAAAATCTGACAGGAAAAATGAAATTTCCAATTTTTCTAGTAATCTCGAGAGGATTTGCAGGAGGTCTTAGTAAGAGTTAGATGACACTATCTCAAGTGTTTATTCGAAGCAGATGTCATTTATAATAATCAAAGTGTCGAGAAGTAGTTGCGATTAATTTACGTAGTGAATTTCTGTAATTTAAGTAATTGTTCACTAACAAATGAATTCTTTTTGCTGGAGCTGTTACCAATAATATTTTTCTATCTGGGGAGTCTTCCCAATATTAAGAATAGAACATGTCGACAATATCATTGCTGAAAAGATTTCAAGCTTCAGGGGTACTACTCTCTATACAGAAATAGCACTTTTAAGACTACATCGGATATTTTTTTAAATTGCACCTTATAGTAGGCGTTGAAGAGTCGACTGTGAACGCACTATGCAGGTTATATTACGGCTCAGCTGTTCAAAAACTTACGTTTTACACGAGTGGTGCGTTCACAATCGACTCTTCAACGCCTACTACGTGGTGAAATTAAAAAAAAACACCCGATATCAGTCTTAAGAGTGCAGTTTCAACTGACCTACAATATGCAGTAGGATTTGAAAAATTACAAATATTTAAATTTAAGAAAATTTTGTCTTTGCAAAATTGGTATGAACAAATAAACATACAGAATTTCCACGTTCCAAAATTATTTTTTAAAGTTAGATATTTTTACGATAAAAAATGTTTTTAAAATTTTCCAGAAAGCGATACGACGTGCGTGTATCTGTCTGTCTATCTGTCTCTGTGTCTATCTCTCTGTCTCTGAAATGTACTTTCGTTCACCACAACTTTTGCAAAAATACGCTCATTTGAATTTTTCTTTATACAAAAATAGTTATTAAGAATGTTTCAGTAAGGTCTCTGGGCATATGTATACAGGGTGTCTCAAAAATGGCGCCCAATCTCCTAAGGGTCTTAAAGAATAGAAGTCTAGGAAGGTAAATCTCAATATAAAATTTGATCGGACCAACAGATTTTGTATAACTTGCTCTTAAATATGGTAATTTCAAAGAGATGTATCTCCTTTATTACCAAATTTTACAGCTGAATCATAAATTACTTTACAATGTTACTTTTTCCAAGACCCCTTTAGGTAGTGGAACAACACCGAAGTAATTCTTTTTAGAGTAATGACCTACCAAAATACGCTAAAATAACAGTGGCAACATTGACCTCAAAGGAGAATTGGTTTAGTTGATTGTGCATACCAACCGATGTTGCGAAATTTGCTTATTTTAAAATGTATATAACTTAGAAAATAGTCAAAGGAGAAAAAAATTCACAACGAAATTGAACTCAACTCTTCAAATAGTTTAACCCCTCAAGAGATTGGGCGCCATTTTTGAGACACCTGTATTGATTTTAATTTGACTTGAATGTTTCTTTGCATAAAACACTTCCTTTAGTATTTAATTTATTTTGGTAAAAGTCGGATCAGCTATTTTGAAGATATGCGCAGTTTTGTATTATCTATCACGTACTTATCTAGTCAAGAGTAAGATATTACAAATTCTATCTATTTCTCCTGTGTTATAAATATCGTATGATCAAAAAGTCAGGGTTGCCGTGGAATTAACAAGTCATCTATGAAATTATTTATTTCAATTATTTTTGACATTTACTTGAGAACTTTCAAGTTAGCAGGTTATAATTCAAAATGTTTCAAATAGAACATACATTTTTTATTATTAAATCATACTACAATAATGTACATCGTGGTAAAATGGTAATTGGGTTTATTCGGCTCGTTTATGTTTAAATGAGTTCCGTGAGAGATTAACGCTACTTTGAAGTACACATAAAAACTACGGGCAGTAGAAGTAAATAACTCAATAGATGTTTTACATTTCATAGCTATCGCGATCCAAAGACTTTTTGATCATACTATAACTTATATCGTGCGATCCATTGAATTTGTTATTAGAGTTGGTGCTGGAACTGTCAACACATGCCTAGTTTTGAACTATCGCGACAAACGTCACATTTAATGACAATTGTAAAACAGAAAATGGCGAATTAAGGATTCGTTACAACAGATGCTGAAAGTGTTCACCATTTTATTCTAAGCACAAACGAGACCTTCGTTTAACTCCACTGATAGCATTTTGTAACATTAATTTATACACAAATAAGTGTATCGATTCAAAAAAACCTACGGCTTCAATTCTAGCGCCACCTTTAATAACAAATTCAATGAATCGCTCGATATACCTATACCGTTCACGATTGTTTCAAATTCGGACTATCTATGAAAATCTGACATTTTAGTTGGTAGTATTGTGATTTGTCATAATAAATCTATTTTAGGTAATAATTGAAGCGAATATTGCTGCCAGTTTGCTACATTTTTTAAATAGGTACGTGAACGCATTAAGAACAATAATTTAAAACTTTAATTGAAATGAAACATACATATTTGTAGCCAAGTTCTCGTTTAAGAACATTCCTGATGTTTTAAAATGGGTAAGTTATTATTACTAACTAAATTAATGACGGAATTGACAACAAGGCGAATATTTAAAAACGAAACGTTATATGACAGGACCTGACGCCAATCCAACAAAAAAATATCTTGGCCTGCTGCGTGTTTAAAACAATCGTGAACGGCTAATAAGTAGGACAACTTATGAAACTTTGTAGCAGTAATAAAGAAATAAAGTACACAATATGAACACAAGTCCCGTAGTGTGTCATTATTTCACTCTGGCGTTATGCAAACACATGCATCGAAAAAATCAAGTCATGAGAATGAAAATAATTGAAGTTATTTCGCGATGTTAGCTTCAAAAATTTTAGATTTGTGTTTTGATTTTGATTGCTTTTTTAATTACAGACAGTCGTAGAAAAAAATATTGTAATAAGACTCATGCATAAAGCGTCTTTTTTTACTCATGGGATTCTGTACTCATCTACGACTCGTGCGCTCAAACTTCTCATTCGTGATAAAATGTAGTACTTATTTAATGCACTTGTTGCACAAAGCACAAATATCTATTTTTACAAATAAAAGTTCTTTGCCCTGAGGTCTTGCAAGTATGTACTTAATTTTAGTAACGTTTTTATATGAAAATATCTTTCTGTTCTTGATCTAATTTCTATTGATCTAATATTGGTAAAAACGACAAATCATTTCCGAACATTTATAACGATTACTTGAACTATCTTAGATACATTACAAGTAATTTCTTTGGCCATATCTAGTTATCGATAATCTTATCTATATTTACAGTACTTTAACTTATCAACTGTTGTATAAACGGTGCCAGTGACAAATTTTACAAATTTTTAAGTGATTTCATGTGAATTGAATGACTCAGTTATTTTGATTTGAAATATTAATTATAAAAAAATATCATCAATCATGTAATCATATAACAGATTAATAAATATATCAAGGTGTGTATCAAAATTAAGAAAAAAAAAATCAAATGTTATCGTTTGCTTATGTTTGTTTTGTTTTTGGATACTTTTTCTTGCTTTTCTTTATTGCATCCTGTGTCTTCTATAAAGTGTCAACACTTCGAACAAAAGCGACAATTTAATTTTGGTTTTTTAAGGAAATGAAAGCATAAAACTATTTTAATTGTTTAATGAACAAGCCAGTTTTAATTCAAATATTTGTTGATTGTAGTAAGGATTGGATAGGGTCCGTTGCCGCAGATTCCACGGAAATCGTCAGTGTCCAAGGACCAGACCATGGCACCACCCAGACCTTTCGAATTGGCGTATTCAACCTAAATCCAACAGGTTGAAAATTCTGTCACACATTAAAACACTCATGGTACTACCTTCAACTGAATGGACTTCTCATCGTCGTAACCGAGCCATTGGTTGCCGTTCTGGATATGTGGTACTTGTTGCTCATCATCCCAGGTGTACTCCCAACTGCTGTACAGTTCACAAACTTCATTGTACCCAATCACACCCATAGCGCGTGTGTACGGACCGGCTTCACTTCCTCCATAAGTAGCAGCGTACAGAGAAGAATTATTTGGATCAGCCAAAGCGAAACCGCGGCCGTAGGTTCCAAGACCAATGTTGATTTTCTTGGGATCAGCACCCTGATCCAACCAGTATTCAATACCGGCAGCCTAGATAATTTAAAACTTAATACGGTACTCGATAATAGCAAATTGTTTACGTACGACGTTGAGAGTCTTTTGTTCGTCGGTTGCATCAAGACTGGAGGCGTACAAGGGGGCGTAGTGACCAACAAAGCTCTCGAAAGCGCCATGGAAGTCGTAGACCATCACGTTGATCATGTCCAGATTTCTAGAAGTCACAAAATTAAGCAAGAGTTTTGCTAGAACCACAGAGTCTTACTCTGAAACTCCGGGGATGTCGTAAGACAGCTCGCAAGAAGCGATTCCTCCAGAAACGGCAGCAGACAAGATCAGGCCTTTCTCATTCAGAGGTGCTTTGAGTTCTCCAAGAAGTGTGATGAAGTTAGCCTAAAGGACTAAGTTGACAGAAAGCATTTTTTATCAATTAATTACTTGCCTTGTCTTCATCGACACCACCTCTCTGGCAGGGGTACTCCCAGTCCAAGTCGAAACCATCAAAACCGTACTGATCGACAAAGGCCAGGACAGATTGTACCATCGCCTGTCTCAAACCTGGACTTGCGGCGACTGCGGAGTACTTTTGGGACCCTTCGTTCCATCCTCCCATACTAAGAATGATCTTCAAGTTGGGATTCTGTTCTTTGAGACTCATCAAATGGTTCATTTCATCTACAGGTCAACAATTAAAAGAAGGGAAGAATCACAAATTAATGGATTTACCCAATCCGGTAAGCTCCCAATCATCTAAAACTCTTACGGAACCATCTTCCCCAAGACCGACGAAAGCGTACAGGATGTGAGTGCAAAGGTTGGGATCAACATCGAGGGCCGTGTATTTGCCATTGTCAGGGCGGTAGATTGTCCAGCTGGCGAAGTAGCAAACCACATTTCCTGTGGTCATATTTTTATAATTTGGTTAAAAATGAGTTAGAGGTACTTACCAGCTGAGGCAGAGAGCACCATGAAGGCGCTTGTGAAGGCGAGAAGTAGCAACAGTTTAGTCATCTTGCTTGAATGGTTCGTCTGCAAATGCTGCTTCTACCTAGGCTGGACCGGCTTTTATACACATCACACGATGGAAGAAAAACAAAGATGTTATCAGTGGAGTAGTTTATATTTTTGATGAAAAATATTTCAAGAGCTAGCTTAGTTGAAGTGGTTGAGATAAATACTAAATGGAAGATTTAAACTGATTAATTTTACTGTATTTTTGAAAATTATTGTTGGCCTAAATAAAATATACAATAAGTAAATGAATTTTTATGGAATTACTAATGCTTAGATTAGAGATTAGATTAACGCTAGGAGTGCAATTGCACAATGTTTATATTTATTTGGTTTGGTAATAGTCATTTCATTTCCCAATAAAATATGACACCATATAATGTCGAGAAATAATCTTAGTCAGACTTTAGGAAACAACAGAAAGAAACTGTGACAAAAGAAAGCCTAGAAGAAATAAAAAAGTGGGTTAACTTTTAGTTAAAAGTTGTGATGTATAGTTGACTCAAGTTGCAAAAAACCACTTGTGATTTGCAACAGCATTTTTTTCATATTTTTTAAACAAATAAAGGCACAAAGGGACCAGAAAATCATAGTTTGGATTCAATATTTTCCATATAAGTACAATTTTAAAGTAATTTCAATTGACTAATGCCATAAAAGTGCTGTTGCAAATGCAAAGTGGTTTTTTGCAACTTGAGTCAACTTTAAAAGAAATCTATGTGTGTGGCAAACAGAAATATTAAGAAAAGAACAACAAAATGAACTGCATTAAAAATGCAAAGTAAAAAATTATTGAAATGTGAATTTTGAATAATTATTCTACGTTATGTCCCCGGATTGAGTTCACAAGAGGAAAACATGTTTTATTTTAGATTTTACGCAAAAACGGGAATAACATTTCTTGCTTCATTTGAAACTCCCATTTCCGTTATTAAAATCTCAGTATTGATGTACTGCATTTTTAAATTAACATTTTCTGTTAAAATTTGGGATTTGGAATTAATTTTTATGTTATAAATTTTATTACAATTGGCCTTGGTTTTTGGCAAACAACTTATTATTGTTAGAAATAATTTCAAAATGTTGTCTTTAGAACACAGAATTTATTTAATCCAGTGTTGGAATGGTTTTCGTCACATAAATACAAAATTTAATGAAAAATTTACCAACAACTATGTATCACGCATGGGTGTGCAGAAGCTTATAAAAAAGTTTCTAAAAACTTAATTAGTGACTAATTTACAAAAAAAATATTGTGAAGACCTGCCTAATAGAGCTGAAGAACTAAGATAGCGCATAAGGAAAGCTGTAGCATCATTAACAATCGAAGAAATTCGGGATAAAAGAACTTCGATGTAGGGTTGAATTATGTGCAGAAAACGGCGCAGAGTTAATAGAATACTTTTATATTCAATTACGAGTATTTTATTATTATTATTAAAATAAGCGTTCGGGCAGAGGCCGAGCCTGTTATGCCCGCGCGTCCAAAACAATAGTAAACCACAATACGTTTTACTTAATTACTGAAGTCACATAACTGTCATACCGAGATTTAAAGCCAAGAGGTGTTGTGCTGGTAACTACTTCTACAGGTAGGGAGTTCCACACGTCGAACACTCGATTCGTGATGAAGTTTTGCCTAGCACTTGTGCGAAAATTGTCCTTTGCCAGCTTCAAATCATGCCCTCTAGTTCTCCCCCCGTCGTTTAATGGAAAAAGGTGCTTAATGGAGGAATTTTTGTCACCAGTCAGCGCTTGATGTACCAATATAACATCTCCTCTTTTACGTCTGTCGGAAAGCAGGGGAAGGTTCATTAAGGAAATTCTTTCAGAGTACTCGGGGCGATTTCTACCGAAAGGGATACGAGTCGCTCGTCGTTGCACAGATTCCAACAAGTCAATGTCACGTTTTAAATTAGGAGCCCATACTCCATGACCGAACTCCAGAACTGGCCTAACATATGACTTAATAAGCTTAGCAGTTACAGCCAAGGTAGTCTTAGTAAATGTTTTGCTCAAAAGATAGACAATTTTATTCGCCCTCTTGACCACATATGAGGTATGTTCCGACCATGACAAATTTGATGTTACCAGAACTCCCAAATCCAAACATGAACTCGACTTGAGCAGTTCCACACCACCCAAATAATACCCATGACACGGGTTTTTGTCGCCGATATGAAGAACCGTGCATTTCCCAATGTTAAGTGGAAGCTGCCAATCGCTTGCCCATTTACTGATGTTAGAGATGTCATTGGAAAGCATTTGGTAATTTAAACTATCATTATATATCTTCATATCATCAGCATACATGACCCATGACGATCTTACACTGTATTTGACGTCGGCCGTGTAAACTATGAACAATAACGGACCGAGCACGGACCTCTGTGGAACCCCACTTATTACCTTTTCCGATGCGCTAAGCACGCCACCAACTTTAACCTTAAAAGTACGATCACTAAGAAAGGCGTCAAGCCAATAAAAAAGACTGTCCCGGATACCGATATGTTGCAATTTAAATAAGCTTTCTTGGCACCCGATCGAAAGCCTTAGCAAAATCGAAATATACAACATCAAGAGGTCTGCCTAAATCTAACAGTTTGGTCCAGTCAGAAAGACAACATAGTAGATTGGAGGTGATGGACTTCCCAGGCATAAAACCATGCTGATTATCAGGTATGACATGATGGTTCACTAAGAATTTTATGGTAGTATCATAAATAATCGACTCCATAATTTTAACCACTAACGACGTCAAACTTACAGGCCTATAGTTACCTGGATCAAATTTATCTCCTTTTTTAAAGATGGGACAGATAATTGCCGTCCTCCAATCCGAAGGTAAAACCCCCGAGTCAAACGATTGCCCAAATAGCATGCTAAGAGGTCTGCACAGAATATCAGCACAAGTTTTTAATTGTTTGATTTTTTCGAAAAAAAGTAAAAGATATTTTCTTTTATTTTAATGTTAAGTCTTCCTATGTATTGAAGAAGACTTTTTACAGAAATGGGGGTTCTTTTGCGTAAAATAAAAAAAAAAATTCATCTTGTAAACTCAATCCGAGGACATACGGTATAGAAGTAATAGGGAAAAAAATTAAATTGAATACGTAGATGAATCATAAAATAATTGCATAAATCTGACTGGACAATGTATAAAGTAAATAAAAAGATTTTGCTACATTTTCAATTTTTTTGACATGATCAGTAATACGATTATTACATTTCACTTTTAGCCAATTCTAAGCATTTGTCAAATATCTTTAATCAAGCAAAGGTTCCTCATTTCTTGTAAAATTTACATATTGTGAAAAAAGATATTTTTTATTATACCCGAATCATAATCCCTGTTTTTGACACTAAAATGCGTTCGAAAAAGGGCCTTTTTTTGTTTGTAAACAGAAACAAATTTAACTATCAATTTTTGCAATTACATACATTAATAATGCATTTTGATCCGTTTTCGAAAGTCATTTTCGTACCGCTCTTTGGATCGAATCAGTAAGAGAACTGCACATGCAGCGTTGGCAATTCCTCGGATATTTTCTTCCACTTCAAGAAAATCGCCTTCAAAGTCTTCATCGTGCATTAAAACCATTCTTTCTTTTCTTTCTTTTTCCAACAATTTTCACAAAACTTCTAACAGTATTTTTGTTGTTTATCACAACACCATGACGACGTAGGTATCAATTGCCATACCGCCTTTCATTAGAAAATATCATCTTTTTAAAAACATAAATAGCAATTAAAAAACGATGTTTAAAGGCTGAAGTTGGAAATAAAAGTTTGTATGCAACTCGCTTAGCAATCAATCTTTACGGGGCTTACTGGATTATGGAACTCGCTCCTTCGTCGCTCGTCCCACAAATTCCAACTCGCCCGTAAAGATTAATTTACTAAGCGCGTCACATAAATAACTATTATTACAAAATTAGTAACGTAACGTTAATGACCTAGGTATTTAATAATTATACATTCTAAACCAACATATGAATCGTAATACAAGATTAATATTTTTAGAAGTTATCTACCTAAGCCTTAAAAAAATCTATTTGTATTGAATTTCTAGAAACACTACACCATTATCTCCTATTTTATCACAAAGTAATCCATGAGTGAGTACTCTTTAACAACAATAAAAGCGTATTTAAACGTTTAAGAGCAATTCAGAAGTATATTCCATGCATAAACAGTGTGTTCACGGCAGGACTACATTTTGATTCTGAATTATCACGTAAAGAGATTAAAATCATAGTTGACAAATATAGGTACACGAGAACCTAACAAAAATTATGTTATTTTAATTTTCAAACATAACATGATTTTTATAATATACACAAAAGTATCTTTTTTATTTTTTAAAAGGTTTATAATATTTACATCACTAGCATGGTAAAAAAGTTTTTACTGGCGGGCAGAAGGATATGACTTGAGAGCCGAAGGGGAGCCAATCACCTTTGGAGCCAATAATTTTTAATAGTTTGTAACTATTTACAAGTGAGGAACAAATAAAATATTTAACAATCCACGCACACGTTTTACTGGCTCCAGAAGGTGACTGGCGAGCCATGCTAGTAACCTTAAATACCATACATTTTAAAGGAATTGATAAATTATATTAATTTTTTGCATATCGTAATGAAAATGGCACTTTTTACACGCAAAATCGTAGTGAAAGTTGTACTTTTTTGCATCATTTTATTCCATTTCCTTGGAGATGATTGTCAAAGCATACCTATTTTTTTTTTTTTGTAATTTTTCATAAATTCTTTTGGACCAAATTTCTGAACTTACGATATGCAAAAAAATAATGTGTACAACACGTTATGAAAGCCCCTTTTTTCATTTCTTTGCATGATTAACTCGGGCTACGCCCTCATTAATCAATCTGCAAATTCGTGAAAAAAAGTATGACTGTCATAACTAGTTGTACATACAAATAACTATGTATAATAAAATTATAAGTGATGAGGACAGAAAATATGTGGAACCTGGATCGTTTATTAAAATTTTTAATTAAGGATACGAGTGTTTTAGCAATCCATCATTCGATATGTATCTCTTAATTTTCACAGATAGGTACTAGTATGACATTTCTGATTATTTAATCTCTTACACTTTGAACGGAATCCTATTATAACTACGTCACACGGTACTTCTGCTTAAAAAAATCCACTTTTGCCATTTATCAGATGAAATTCGATAGAAATATTTTATTTTTATATCCGATCATGAAACAACCTAACGATCTTAAAATGAATTTTTTTATCCAACACCTGTTTATTATAATTATAATAATAATGCTCATTTTGAAAATATTATGAGGTCTATAAAACACTAGTGGACTTATGAAAACATAATTAAACTGTTTTTATAATTAAACAGATTAGAGAGAATTGAACAGTTTATTGAACAACTAAAAATATTATAAATAAAATTAGAATTAAAATTAGAACAACTCTTTTTTTGGCGTTAAAGTAGTAACCCAACAGCAACACGTCTTCGCTTATCAAATAATAAATTTGTTGTAAGCAAATAAACAATTTGTCTAACTGATCTAACTGATGTACTAAGATAAAAAATAATATGTATAGCATTTAAAAACAGTATAACACTAAAAAAAATACTTATTATACGTTCTTTGAAGGAGTATTTGTTTACCGACTAATCCAGCGATTCACAAACTGTAGGGCGCGCCCCCCTAGAGGGCCGTAATAACAATAAAGGGGGGGGGGGGGGGGAGCGTATCGAAAAATTAGAAAATATAAATGAGAAAATATCTATATCAATACTAAATTTAAATCAAGTTTAATAATTTACTAGTGACTCCCTTGGGCCTGTCTTGCAAAGCGAAGTTTTTCAAAAGAAGGTTTAATATTAGAAATTGACACTCTGAGTTCTTTTTCTATATTTAGCTGAAATCTTTAAAGCAGTCGCCACAGAAAATCCGATTCGCCAGAAAACTCATCACCACCCCTGCCCAAAATTCAATAGGTAATTTATTACTAAATTGTCTTTCATTTCGCCACTTGCCATGAAGTGTGTGAAGATATTTCTTTTTCGGCAGTTGGGAGATCTTCGGGAGCATTTTGAAATGGGTACCTAACCCACTCGTAAGTTGTCGTCAGCAAGAAAATACGTTTTAAAATTCTTTGCCAGTATGGCTAAGTAATTTCCAATGGTTACACAAACAATATTCATATATTGTTCTTCAGCCTTTTAAGATATTCATCCACATTTGCAAACATTTCTAGGTTTTATGCTTTAAATTTCTCCTCCACAATTCCAATTTTCTACAAAAAGCATTAACTTTATTACTGGTATCCAACGTATGTATATTTGGTCCTTGGAGTTGAAGATTCAAGGTATTTAATTTCTCGAATAAATGTCGACCAAGTAACTCAATTTCATCACAAATACATAAATCATTTCGCAACTTTGCGGCTTCCAGTTCGCTTTTCTTTTCTAGAAAAATGGCGATTTCATCTTTTAATTCATAAACACATTGCAAAAATATCCCACGTGAAAACCATCTTGCCTTGCAGTAAAACAGTGATGCTGAATGTACTGCAGCCATGTCTTTACAAAGTGCAGACAAGATTCTTGATCAGAATTGTGATTGAAAATTGGGTCGCAAAGATTAAAAGGTTGAGAAACGCTGGACTAATCTTTAAAATTAAAATATTATGACAGTGGCAACGAGGCGAGTTATCCTTGACACAATAAATTCAAGTATAATACCTATAATACATAATATGATTGTACAAATATACTGCTATAAATATACTCGTATTTTACAGCTTTATTTTTTTCTCTACAATAAGTAAAATATAAAATAAAAACCAATCAACGCTTGTTATTAACTATAAATAGGTAATGTTTAAAAGGAAACTTTAACTGCTTTTAGTTGATAATGTCATTGATAGTAAATACAAGAACACAGGATGACCAACTGAAAACAATTCTACCAAGTTGCCTCAAATGATTTGTACCTACGTTAGAATTGTGTTTCTTGAAATTAGGTATACTTTGTCCAGCGAGAGATTGGGAGATTTTAAATAGTATTAAATTAACCCAACACTACAAAATGCACTAGAATACATTAATTAGAGCATAATTTCAGGGCAAAAATGTTACTGCTTGAAGGATAAATTTCAAATTTTACGTGCGCTAGGTACTACTTTCTCTACGTAGAATTTAGTGGTTTTTATGTCAACCAATCTCTCGCTGGACAAACTTTACCTACTTAATAAAAAAAAAAGGTTCAATAACAGCCATATTACCTAACTTTATATTTCTCGTTACCTATTGTGAAAGAAACATGAAGGTTTATTTTTGGAATCATGAATTAATTTTCTCATTTAATTGTTAGAACGAACATGTAACATCAAAAATATTAATTTGTTTTTTGCATTTTAATGCTTTATTACTCTCAATTTATCCTTAAAGACTATTACAATAATTTAATCGTATAACGTAGAAAACCGAAATTTATTTTTTTACTTGATTAAATCTCAATTTCGACCCAAATAAATTAATAGTTATTTTTATATTAAGTGCGCGAAGAGAGTGTTTTTTGTGCATGAAAAGGTCTTTTACGCCGAGACGAAGGTCGAGGCAGTATAAGCCTTTGAATGCACAAAAACATCTTCGCGCACGAAATATAAACAATATTTTTTCTATAATTGATTCAAAAAATTGAAATTAAAAATTCAAATTTTTGAAGGAACTCTGAAGTTTCAATGCAGTGACCATGTTGCTAGGTAACTAATAAAAAACAGTGCGTGAAATGAAAAACAGAAATAGTCGTATGCGTGAAATTGCATTTCACACACTGTTTTGTATGGTTTCGATCTTACTAACAATGTAAAAAAAAGACACGTAAGAAAATGACCCACTTCATGCACAGATAACTATGCGTGAATTTCAATTTTTTGAATCAATTATAGAAAAAATTTATGTTTTCTTTGTAAATTTTATTTAAGTAGATTAATATCTAAAATCACCAAGAATGCAAACAGTAATACACGAGAGTATTGCTTCGTATCTAAAAACATTTGCGATTGTAATGTTATTTGAGACAACAATTTAATTTCAAAATCAATTTGAAGGAAAATAAGACAATAATAATGTATAGTTTTTAGTATTAAAAGCAGTGTGCTTGGATTTTTTTTTTGCTAGAAACATTGGAAACCATTGAAAACTTTTGTAATGTTATCAATCTTAATAGATTTAAATAGAAAGAAGTTCTGTGAAGTAGATTCATTTATTCGCAGTATTTTAAAGCATTTTTAAATAAAGATCACTTAAGGTGGCTCGGTGGCCGCATGGCTGTCGGAGAAAGTACTCCGAAGTCGCGGTCCCGATGCTAGTGGGTTCGAATCCCACCGAAGGAGGAGGATTTTTTCAAAGGAAGGAACCTCCGCCGGGCCATGGATGTGTGTGTATGTCTCCTCGGGGCTGACGGTAGGGTGGTTCAAGGAAGAATCAACACTCTTTCGGCCACCACCGCGAGGTCAGCACGGGTTCGAGTCCCGTCGAGAAAAGGCGCCCATGGGTGTATAAATGTTGTTGTGTATGTCTGTGAATGTGAGGTGGAATGGGCGTGGGTGGCCGGTCGCATCACCTGAGAAGGCAAAGGAAATTGGAATGGAAAAAACGGCCGACCGAAAGGTACCGTAAAAAGCCGTAAGGCTAAAAACGGGAATGGCAATTAAAAAAATAAATAAATAAATAAATAAAGATCACTTAGCAAAAAACAATAATTCAATCAGTGTAGCAAGTTAAACAGTTTAAAAAGGTTTCATATCTTATCTAAGTGTGGTGCATGTGTCATATTTGCATTTGTTTTTCAAATACATTCTAATTTAATTTTTAATCATAACATACTATTAGTGATATTACTTACAGCGACAATCATCAAAGTTCTCTTTGTCTACTGAATCTGATAAATTGGACAAAATCTAATTGTAAAAACTGTGCAAAATATATCGCTAGTTTATGTTGTCTTTGATGGCATGCAACAAAGGTTTGGCATCCCCACAACGTCCATGAACATCGTCTTGATCGATGGACCAAATCATGGCTCCGCCCAACCCATTGGAATTAATGTAGGCCACTTTGTTACGGATTGATCCTTCATCATCTATACCCAGCCATTGGTCTCCACTAACACAAATCGGCATCTTTTGCTCAGCATCCCACGCGCAACTCCAGGAATCCCTGTTCTCGCAAAACTACCAACATTCTTTGCTTTTAAATCTTTTTTCAAATGTGTTCTACAAATTACCTCCAAATAGCTCCAACTTCCTTCCTCTCCAATGATGGGCCCTCCTTTTCCCGCGCCTTTGATGGGTGCGTGTAGTCCATTATTATTTGAATCTTTGAGAGTGAAGCTGTGTCCGTAGAAGGCGATTCCTGCAATGAGCTTTCCAGCACTTGCTCCAGCATCCCTCCATTGCCTAATCGCAGCATCCATATTGAGATTATCTTTTTCCCACTCGCTCTCCACAGAAGAAGCCCACAGAGGCGAGTTCTGACCAGTGTACTCGCTCCAAGGACCATACATGTCGTATGTCATAATGTTAATGTGATCCAAAATTCTAAAACACTTGTAAGACGTTGTTTCACTTAAAGTACCTAAGTAGACTTACTGAGACATTTGCCCAACGTCGTAACCATCACTGACATCAGCACCAACAGCAGCACTGACCTCCCATCCATCCCGACTGAAATCATCTTTGAAATCTTTCAAAAGAGAGATGAAATTGGCCTAAAATTGACAGTTGGTAGAAGAAGTTTGTTTAGTCTAGGTTTAAATACTCTATCTCCGGATCCTGGAATTTCCCAGTCAAGATCTACACCGTCGAAACCGTAAGTCTCCATGAACCAGCGAGCACTCCCCACCATGGCTGCTCTTTTACCAGCATCACCAGCAATTTGGGAGAAGGTCTGGGATGGAGCGTCCGCTCCCCCGATACTGAGGAGCACCTTCAGATTTGAGTTTTTCTCTTTCAAAGCGACAACACGCTTGTATCCACCTATGGAACAATTCCAATAGATCTAACAGTGATAGAAGAGTTGACTTTACCTTGGTCGATGTCGGCGTATTCATCTTCAGCAGACAAACTCCCATCGCTGTTGATAGAAACGAATGCGTAGTTGATGTGGGTACACATGTTGGCGTCTAGGTCTTCGGGTTGGACTGCTCCATCACCTTCGTAGTAGATAGCCCAGGAGGAGTAGTAGCACACAATTTTTGCTAGAGTTTCAGTTCAGATTTAGAAGAGTTTGGTGGCTTGAGTAGACTTACCTGCAGATGCTGCAGTCAATGCGGCAGAGATTAGTACAAACGTAGCAAGAGTTCTCATTGTTATTTTGACTGGGAACGAGTCAGTGTCAACAGTCATATTTTTTGTTTATATAGTATCTTGTCTGAAATTATCTAAACAATCGCATTTTTGAACCCAACAAAGCAAGTCAGGATGACATGGAGTTTTCAGATTTTTCTTTTTATAGAACTACTGAATTTAATAATTCATATCCGCTTTTGGAAAATTATCAGCAAGTAAGTACTTTGTAGGTACCAATGACACTACAAAAACACTCTACTAAAGTTATCTGTTGACTACGTGACAACAAACTTTCCTCAATGTTTTCATTTCTTCTACTGCTTTGAAATTGAGGAAAGAAGAAGTATCTGATTCAGGACAGTGTTTAAACACTTGCACATTGTCATATTTTATCTAAGGGTTTTTACATATTTATAATAAACACAACAAAATTAAATTGCGACGAACTTAGTTTTTGTATGGCAAACAAATATTTTTAACAGTCGACAAAAATATAGACTTTGTACGAGAATCTACAAGTAGTACTACACAGATAAATTGCGTAAGATAGCAAAAAAATTTGTCGATTATCTATAAAACAGTGAAGCAAAACAACTGTTTATCTTCAACTGAATAAAATTAATTTAAAACGAATCAAGAGTTTGATTTTTGATAATTTTGACGATAATAAGTGATTTTGGAGTCGATAGATATAAAAGCAATTAAACAACTCCAGAATTTATGTGTTTCTTAAACACTGAAAAAAATGATGTCCAGAGTAGTACTACTCTTGTCAGTTTTTGCACTTCTTATAGTGCAATCTTTAACAGCAACCGGTAAGTACCTGCTTGTTGCACAATATTTCCTTTATTGTGTTTGAATTTTTTTGTAGATAAAGTAATTTGCTACTATGCCAGCTGGGCTGCCATGAGGCCAGAAAACGGCCAATTCGTAGCCGAAGACATCAATCCAAATCTGTGCACCCACGTCAACTATGCGTTCTTGGGTCTTAACAACGACGGAAGCTTGCAAATTTTGGACGAAGAAAATGACATAAATCAAGGTAAGTTCCGAAAAAAGTTTTCTTTATTCTCGATTCTCGATAGTTTTTCTTCGTTTTTGACAACTTTTTAAATAATGGGTCTCATGCAGAAGGTTTGAAGAGGGTGAGCGCCCTAAAAGAAGTAAATCCAAACTTGAAAGTGTTGTTCAGTATTGGAGGAGCATCAGCTGACACTGGAGTCTTTACCAGAATAGCAGCAAGTGCTGAACTGAGTCAAGCCATGGCCCAAAGCGCCATAGAATTTTGCGAAACGTACAACTACGACGGTCTGGATGTGGACTGGGAGTACCCTCGAGGTGGTGACATGAAAACCTACATCGATCTTCTGACTACTTTGAAGACAGCTTTTGAACCGAAAGGATATCTTCTTACAGTCGCTGTGAACTCCATTCCTGGAGAAGTTGGAGGTTACGATATCCCAGCAATGTCTGAGTAAGCAACACGTTTTATTCTTTTCTCTTTGTGTAGTCACATTGTTTGTTTTCTTAGTATTTTGGATGTGATCAACGTTATGACCTACGATTTCCACGCCATGTGGGGTCCCACTGCTGAAAATTCTCCGTTGTATGGAGGAGACAATGAAAGTCAGTGGAACAGAGACAACCGTAATGCCGATGCTGCCATCAGATATTGGTTGGATGGAGGCGGCGACCCCCAAAAAATTGCCATTGGGATTGCTTTCTACGGACACACTTATAAAATCAGTCCAGACAACCATGGGCTGGACGCTCCTGCTGGTGGACCTGGAGACCCGGGACCATATACCAACAACACCTTCAGTTTGGGCTACAATGAGGTATAAAGAATTTCTATTTGTTTACACTTATCTCCACGAGTGTGTTGAAGGTTTGTGAATTTCATCCAGATGGTACTGTTGTATTCCTGGACGATATGAAGGTACCTTACTTATACGATGACACTTTTTGGATTGGCTACGACAATGAAGAATCTGTTGCGGAGAAGGTAAAAACAATGAAGTTTTGCCGATTAAGAAAGTACATTTTACTTTTTTGATTTTTTTAAATGTTTTATAGATAAAAAATAATTCTAATTCTTTGTAGGTGAAATATGCTAAAGAGAAGAATCTAGCAGGCGTGTTTATTTGGTCCATAGACACTGATGACATGAAAGGATTCTGCGGTGAAGAAAACGGTTTGTTAAAAGCAATAAATAAAGCACTGTAAAAGTGTATTAACAAACATCAAATAAATCATAATTACGAGTATTTCTACTGTTAATTTACCTTTTCCCTGTTTTCATTCCTCCCTGGTTCTCTTTCTTCTTTTTTTTTATTTTGCTGTACTCTGTAGTACCTTCCTTATTCAATATTTTTGGCAAGATGTTAAATAACCAACGTAACTCGCGTTCTTTTTAATTTTCTTACCACTTCTCTTTTATTCACATTCTTTTTAATTTTCTCTTGACACGTTTTTTCAGATTTCTTTATTTTTCATTTTCCCCTTTATTAAATTTCTATTGTAATCGGTGTATTTTTATTTTTCTGTTTTATTTTTTTTTCCGCTTCAGTTCATTTTACTCTGATCACATTTCATCCTCATGAGAAATTTAACAAAAGACAAATAACAGCTCAGTCTGACGATTGTGCTTACATTAATATCTGTAATTGTTTACAATAATTCCCGATAGCACTGATATCTTTAATGAGAGAGTAAATTAATACCTATAAAAGGTTGTAGATCACTTTTTCATCTATTGTGTTTTTAAATCACAAAAAATGAACCACAAAGTAATACTTTTTCTTGGCTTTGCAGTTTTACTGCAGCAGGCTTCTGCTGCCACTGGTTGTCAATCTGTGTTTAATTACTCCTTCCCTAACTTTTAAAATATTCTTTTTAGACAAAGTAATTTGTTACTACGCAAGTTGGGCAGTTACCAGACCCGGAAATGGAAAATTTGTACCAGAAGATATCGATCCCAATCTATGCACACACGTCAATTACGCTTTCTTAGGACTGAATGATGATGGAAGTCTGCAAGTTCTGGATGAAGAAAATGACATAAATCAAGGTAAAATTGGTCTTAGAACCTCGTAGTTTCTAAGTTTAAAAATTCTAGGTGGGCTGAAGCGAGTCAGTGCTTTGAAAGAAGTTAACCCAGATTTGAAAGTACTGCTAAGTATCGGTGGAGCTGCTGCAGACACTGGCGTCTTCTCGACGGTAGCTTCGAGTCCAGAAAAACGCGATGCAATGGCTAAGAGCGCAATCGAATTCTTTGAAACGTACGGCTTTGATGGACTCGATGTCGACTGGGAGTACCCAGGAGGTGGTGATATCGAGACTTATGTGGAGCTCCTGTCAGCTTTGAAAACCGCGTTTGAGCCTAAAGGCTATCTAGTTACCGTTGCAGTAAACTCCATTCCGGGAGAAGTTGGAGGTTACGACATCGCAGCAATGTCTAAGTACTTCTGCCAGCGTCATGGGTACTTTTCAAAATTAAACCAAATGTTTTAGAGTTTTAGACGTGATCAATGTAATGACTTACGATTTCCACGCGGGTTGGGGACCTACCGCTGAGAACTCCCCTTTGTACGGAGGAGTTAACGAAAGTTCTTGGACCAAAGAGAACCGTAACGCTGATGCTGCTATTAGGTACTGGTTAGATGGTGGCGCAGATCCCCAGAAAGTCACAATCGGAATAGCTTTCTACGGACACACTTACATCCTGTCAAATCCCAGCAACAATGGTCTCGATGCTCCCACGGCTGGACCAGGAGAGCCAGGGGAGTACACAGACAATCAAGGTAGTTTGGGCTACAACGAGGTAAAAAAGACAATTTTGTTGGTCTGGTTGTTGAGACTTTTTTAAAGGTGTGTGAATTTCATCCCAACGGTACTGTCGTCTTTCTTGAAGATATGAAAGTACCATATCTGTATGATGACAACTTTTGGATTGGTTATGACAATGAAGAGTCTATAGGCTACAAGGTAAAGACTTTTTTCATTTGAAAATGTCCCAAAATTTAACATTTGGTTTTAGGTGAGGTACGCGCAAGAGAAAAATTTGGCTGGAGTTTTCATTTGGTCCATTGAAACAGATGACATGCACGGGTTCTGTGGCGAGAAGAACGGGCTTCTAAAAAGCATTTACAACAAAATAAAAAAGTAAAACTGGTGTAATAACAGAGTCATGAATAAAATTTTACTTGTAGGTGTCCTTATTTTATTTTTGTAACATAAATTAGTCCAAATTTAACTTTATCTTTTCAAGTGTCTACTACCACAATTTCTCTTGTGCTCTATCACGCACAAACAATACTCTGGAGTAGCTGTTATCGGTAGCATCTTAAATTCATAAACAGCATTCTTATCATTGATGTGCTTCAAGGCTTCACTTCGCGATATCTTGACTACGAATCCAGATAAAATATATACCGGTTCGTCAAGTTTTCAGTTACAAACCGGCAAAATGATCTTCAAAGTGATAATCTTGGTTCTTGCATTCTTTGCAGGAAAATCTTTTGCTGCTACTGGTTGGTACCTATTGCCTTTCTCTCTGTTTACAACACCTGCACTATTTTTATTTTCAGACAAAGTAATATGCTACTACGCAAGTTGGGGCGCCACTAGAGAGGGAAATGGTAAATTCGTACCCGAAGACATCGATGCGAACTTGTGCACTCACGTCAACTATGCATTTGTTGGTCTAAACGATGATTGTACCCTTGCGGTTCTAGATGAAGAAAATGATATCAATCAAGGTAGACTATTGTGTTTAATACATACTACTAAAAGGTCACAGTTTTGTGGTATTATAGGAGGTCTCAAAAGAGTCAGCGCTTTGAAAGAAATAAATCCAAATCTGAAGGTACTACTAAGTGTCGGCGGTGCCACAGCTGGTGCTGGCGCCTTTGAATCGGCTGGAAACGACCCAGCAAAACTAGACGCGATGGCTCAAAGTGCGATCGAGTTCTTTGAAACGTACGGTTATGACGGTTTGGATGTTGATTGGGAGTACCCACAAGACAAGGCAACATTCAACAAACTCCTCTCCGGACTGAAGGCAGCTTTCGAACCGAAAGGGTACTTGCTCACAGTTGCCGTGAACTCGATTCCAGGCGAAGTTGGAGGTTATGACATTCCAGAAATGACAAAGTGAGTTGATTTAGCTAATTCGGTACTACGAATAAAGTTAACTGTTTCTTTTTAGAGTTTTGGATCTCATCAACGTTATGACGTACGACTTCCATGCCATGTGGGGTGGATTCACTGCAGAAAATTCGCCTTTGTATGGAGGAGACAATGAGAGTGACTGGCAGAGAGAAAATCGCAACGCTGATGCTGCCATTAGGTACTGGTTAGATGGAGGTGCAGAAGCCGAGAAAGTAGCAATTGGGATCGCTTTCTACGGACATTCTTTCATTCTTTCCGACCCAAATAAACATGGACTTAATGATCAAACTGTCGGTCCTGGAGAACCTGGTCCGTATACTGTTAATCTGGGAAGTCTAGGGTATAACGAGGTAAATCTAAAAGACTTCGGAGAAGAAATATGTGGTATAACAATGATCACTTTTTCAGATTTGCGAGTTTCATTCTAATGGAACCGTTGTTTTCATGGACGATATGAAAGTACCCTATCTGTATGAAGGCGACTTTTGGATTGGTTACGACAATGAGGAATCAGTCACCGCCAAGGTACTTAATAAAGTAAAATATTTGTCAAATGATAAATTATCTGTTTCAGGTGCAATATGCCAAGGAAAAGAATCTAGCTGGTGTGTTTATTTGGTCCATAGAAACAGACGACATGCATGAGTTTTGTGGTGAGAAGAATGCTCTTCTGAAAACCATTAACAAGGAAATAAAAAATTAAAGAAAATCTAGTATTACCAATTATCCACAAATAAAATTTTGATTTAATTTTTTTTTGTTTATTCTGAAACTTTCACCACCCGGCGGCACGGCAATTTTGCCGGAGTATATACACTATTACGGATATTACTATCAAATAATAGTGCAGTGCTAATCAACATAATTACCGGCGTCTCGCCTCCACATTTTGAATTTGTTATGTTTTATTATGTTCTGTGTCAATGTTAAGGAACTTCCTTACGATGTGAGATGAGTATAATAATATACCTTTTTGTAATTTGCCTCCATTTTGATTCTCTAATAGACATATTAACGAACGCTACGTCATCATCTGGGATGTCCTTATAGCCATTATTTCACGGAACATTTTACGAAAATTTTTAGGTTGGTATAGCTTGATCCGTCATGCGTGTCAGTTTAAATTACAAAATGTGCAAAGAATTATTTATCAGGATTTATCAGGCAACAAATTCGCGACCGTATTTTTGGCAATTTCACGTATTTCAGTGGGCGTACATGAAAAATTATCTTCCATATTCGTGTTTTGTGACAGAATTTGAATAAAACAAAAGGCGACTTTGAAGACTTGATCAAATTTTCACTTTTAAAATTAAGACATTACCAACCGCCACAAAAATCCCTAAATTGAGAAAAATAAACATTTTTGATTAACAACGGCTTAAAAAGGGCAAATTACAAAAAATAGTATAAAAAACTCGTTTCATAATACCTTGAAGCACTCATTCTTTAAAATAACTCGTGGCTACGCCACTCGTTTTTTAATCTTGAATTCGTGCTTCAAGACTGGTCTTATGAAACTTGTCTTTTAATATACTATTTTGAATTTCAACTACCAATGTGTTACCTAAATCCAGAATTTTTAATTTTTTAAAAAGAGATTGCGGTACTATTCCTGTTGCTGAAATTAGTGGTAAAATCGAATTTTTTTCTAAACACCAAAGATTTCTCATAGCAACGGAGAGCTCTAAATATTTATTAATCTTTGTGTTATATGTCTGTGTTATATTATGTGAATTTGGAACAGCTATATCTAAAAGATATGCTTGCTTTTGTTGTTTATCGATCAAAATATAATTTGTAATTATAATTTTCCAAACAACTTTCTGGTGTATAACTATAATGTGGTTATGTATTCTTTAATAAATTGAATTTAACAGCTAAATTCATGTGTATAATTTTAGCGAATATATCATGATGTTTCTTATATTCGCTTTGAGCCAAAACGGTGCAAGAAGAAATGATGTGTTCAATTGTTTCCCCTTCAGTTCCGCAAATCCTAAATTTATCAATTATCGATTGCAAACCGCATATGTGTTTTTTATTTATTAATATACCTCGAGTAAAATATGTAGTTATTTACGTATAGAGGGCCGGAAGTGTAAGATTACACCCGCAGCCAAAATTTGAGGCCCGACGAAGGAGGGTAATGTTTTACGCACAATTGCATTAACAAATACATAGAATAAATTTCGGTTTTTTAATTACAAAAAAAAAAATGCTACCTCAGTTAAGGTGAGGGGGGGCCGTAAAAATGTTTATTTTTCACTTTAGTATACTTGCATGATAACTCCTAGGATACGAAATACGTAAACATGTCCATAACAACCGGGGAATAATACAGGGCGTAATAAGAATAAGCGGGCGTAATGAATTCATAACGCCCTCATCAATTCAAAATTGCAAAGATGCCATTTTTTTTTTAAGAACACGTATAGTGAAAAATAAAATCTTGTATGCACCACGGCGTCACCGTATGATTACGCCCATCGAACGATATCCATCTCTCGGGCTAAAGCCCTCGAGCTGGATTCATCGTTCTCCGGGCGTAATCATCGTTGTAACGCCCTTGGTGCATAAATAGCTATAGTTGCTATGTGTTTTATGCGTTTTCTTAACAACGGACCTTACTTTACAATTTACAGCCCGTTTAATGCAGTGTCAAACTTTCGGCCATGGTAACCAATATATAAAAAGACAATTTTAAATTGAACAATTTCACACTTCTGCTACGCGTAATTTTGCTAAGTATTTCAAATCCTCCTTATGCTCATGAAAATCATAAGTCAAAACGTTCATAACGTCAAAGATACTACAATCAATTGCTTAATCAATATGTGTTGCAATTTGCTACAAGCATTTATTTGAACATGCTAGATACGTCATAGCAGCCAACTTTCCCAAAAATGGATAGCACTTATGATAACATAGTTTTTCGGATAGAAGGGATTTTGAATGTAAGGTGAGGAAGTCCATGAAGGTCACAAGAGGATCACCTGACGGGTAGTCTCTTTCGACATCTAGTCCATCATAATTGTGAGTCTCCAGTAAGTTTGGGGCGTTTTGGACAATTATTTGGCGCTTCTGGGCGTCTCCAGTACAGTAGTACTACAGTAGTAGTAAAGACTCCTGAACAGGCCGAGGTACCACCAGCATCCCGCAATATTTTCAGATTTTGAGTGATTTCATTCAGCGCATTATTTGTTAACTTCAAACCGTTTAGAATGTGTGAATGTTTTTTGATGTCTTCCTTTAGGAAGAAGTAATCTGTCATATTATTTGATTGCAATGAAGGCGTAATTGACTTGAGCGCAGAAATTAGTATTGATGGCTTGTTGTAAAAGTCTACCATTTCCAGGTTTTGTCTTAGCTCAGCTTGCATAAAGGCAGATTTTCTTCTCCAGAAAAAAATGTAGACGATTTAGAATTAACTTAGCAGCGAGTAGCTACTAAGGTTTTACCTATTGGTATTACATACCTATTTACAAAATAAACTAATTGAAAAAGATTATGCTGATGTAAACCTATTGAATTTTGATTTCACAGATTTACCAATTTAAGTGTTGTTGATCTGATAGATTTTATTTATTTAAAATTAATTTATCAGGTGATCGTTTCTTCCATTTTGATCATTATCTTTTATGTTACGCAGAAATCACAATACTTCAAGTTCTTTTTTGTGGAACAAATAAACAAAGGCTTAACGTAGAAGAGACTCTTATGTTGGTCGTTTTAATTATTTTTTTTATGTTCCATATACCTGGCGCATGATTTTGATAATATAGACGCAATTGAAAAGGTAAGAGGATATGTTTTTCATAATTTCACCAAAAGTATTTAATTAAAAACCAACAATAAAACATAAAAGTTTAATTATTATAGAGTGTTATTTAACAAAGTTATATCAAAGAGATTTACAAATCTTGATAATAAACAAAATATCATATAACTTAACTTAAAAATATTTAAAGTAGTCATTCTTATTCAGTTAAAATAATTGTAGCCAGCAAATATAACAAAATCGCATATTTGAACAATCTTTTTTTCTTCTTATACTTAATATATTTATATAAGTAATAATATTTCGGTACCAACTTAAATATTGATTAACAAAGATAATAAAGAAAAGTCATACTTGTCTACGTAACGCCATCTCTGTGTAAAATTAAGATACCTACATATACTTTATTTTTAATGTTATTAGGTATCCGATAATGTAAGTAGAGATAAAGATTTCTAAATATCTACTTAACAAGGATTACCCCAATGATTAATGACTCTCAAATTACCAAAGAAAAAATGTATCTGATACCAACACTCAAACTCAAAATAACAAACATATTTGTTATCAAGATAAAAATTGTTTAATTCTCAAGTTTTGAAACATTCGAGCACCTCAACGTTTCCACTGCATGACAGTGGATTTGAATATAGAGTACTATAAAAACTCTTCAACTTTTGGCCAAAGTCACAGGTCTCAACCCGTGCCGAAAATGTTTCCAAGAGTGATAACCATCTGCCTGTTGGGAGCTCTAACTGAACAAGTCTTCGGCGCTTCTGGTTAGTACCTACTTCATTATTACTGTAACAAATAATAAGTGTTTTTTGCTAGATAAAGTAATATGCTATTACGCAAGCTGGGCTGTGACGCGACCAGGAAATGGTAAATTTGTCCCTGAAGACATCAACCCCAACTTATGCACCCACATCAACTACGCCTTCGCCGGTCTAAATAGTAACGGAACCTTGCAAATTTTAGACGAAGAGAATGATGTCAACCAAGGTTAGTTGATGCATTTTTTTCCTTTTTTGAAAACATTTTTAATTTCCGTTTTAGGCGGTTTCAAGCGTGTCAGCGCTTTGAAAGAAGCCAACCCCAACCTGAAAGTACTTCTAAGTGTTGGTGGAGCCACAGCTAGTACCGACGCATTCACATCCATTGGTTCGGATCCGGAGAAACAACAAGTGCTGGCTCAAAATGCCATCGACTTTTTCGAAACTTACAACTTCGACGGTCTTGATGTAGACTGGGAGTACCCTTACGGCAAAGAAACCTTCAATGCGCTCCTCTCAGGTTTGAAAAGCGCTTTCGAACCTGGAGGCTATCTCCTCACAGTAGCTGTTAACTCCATACCTGGAGAAGTTGGAGGCTATGATATCCCCACAATGTCAAGGTAAATCTCTTTCCCGCTTATTTTCCTCCAATTAATCGAAATCTTTGGCAGCGTTTTAGATATTATAAACGTGATGACATACGACTTTCACGCGCAGTACACAGGTCAAACTTTTGAAAATTCTCCGTTGTATGGAGGAGTCAACGAAAGCGATTGGCAACACGAAAATCGTAACTGTGATGCAGCTATTAGATACTGGATAGATGGAGGTGCTGACCCACAGAAGGTCACCATCGGTATTGCGTTCTATGGGCATGGTTACACACTGCAAGACGCATCCAAGCATGGGCTCGGTGATACAGCTGTTGCTCCAAATGATCCTGGACCATACACCGATAACCTCGGCAGCTTGGGTTACAATGAGGTAAAATAATAGAACAAGAGAAGAATTTAATTAATATTGATGGTTGCAGATTTGTGAACTCCACACCGATGGGACTGTCGTGTTCCTAGATGATATGAAAGTACCGTACTTGTATGATGATACATTCTGGATTGGTTATGACAACGAAGCATCCGCTGCAGCGAAGGTATTCGTTTTTCTTGTTCTTTCTTTTTGCTTTTTCTAATTTTATATTATTAGGTACAATATGCCAAAGAGAAAAATCTAGCGGGAGTTTTCATTTGGTCGATAGAAACCGACGATATGCATGGATTCTGTGGAGAAGAAAATGGTCTACTCAAAGCAATCAATAACGAAATGAAGAAATAAATAAAAAACTGTTTTTGACTTGTTGTCTAATAAAAAATTTAGAACAGATTTTTTTGTTTTACTTCTTGAGTTTATTAGTTACCCTAACCGACAAAGACTTGTAACTAGCACATAAAATTTTAAAATAAATTAGCTAATGTTACTTTCGATTTATTTTCAAAGAACTTATTATTACTACTTTGTTGTTTTGAAACCACCGATTTTAACAAATAGATGTGCAGTAAATAACATTAAACAAATATTTTAATTCTTCAAGATGGTTTCAATGAAGCTTGTTCAATTTTGTCTATTCTTACACCACCTCTGTAAAAAATAGATAAATACTTACCTAATACTTCAATTTAGATGTCTTATCTGGTCAAGTAGGAGCAGATAAAGAATTCCAAAAATCTCAGGATGATTAATTGATTGATTAATAGCTTTCAAAGTAGCAAAAGAGTCATATCTGATACCAACACTCAAGAAAACAAACATGTTGTTATCAAGATAAAAATTGTTCAGTTTTCGAGTCTTGAAACCTTCAAGCACCGCAACGTTTTCATTGCATGACGCAAAATTTAAATATAGAGTACTATAAAAGCTCTTCAACTTTGTGCCAAAGTTGCTGGTGTCAGTTCGAAGGTACTAATAATGTTTCCAAGAATAATACCACTCTGCCTCTTGGCAGCTATAACTGGACAAGTTTTCGGCGCCACTGGTTAGTAGTTTAAATATGGTTACTCCAACAAGCAATCACTTCTTTTTCCAGATAAGGTAATATGCTACTACGCAAGCTGGGCTGTCACGCGACCAGGAAATGGTAAATTTGTCCCTGAAGATATCAACCCCAGCTTATGCACCCACATCAACTACGCATTCGCCGGTCTAAACACTGACGGGACCTTGCAAATCTTAGACGAAGAAAATGATGTCAATCAAGGTTAGTACTATTTGTCCTTTTTTGAAAAAAAAATCTAAGTTTCTTTTTAGGTGGATTCAAACGCGTAAGCGCTTTGAAAGAAACCAACCCCAATTTAAAAGTACTTCTGAGTGTTGGTGGAGCCACAGCTGGTACCGACGTCTTCGTTTCCATTTCTCAAGATGCCCAGAAGCAGCAAGCGATGGCTCAAAGTGCCATCGAGTTTTTCGAAACCTACGACTTTGACGGTCTTGATGTTGACTGGGAGTACCCCAACAGCAAAGAAGGTTTCAATACGCTGCTGTCAGCATTGAAAGGCGCTTTCGAACCTGGTGGCTACCTCCTTACAGTAGCTGTAAACTCCATACCTGGAGAAGTGGGAGGTTATGATATCCCTGCAATGTCAAAGTAATTCTTTTGTATCACTTCTCTTCGTCCTGTTAACTGAAATCTTTGACAGCGTTTTAGATCTTATAAACGTGATGACCTACGATTTCCACGCGATTTTCGCAGGATTCACTTCTGAAAATTCTCCGTTGTATGGAGGAGTCAATGAGAGTGACTGGCAACAAGAAAATCGTAATTGTGATGCTGCTATTAGGTACTGGCTAGATGGAGGTGCTGACCCACAGAAGGTCGCCATGGGGGTCGCGTTCTATGGACATTCTTTTATCCTGCAGAATCCATCCAATCATGGTCTCAATGATCCAACTCAGGCTCCGAGCGATCCGGGACCTTATACCGATAATCTAGGAAGCTTGGGTTACAATGAGGTAGAATCAGAATGCGTGAAAGGATAACTTTAGAACTATTACTGCTTGTAGGTTTGTGAATTTCACCCCAATGGAACCGTTGTGTTTTTAGATGATATGAAAGTACCCTATTTGTATGATGGTTCCTTCTGGATTGGTTATGATAACGAAGAATCTGTTGCACTGAAGGTATTTGTTTCTCTTGTTTCTATTTTGTTTTCTTTTAATTGATATTATCAGGTACAATATGCCAAAGAAAAAAATCTAGCAGGAGTTTTCATTTGGTCGATTGAAACCGATGATATGCACGGATTTTGTGGAGAAGAAAATGGTCTACTCAAGGCAATCAACAACGAAATTAAAAAATAAAGTAAAACCTCTTAGATGATAATTGATAACAATTATTTTATTTTCCAACATTGTAACATTCTCTTGACTCACTGATAAATACAATAAGTTACAAAACATTCGTTTTTCTCTTTTCTCCAAACAAAAAATTACAACCTCCATAATCTAAATAGATATTTTCCTTTGAGCAATACAACAAACAATTATTATCAGTGTATCGATACTGATAAGTTCTTGAACGCCCAAACTCATCGATATTTGAGCGCAAATTGATATAAAAGCTCTTCAATTATTTTGGTAACTCTGCTGTTGGTACCTCATCTTCAAAATGTCTTTGAAAGTCGTGCTTCTTTGCATATTTTCAATCTTCTTCGGCCAAGTCTTAACAGCGTCTGGTATGTCTTTTTGTAAAGTAACACTTCTAGTTACACAACTGTTCCAATTCTAGACAAGGTAATTTGTTATTATGCCAGCTGGGCCGTAACCCGTCCAGGAAATGGTAAATTTGTGCCAGAAGACATCGACCCCAACTTGTGCACCCACGTCAATTACGCTTTTTTGGGATTGAACAACGACGGTACGTTGCAAATTCTGGACGAAGAGAACGATGTTAATCAAGGTAAGAGTACCTCACCTAATCTATATGGAACTAACTGCTTGTGTAGGCGGTTTTAAAAGAGTGAGCGCCTTGAAAGAACAAAATCCAAATCTGAAGGTGCTCTTTAGTGTTGGAGGTGCTGCTGCTGACACTGGAAGATTCAACACTGTTGCGGATGATGCCGAAAAACTGGAAACCCTAACTCAGAGTGCTCTCGAGCTCTGCGAAACTTATAATTTTGACGGGTTGGACGTCGACTGGGAGTATCCTCGGGGAAATGACCAAGAGAAATTCATCAAACTTCTTACTGCTTTGAAGACGGCGTTTGAACCGAAAGGCTACCTCGTGACAGTTGCTGTCAATTCGATTCCTGGCGAAGTCGGAGGTTATGACATTCCTGCAATGTCCAAGTGAGTCGATTCTTCTCCATCTCTTATTTTTGTTGAGTATCTGTTAACAGTGTTTTGGACGTCATCAATGTTATGACCTATGACTTCCACGCTATTTGGGGAGGGGTAACTGCCGAAAATTCACCTCTTTACGGTGGAGACAACGAGAGCCAGTGGGAAAAGGACAACAGGAATTCTGATGCTGCCATCAGATACTGGTTAGAAGGTGGAGCTGACCCACAAAAACTCGCTATAGGAATTGCGTTTTACGGACATTCTTTCATTCTTTCCAATCCTTCAGAACATGATCTTGGAGCCGCAACGGTGGCACCAGGTGAACCAGGAGAATACACAGATAATCTAGGAAGTCTCGGTTACAACGAAGTAAGTTAAATTTTTTAAAGTGGGTTGAAGAACTAAAATAAAAAAATATTTAAGATCTGCGAATTTCATCCTAACGGAACTGTAGTATTTTTGGATGATATGAAAGTGCCTTACTTGTACGATGGTGACTTTTGGATTGGTTACGATAACGAAGAATCCGTAGCAATCAAAGTAGGTTTTTTTAGAATGTCTCCATTTTTACACAATTTAAATTAAATTCTAGGTGCAATATGCTAAAGAGAAAAATTTGGCTGGAGTTTTTATCTGGTCCATTGAGACTGACGACATGCACGAGTTCTGCGGTGAGAAAAATGGTCTCTTGAAAGCCGTAAATAAAGCAATAAAGACATAATTTATCTAACAATATATTTTTTTTCTTTTACACATTTATTTATCTATGTTCTTGTTTATTTTCGGCGAAATCGGTGCTGAGATTGGTAGAATTGTTTCATATTGTTACTAATTGGCTCTAGGTTGAATCAATTAAACGTGAAACGTTTCCATCTTCTAAAGTTCTAACTGAACTAATTACGAGTTAGTAGTGATGTCAAATTTGACAAATTTAAGTGATCGCTGTCTCATCTAATAAAAGAGGGTCAGCTCTCAAACTCTGTAACATTATTAAACTTTGTTAATATCAGGAGTTGTAGTAAACTTTCCAACTCGTGCAGGTCTTGAGACCTGTTTTAATGAAAATGGTTTTACGCCGGTTAACAGCAAAAGTCTAATTTAAATCGCGTAAACGAGCGTAGCTTCGAGGCTTCTTTGAAATAATTTTTTTCTTAAAAACACAAAGTACCTATTTTGTAACTTTTATAAACGAAACAAAACAGAAACTAAAACTTGATTTTGCAGACAGATGTTGAATTGCTAACAATGTGTTTCTTTCTGACAAAATATTGAAATTAGTTAATGACTTCTAGATAGATATATTTGAGTTTATAACGCTAATAAAAGATGACATTAAAATTTTATGTGGGTCTAAGTTTGAAAATACAGGATTATTTTACTGATGTGTACATTAAAACTAACAACAACAAATGATTTTAGGCTCCAATAGGACTAATTTTACATAACTTCTTAGATAAATCAGATGAGTCTATTCCTCCTTTAAGCCCTGTTATCTCCTTGCACAATAATTTTAAGAAAATATTCATTGTTCTATAATAATTAAACGACATAGACAAGTTAAAATTAGACTGACAAGTTTATCAGCAAAGTGGGTCATGCTGCTGAGATTAATTTTTTTACAAGGTTCTATTAATAGTTATTTTCACAAGGCTAGAAAATGTCATTTTGCAAGTGCGAGCACGGTCTGTGGGGGCAGAGGCGTCAGCCGAGGCACCACAAGTTCAAGCACTTTTTTAGCACATTTTTTAGCCCTGTGACCAGTAATACACAAAACTTTTTCGGCCGACAATTTATTTAAAGAAAAATGTAATAATTTTTGTTAAAATAATACCGGATAGGGAATTTATTTTTCTTCCATTGGCAACATAAAAGATCCAAAAAGCGCCTGTGACACCACAAAAGTCAATCAATTCCTCAAATATTCAAAACCGTCGGCGTCCTCTCTGTTATTCCTAACCCGTCGTCATGAAGTTTGTCGACCTGGTGGCCGCCCGCTCGTAAGTCTGGTAATCCCCTCGGCCTCTAGTGATTGGAATTCTGCTATACACAATGTACAACTTGCGATAGAGGATACACATTTGCCCAACATCAATATTTCTCAGTTAAAAAGTTGTACAAAAATTCCACATGACGTTGACACTTGGTGCCGCCAACTTAAAATCTTTCATTAAAAGTTCCTGTTTCGATTTTCTTGCCAAGGCACGCAAATGACATTTTCCTCATTATCTTCGGGGAGATTTAAAATATTTTACCCTATAAAATGTGGCGGGGAAATGATATTTGGTAATTTTATAGAATTAATTGTATACATAAACCTATCCTTTTTTGGGCATATACAGGCTGTTTGATGAAAAACGCCTCAACCCATAACTTTTTTATTTATTACCCGATTTCAATGAACAAAAAAATTAAAGATATGGTTTTTCAAGCGCTACAAAACAGCCATAAAATGTATTTTTTTTTTTGGCGTTATCTTCAATAGCTAACGATAGTCAACTTTTTTTTTTAATGGACACATGTAGTTTTTTAGACTTGGTCTGGCAAGGTTTTTTTTCTGAATCTAATGATGTATTGAAAGTTATCATTTGATTCATAACTAACTGAAAAAAAAACCTTTTTTTGTGGTTCAGCTTATTATAAAATTTTTAAGAGTGCCGTGAAAAACAATCGGAATACAAAGTACGATAAATGTCACCTAAACGTCAGCTTAGAAATTGAAAACATATAATCTATTCCATCTTTAAAAAAACGATAGGTTGCCATGCTTTAATTTTGTTAAATTGGCATTACTGAGGAAAGTAGTAGTTATATTTCATTTTATTTTGGTTGTAAATTTTTTGTAACTAAATTTGAATTGCTATGTTGCAAGATGATTCGAAAACAAAAAGACAAAAAGTAAATAAAGTTATCAATAAATGTCATTTTGACGTTTTTCTAATTTATTTTAAATTAGACAACACAAAGTATAGTCGTTTTCAATGACATCCGTGCTGCCAGTATGACAGCATGTTGGCATCACTTGGTGTTTCAATTTAGTAATTTTGAATTTCCTAATTTGGCAATTTATCCTGACGCGGCAAATTAACAAATTCAAATTATTATTTATCATTTCCGATAAAAAATGTAGTCTGATTCGGATTCCGAGGATGACTTCGTTTAACCATGTTTTACACCATGTTGAAGATTGAGTTTTATCGTGTGTTGTTGACGTTTCACGAAATGTAAATTTTCTTTTACCATAACCTCAATTTCTTGTTTGACATTTTTATAACTAGGATTTTCTTATACTCTGAATACTGGTTATAAATTTGTGTGTACAATCTGCACCAACATATTAAAAATGACACTGACAGCACGGATGTCGTTGAAAACGACTATTAGTTATTTATGTATTAAGGGCGTAAGAGGGCTTTTATGGCCTGAGGTGTGACTAAAAACACGCTGAAGGCCATAAAAGCCAGTTCACGCCCGCAGTACATACACTATTTTATGCACGATTAAGACCTAAAACACTAACATTTAACAAAAATTAATAAATAAATGTCTGCCCCATACCACGGGATGTTTGCATCGCGTGCTCCCGTCAAATTTTTAGTTTTGCGCGTAACCTTGGGAACAGTGAAAACACCCGTAGCCATTATGCCAATTGCAATTTTCGGTTATAAATTCATTAACGAAATGATAAACGAGGAGAGACAGCGGCAGAAATGAGTGTCCAGTATCGAGTAATCCCCATTCGGGATTAGGTAATTTAAGTTAAGTGGCAATTTTTTTCCTAATTTCCCCAAATTTTTTTTTACTTTTATTTGACATATCTTTATGACCCACGGGCATAAAGTGATCCGTGGGCCATAAAGAGACGTTTATGTCAAGAAAATTTGTGCATAATTGTCAAATTATAATATAATCGTGCATAAAATAATTTAAAGGGTTTACTACAAGTGCATAATGCCAAAAGTTGTATTTGTCGTGACAAAACGTAGTGTGTTGAAGGGCTAGACACATTTTAAACGAGATAGGCCCGCCCGATCTAAGTAATGATGCGATTATTAACAAATTGATGGATACCTTCAATGTGAGAACAATGAATTTGTATTCGATGAAATCCTGAACTGTATAATTAATTTATAGGTGGGAAGATCTGTTATATATTGCATAATTACAAAAAAGGGTCTGGAGGATACTAGAACTACAAAAAGATGAAAATCAGAAAAGTGGAACCATTTTTTAAAAGAAATCTGACCGAAATTATTCGTGGGCTAAACATTAGAAGATGATTCGGAATCTAATGATGAAGATAATTCTGAAGATGAAATAATGGCGGAGGTTAAAGTGTAGATGTTTTTTAAAAAAAGTGATTCCATTTTGGAGAACTTACCTATCCGTTTTCTGCTTGTTAAACTAAAGCAAGCGTTCTTGAAACTCATTCAATGACTAAAGCCTCCACCAGATGTTTACATTTTGATTTGTTTTTTTTTTAATTGCCATTTTTAATAAAAAATGATGGGTTCTCCATTAATTTCTTGTAATACAGTTTCAATCGATTCGCAAAAAGGCGGAACATAAGTATGGCAACACTGTGCCTTCAAAATTCCTAACCAAACTTTTATTCAGATATACAGGATGAAATCTGTCAGATTGTCATGGCCAAGCATCGTTTTTTTTAAGTTGGAATACATTATAGCAGTGTTATTTTCTGTTTATTCCTTGCCACATTTTTGTCAATGATCAAAGTTAACTATTTTGAAGGTAGCCTGTTATTGTTATATTCGAGTAAAATGGATCGTAATGGATGAGTTCGAATAAATCTTTCCGCGGAAAAATGTGCGATGGTGGTGGCGTTCTCCGAAAAATGCGAATCTCAACAATCCATCTCTCGACGCTTGGGGGTGACTGAATCTACCATTCTAAGGGTTCAAAATCGAGTTAGACGAACAGGTGCCAATGCGAGAAGGTTGGGTCAGGGTAGGAAACGGATACAAACGCAGCTCACGACAGATTTTTGCGCTTACGAACCTTGAGACAACGATTTGTAACAAGTTCTAGCTTGAGTCAAGACTTTTCCCGGAATACTCAAATTAGCCAAAATACAATTAGGCGAAGATTGGCAGAGCATCATCTGCTGCCGTTTGTACCCGCAACGGGTTCCCTTTTAACCGCAGGCCACCGCAAAAGACGACTAGAGTTTGCTCGCGAACACCTAAATTGGCAAGAAGCTGATTGAGCTAAGGTATTGTTCAGCGAAGAGTCTAAGTTTTGTCGATTCTCTAATGACAGGTGTATGAAAGTCTACAGGCGTCCTGGAGAACGATTTGCCCAGTGCAATGTTGTTGGAACCGTTAGTTTTGGTGGAGGCTCAGTTATGATTTGGGGAAGCATATCTTTAGATACCCGCACGGTGATGGTTGTTGCAGCAGTGGACACTTAAATGCCTACAGACACATAACCAATATCTGGGAACCTCATGGTGTGGCCTATGCACCACATATCGGCTAAAATTTCTTGTTTATGCATAATAATGCAAAGCCTCACGTAGCACAAGTGGTGAGTCGATACCTTCACGACGTTGGTATTAACACTGTGGACTAGCCAACCCAAAGTCCAGATTTAAATCCGATAGAGCACTTATGGGACCACATGGAAAGACAAGTTGCAGCTTCGCAACCTGCGCCAATAAATCTTAACGATCTTGGAAACAGGCTTGTTGAGATTTGGGATGGTGTTGACCAAGATTACATAAGACATTTAACACCGAGTAGGGGTAGGCGGTGTCAAGCAGTAGTTACCACACGAGGAGGAAATACCTGTTATTAGTTACTTTTTCGTGTAATTTCTTAAATAATGTTGTGTTAATTTTTGAATCGTTCCTGTATTTTACTTTGTTTAACGTTATTTATAAAATAATATATTGATTTGGTCCACGTAAACGTTAGGCTTTATGCTATTTCAATTTAAAGAACTACAAAAAAAATGTTACTCCATTTTGAAAATTATGCGTTAATTTTGGTGCGAAGTGTACATGTGTCCATTAAAAAAAAAAAAGTTGACTATATCGTTAGATACTGAAAATAACGCCAAAAAAAAAAAAATTATGGCCGCTTCGTAGCGCATGAAAAACCATATCTTTGGTTTTTTTGTTCATTGAAATCGGATAATAAAATAAAAAGTTATGGGTTGAGGCGTTTTTTATCAAACAGCCTGTATCCCAGTTGGGCTGGTGACTTTGTACAGATGAGATAGTGCAAAGAAGAGTATTTTTGACAATAATACGCTTAGGATTATCCCTAAGGTAGAAACTGTTCAGACGAATTTTATAACTTTTATAAGTTATACAATTTTGAACAAAATCTCTTTCCGTATGTCCAATAATTTCTGCAATATGGTCATTAACGTTGTGGTTTGTTTTTACACAAGAAGTTTTTGAAGAACAGATTTTGAAAGTCTGAAATAAAAATTCAAAATTATAAAACCGCATTTTTTTTTTAATCAAATTGAAAACCAATAACCTAAAAATACGACATTCAGTATTAAGGGGCACATTTAAATTTTGACAGGTTTTCATAGCAAGCTGGACCAGACAATCATTTATAGAGACCTTGTATAAAAACAAAACAAAAAATTGCATTTTACTGAAAATAAAAGCAATAAAAAAATCATCTTGATAAAATGGTTCAAAGCATTTTTCGGTGAGCTCTATAGTTCATATTTACCCCACCACGTTCTGTCTAAACAGAACAAGAAATATATTCTTCTTTTCAAGAAAACAGAATTTTAATTTTTATTTATTACTCCTATTTTATTAATTTCACCAAAATTGCATTTACCAGTACATTTTCCCAGAAGATTTGGAAATTCGTACAAATGCCGCTATTAAAAACAACAGAAAAATTGGAAATTATTGCTCTTGTTTTTAATTCGCCTACTCTACATTTTCCTAGAATTCGTTAAACACTTGTTTATCTCGATCTCCTCTACGAATAAATACTTCAGAAGCTTAAGAGTTTCATGCCCAACACACATGAGAAACATGCATTCAAAATGTCAGGTACGTCAAATAAATTAAGCAACTCTTCTTATCTTCATCTGTACCTAATTCTACTCTTCAACTGTTCTAGTACATCTTTCTATTTTTTCAACAAGCGTCCTAATATTATCGCTGAAGTACCAAAACTCTCTCTATAGATAATTTTAAGTGTTTGTTATCGCAACTTGTTTTACTTGAAGTATTTTCCAATGTTTATTATCAGTTTCATATAAATATTATTTATGATACCCCCAATTGAACTTGGGCACTAGAGCACTAAACACTTTAATCAACATGCTAACCAAAGTATTAATCGTAATTGCCGCCACGGCAGCTTCAATCCAGACAGCTTCCGGAGCAACAGGTAAGCCATTTCCACTTTTCTTCAATATTTTAAATCTCATTCGTAGACAAAATCCTATGCTACTATGCCAGCTGGGGAGCTACCAGACCCGGAGATGGCAAATTCACACCAGAAGACATTGATGCCAATCTCTGCACTCACGTAAATTACGCTTTCCTTGGCCTCAACGATGATGGAAGCTTGCTGATTTTAGACAACGCCACTGACATTGTAAACGGTAAGTGTTGCGACCCATGATCGAGTATTTGTTAATTGTGCTTTAAGAGGGACTCAAGAAAGTGAGCGCTTTGAAGAAGATCAACCCAAATCTCAAAGCCATATTTAGTTTAGGCGGATATGCCGCTGGAACTGCAATCTTCACTGCTGTGTCAGCAGACGCGACCAAAAGAGCGACTATGGCGCAGAGTGCCATCGAGTTCTGCCAAACCTACGACTTCGACGGTATAGATGTGGATTGGGAATATCCTCTTGAAGGAGACAGAGTAAGTTCTTTTTGCTAACTAGTTAACACATCTTAACGAGATGTCTTGTAGGAAAACTACATTACCCTCCTAACAGAACTGAAAGAAGCATTCGAGCCTCACGGTTACGTTTTAACAGTTGCTGTTGCCGCTATTCCAACTGATGCTGCTTACGACGTCCCTGCCATGTCTAAGTAAGAAGAAGACCTAAGATTTTTAACAGCTTTCCTCACACGTCAACAGTGTTCTAGATGTAATAAATGTAATGACGTACGATTTCCATGGGTCGTGGTCTGGATACACAGCTCAAAACTCGCCTCTGTACGCCTCTCCCTTAGATGGGGAGTGGCAAAGAGACAATCTCAACGCCAATTCCTCCATTACTCACTGGATTTTGAGCGGAGCTGACCCCCAGAAGCTTGCCATTGGAATTGCCTTCTACGGTCACGCTTTCACTCTAACCGACGCCAGCCAACACGACTTGGGGGCACCATCAAGTGGTCCAGCTCCTGCTGGAGACTTTACAGATAATATGGGAACTCTGGGCTACAACGAGGTAGATAGACGATTTTTTAGATTCGATTTGATTTTGTGTTGTTTGTAGTTGTGTGAATTTCACAAAGATGGGACCATCGCTTGGGACGACGTCCAGAAGGTTCCCTACATGTATGATGACACCTTGTGGGTCGGTTTTGACAATCCGGAATCTGTTGGACTAAAGGTAAATGATTGGAGGAGTTTTCTTGTTTTGAAATATTGCTTTTAGGCGCAATATGCCAAGGATAACAACCTGGCTGGTGTGATGATTTGGTCTATTGAAACTGACGATTTGCATGCCCTCTGTGGAACAAAAAATGCACTATTGCAAGCTGTTCATGACAACATGAAATAAAAAGATGTATAATTAGAATTCTGTTTTACAATTAAATATAGGTAAAATAACTTAATTGATAGTATTCTCTTCTCCAACTTATTTCTGTCACTGAAGTTAATTTTCGAGTAAATAAATTAAAATTAATTAAAAAAAGTATAAGACGATTCTTAATATCTTTGTCGGTACAATAATCCTTAAAAGTAGTAGAGTAGTGTTTAATAAAAATTTTAAATGTACCAGTATATTATATTTTAAGGTATGTATCACAACTTATTCTTATATCCAAAAGCCAAAACAAATACAGGGAGGGGAGGGTCATCGGTTACGCCCAGGCGAGAAATCGTGACTTCTAATTAAATAAAATTGTCGACATTTTTCACACTTACCTGGGTATTGGTAAGGTACATTTTATAATATTTTTATAATTTTTCGCTTACAAACAAAGCCAAAAAAAAAGTAAATTTCAACCATAGAGTCAAATTCTGATTTTTATACTGACCTGCTCAGATTCACTTCCTATAATAATAATTATTTACGAAATCAGCGGGAAAAAACACCAATTAGATTTTGAATTAAACGCAATTTAACATTTTAACTTTGAAAATCATTTTTATTTATGACCTGCTACTTGTGCTGTCGTAAATTTAGGTGACAATGGGAACTGTAATTGGAGTATGAATGCAAGATTTACAACTGTCCAAAGGTCTGGTGCAGATGTTAGTGATGTCTCGTAATTTTTCCAGGACCGTAACCATTATTTTAAATTAATAAAACCTATTTTATAAATATTTTTATCTTTGTAATAAATTTCTAAGTGTTCAAAATGATGTCCATCATTCTCAATGCAGTCATAACCGCTGTTAATTTCCGCAAATTCGTTTCGAATTCAATCATGCATATTTTGAATGGTAGTAGGTTCTTGTTGGTATACCATCTCTTTCACCGTACCCCACAAAAAGAAATCGGGTGCGGTTAAATCTGGGGACCTAGGGGGTTATGAGATGAGACCACCGCGACTAATCCACCTCTCACCAAGTTGCTCTTCCAATCCAATTCGGCTCTAGCAATTTGACTGTAATGACCAGGGGCCCCGTCTTGATGAAACCACATATCTATTATGAAATTGTGTTGTTAAATTTATAATGTTTGCAAAATGTTATAAACATACCTTGCCTTAGATTAAGTGGAACATCCTCCAGCCCCTCTAATTGCTCGCGTAAGAAACGTGCATAGATTTCCCAATTTAGGTGCCCTTCAAAGAAAAATGGACCCACCACAATGTTATGGATAACTCTTCCCAAAACATTTAAAGACTAATAATTTTGGATTGCTTGTTGATGCATCCAGTGGGGATTCTCAACGGCCCAGTAGTGCATTCATCTGGCCGTTTTTTTTTTTTTTGTTAATTACACTCATTGGTGCACAAAACTTTATTAAAAAAATTATTATTATTGAGCCTTATTTGCTCTTCGGCCCATCGACAAAAAATTACTCGGTTTTCAAAATCTTGTCCATAAAGTTCTTGGTGCAACTCCAGGTGAAAAGGGTGATACCTATATACTTATGTTTTTTTTTATTTCGTCTGACACTACGCTGACTAATTTCGGTTTCCTCTTTCTTCGGTTATTTTACTCACACTTCGGATTATTTGCTATATACAGGATTATTCACGTAAGATGACGAGCCTGACCAGGTAAAAATGTAACCCAAAAGACAATTCACAGAGCTATCTCGATCACTATTACATTATCCGGCATTATCATAATGCACATAAAACATAGACAGCTTTTAACGTCAACTTAATGAACGACAAGTTCTGACAGAAAAATAAAAAATTAATAATAATAATAAACAATTAAAATCACAAAAGTAATTGGTAAGGAGGATCATTATCGGTTCTGTCATCGTTCGAAAACCTTTCCAAATACATACTAACTATGAACGAAAAATACAATGACAGATATAACTTTCAAATTAATAGAATACCTACTTGGATTCCTGATTTAATTTTTAAATACCAAAACATAATGAATGCTTTGTAAAGTGTATTTTGGATTGCATTTTTACCTGGTCAGGCTCGTCATTTTTATTATCAAAAAATCCGAACACTAAGTAGAAGTTAACATTTTTTAATAAAATTTAAGACAATTGTTCTAATAAGCAAAAACACAATAAAGAAACAAATTCAGTTTATTTGGAGTCAGACATGAAATTCAGCTGTTTTTTCGTTAATAGTGCGTGGGACCTCCTTGTAAATTTACCCACTCTCTGTCACAGGTCTTGATTCGTTCACGACACCAGTCTAGCCTTTGACGACGATGTTCACGTGTTAAAGGTAGAACCAAATGAGGACGGTTACTGTGGAGGCCTTAAGATCTTATTCAAAGATAAATCGTTGGCAGAGAAATTAGTCCATCCGTTACATTGTACCAAGCTGTAGATACCGAGCTTGTGGACATGTGGCGATCTCTAAATGTTAAAAATCGTAAGTGACGATCTTGTCTGTCTGCTTGCTTGCGAACACTGTACAAGAGTATATACAGAAGGGTTTACTATTCTTGAAATTTGTCTGTGAGAAACTGGCCTCTTTAAACCCGATAATTCGGCCTTTCTCAAAGGGTGTTAATTGACGAAAAGCTTGATGTCTTCTTTTGGAGGCATTGTTTCACACATCTACTACTAGATTAGAACGATTTCAACCAATGACAACAAACAAAAACAAGGCAACAAGAAAAATTAAAAAATGGTAATCACTTAAAGCAAGAGATGTTAACTTAATCAGATTTGATTCTGACTTTATAGGATACGTGTCTAGACTGATAGCAACATGTCTATCAAATTTTATCAAAAAATATTATCATTTCCATGGTGATTTTTTTGATAGTTAGTACACAGCCACCTTTACTGTAACAAGCAATGAACACTGAAGTGGCAACAGCGCATCAACCAACGCTAGCGGGTCTACTGCAGTGCACTCATACTCATACGCTGTATTGTAAGAGCAATTTGCCAAATTTTAATATTGTTTTATTTAAAATATAAACTATTTAATCATGTAATAGTATATTACATACCGAGGCGGAAAGTGTTCCATTCCTGTCGAGAGAACAATAGTTTACCGAGAGGCTTGCCCTCGAGGTGAACTAGTTCTCGAGACACAGGAATGGACTTTCTCCGAGGTTTGTATACTATTTTATTCACAATCAATCATTTAATAAAACAAGCAACATTATAATAATAAAAAATAAATAAAAACCAACCTCCGTAATATTATCGTTTATTTCGGCAAAATATTAAAACTTAGTAGGCGCTTGAGATTGTATTAAATTTTAGTTTACAAAAGTCAAACCAAATTGACATTTGCTCACATTTTTTAACAAACAAAATGTGCGATAGTGAAATAGAGTGTGCCCTCCCCAGAATTGCGGGAATTCGCGCACAAATTAACACTCAATCTCTTACCTTAGAAAAGCAAATTACGATATCAGAAAAACGTACAGAGATTTTCGCAATTGGTGCGACAGTAGCGCCACCACAGGTCAGTTATGGGTTTCATTACTGACCGCTTACGACTCATTACTGACTCCTTTTTCACCATTACTGACCGGTTGATGTGTACACGAGTAATCGCTCACTTTCTAACCTTTAAGAGGTTAGAAAAGCTTCACGTTACTAACCGATTGTGAATAAAATAATTTACAGGTTTTTTCTTTAAACTAAATATTAAAAATTCACTTACTTAAAACAGATTCCTTAGAAACTTCGCTTGTAAAAAGCGGTTGCACTTTCATTATCCATTTGATTAACGTTCAGAAATTTACTTTATTCAAATCGTAATCGTCATTGGGGCAATCGTTCACCGTAAATTGGTGATTTCAGTTGTTATAACAGACTTATTCCCACTAAAGGGTACACTATCGCAGCGTGAAGCGCCGGATACCATTTACCTCTGCGAGTATCTGTTTAATTTCATGTCACATGGCAGGACCCATTTCAAATCTGTGGAACTGAGTTCATTACCATTTAGAAAAACTTTAACAATCATGTCAGAATTTATCGCAATTTATTGCAAACCATCGTCAATATGTTGTAAGCTATAAAAATATATCATTTTGCCTGGTATTAATTTGATTTGGCAATTATCAGACAATGCTATTTTATTATTAAACTGTGTTGTCATATCAACAAAATCTTCTATATGATCGTTTTTTTCAAAAATTTCTTGTAACTTATTAATCCGCTCCTCATTTCTTTTTCTCAGCTGGGTCTTTCCTACTTAATCCGCTTAGGTATATTTTTACTCAAGTAACTAGGTAAATTTGGAAAAATAGAAGGCACCGCAGTTTCTTTCAATATTGGTCTCACATGAACAGGAATGTCTTTTACAGTTCCGTCTGGTAACCGATGTATATCAAAACGAATTATCTCATTTTAAGGAAAATGCATGCAACATACTACAGAATATTTAGTTTGAGTCTAATTTTTTCGTGATATGGCGTGTAGCCGAGCGTGTAGCTATTTGCTTATCAATGTTTCGTCCCTTGGAAAACTAAAAGGTGATACTAAATTCCCACCAGCATTCAGAGTAGTTACTCGCATAATTGGATTTGCATCCGGGAACGCAACATGTGCGAGACATGCTGCACAATCTAAAGTAATGTTAACCCTAAAGTAACTAATTAAACCTAAACCAAACCTGTCTTAGCAGGTATTTTACTCTTAAAACCTTAAAACCTCCAATTCGTGACGTGACGTGACGTGACGTGACGTGTACGCGGCTGCTCCTACAATAAGTTTGTAAATTTGAAAAACATAGTAAATATGGTGAATATTACGCGATCTAACACGGTAAATAGAGATCTTGAACACTTTATCGAGAAACTATTGAGTGAAAAAACACGTGAAGTAACACATAAAATAAGTGAACTTGAAACTCAAGTAAAAAATCTGACTGACTCCAACAGGGAACTTGTGAAACTATTGACCAGCGAGGGAACTAGAAGTCAATTTTTGTGTAGTACTTGTGGTTCTCCTGGAAAAGTGACCATGTCTGAAAATGAAAGTGTCGGCGACAAAGAGGAAAAGAAGAAATCGGACTCGTCGGTATCAACCGTGATAACAAATGTGGATAAGGCTAATACAAAAAATAGCCAAATAGAATTTATAAAACAACAATCCGACCTACCAGGAAAGGCCGAAAGTTGGAAGGAAAATCCCAATAAATCGGAAAAAGGGCAGCAAAAACACAGTAAAAAAACTGAGAAGGCCAAGACTCCACAGGTAAAGAAGCGACAGCGAACAGACTTTCAGATAAAAGGAACCGATAACGCACAAAATTCGGTCGACTCTACTACAGAGGACCCTGGCTTTAGCGCTCCCGAACGGAAAATTTGGCTTCACATCAGTAGATGTAAATCTGACACCACAATCGACCAAGTGAATAGCCACCTGCATAAAAAATGGCCTCAATTAGCATTTGAAGTTGAAAAGCTTCAGTCCAAAGGTTCCAATTCCTCGTTTAAAGTAAACACTCAGTATGACAAGGAATTACTCACTTTATTTTACACTCCCAGCAACTGGCCTGAGGGAGTGGTCATCAAACAGTTCAGGTTTTTTCGACGCGACAATTCGGGACAATTTTAGACTCGTTGATAAAGTAACCGTAAATAAAAATGACGGAGGATGTGCATCACATCTCAAAAACCTTAGTTGCCCTGAACAACAAACTATTAGTTGCGAACTAACTGATCTCTATGTTTTAGTTCTCAACATTCAGTCTATGAGAGCTAAACTGAGCGAACTGGAACTGATATTGTCCAACAATAATTATTACTCTCTAGTCGCTATCAGTGAACACTGGTTAAGCTCCTACGAAGCAAGTGACTTAAGAATCGGAAATTTCTGTACAAAGTCGTTTTTCTCTAGGAAAACTTCAAAACATGGTGGTTCTATAATTATGTCGAAAACTGCTGTGAACTGTGAAACATTACTTCAACTTGAGCAGATGTCGGTGGAGAACCATTGTGAGATAGCAGCAATCAAGATAACACATCTAGATACCTTTTTCATTAATATATACAGACCTCCTTCAGGAGATTTCTCAATATTCCTAGACTGCTTGTCAAATTTACTGGCTTATATTGATACTTTGCAAAATTATGTCTTAATATCTGGTGATTTCAACGTAAAGTTCAATCAGGAGGATCCTTATAAAAATCTTTTATGTGACTTTATGTATACTCACGGTTTGCACTATATTGTTAATTTTCCCACTAGAAACGAAACATGTCTTGATAACATCTTCACAAATCTTCACTCATCGTGTTGTTCAGTAAATCAATTCGATACGCATTTATCTGACCACCTGGCCATTAAGCTTCAATTAAAACTACCCAAATCTAAACTTAACCACTCGACTAGACTCCAGAATTTTAAACCTATTACCAACTTTGGTAAATTTCTATTTTATAACTCATTAAGTAACATAAACTGGAGTTTCATAGATGAGTCTTGTGATGCAAATACTAAATTCTCTTCTTTCATTGATCTAATAAGCCATCATGCTTGTATAAATTTTCCCGAAGTAGTAGTAAAAATCAACAACAGCTATAAAGTGAACAAAATTAAATGGTTTGACCATGAATTAAAATCTATGAGGAAGACTTTGCAGTCTTTAGATGTTGTATATAAAGCCTCTAAATCTGATCACTCAAGAGAAGCAAGAAATAGTTTTCGTAAATTATATAGAGAAAAAATCAAGCTCAAAAAAATGAACTACAATAAGAAAAGCATTGAAACAGCCAAAAATAAAACAAAAGCAATGTGGAATATAGTAAATCAAAATCGAAATACATATTCAAACACTTGTGATGAAACCTGCGACATAACATCTAATTCTTTTAATAGTTTTTTTACGAGCATTGCTTCTCAGACTACCTCCTGCTATTCTAATTCTAATGCTAACACTAAAAATCCTATGAGCTTTATTAGGGAGCAACTGAATCCACCAAATTCGACTAATTTTCAATTTAGAGAGGTGTCATGTGTGATTGTAAGGGATTTAATTGACGGTCTAAAAAATAGTAATTGCAACGACATTTATGATCTTAATGTTAATCTAATTAAAACCATCAAAAATGTAATAATCTCCCCATTAACTAAGCTAGTTAATCTATGTATTCGTGAAAATACTTTTCCAGAGTGCTTGAAAAGAGCGAAAGTGATACCTATCTATAAAAAAGGGGATAAAAACAACCCGTCAAACTTTAGACCCATTGCGCTCTTACCGATATTTTCGAAACTTCTGGAAAAAGTACTGTCTATGCAGCTCTCAGAGTACTTAGAATCAAACAATTTAATATCAAAATATCAATTTGGTTTTAGAAAAAAAAAGTCAACAGTGGATGCTGTGTTAAATCTTTTTTGTACTCATAGCCTTGAAAGCAACGCTTCCAACATCCAACGCTCGCTCCGAAACGAGTGCTTCCCGGTCGACTCGAATGTAAAAATTGCAAAAAACACTGGCCCTTTGAGGCATTCAAAAAAAAATCTGTCTTGATAATAATAAAATTTAGTTCATAAAATACAACTTCCCTGGGTTTTCCTCCATTAAAAAATTACGGAAAGATTTATAATCGTTGAAAATTGTTCTTACAAAATTCACAAATTATTGCAAAAATTGAAATATCAAGTGAAGCAATCGTTTCCAATAACCAAAGATCACTGTCTACTTGGTTTTATGTTCGTTTATGTTTAATGTATTAAAACAAAAAAATTTAATTTAATTTTCGTACAAAAAATATTGTACGAACCACTTGCGTGAAGACATCTTCCGTTCATTCGCGCATTAATTAAAGGCACTCGCTCCTTCGTCGCTCGTGCTTTAAAAAATGCGCTCATGCGGGAACATCGTCTTCCCGCACTTGGTTCGTAAATAACTATATAGCTTTGTAACATCATGCTTTGAGAGCGGAGATATGGCTCTTGTTTCTTTCCTTGACCTCTCCAAGGCTTTCGACTGTGTTTCTCACAGTATTTTAGCAAAGAAACTCCCATCGTATAATCTACATCCAAATAGCTGTAAAATGCTGAAGTCATATTTAGCAGATCGATGCCAAGTCGTAAAGTTTAAAAACAAAACATCAAATTGCTTACCAATTAATCAAGGGGTTCCGCAAGGGTCAATACTGGGTCCATTACTTTTCATTATATTTATAAACGACTTACCACTATCTCTGAAATCGTCAAGTGGGTTATACGCAGACGATACAACTGTTAAAAATAAAGTAACGACCTACGAGTCGATACCAATAATTCATGAGTCAGCCTTAAATGAAGCCTTGGAATGGTTTCAGGCTAACAAACTGTGCCTTAATGTGCACAAAACACAAAATATGTTATTCTCTCTACGAAAAACTGAGACGCCAGAAAATTTTCAAACCTCAGCAAATTTCCTCGGTCTTCATATTGACCCAAAGCTCTGTTGGAGTATACATGGAGATTCAGTTGCAGAAAAAGTAAGTAAAAATATCTTTCTCCTAAGAAATCTCAAAAATCAACTTTCTCCTGAATATCTGAGAAGTATCTATTTCGGAATTTGCGAATCACACCTAATATATGGCCTCTTAGTATGGGGACACACTACTATTCGCCATCGGCTATTTGGCTTGCAGAGAAAAGCGATACGCATCTTAGCAGGTTTAGGCTATACTGACGACTGCAAAGTTTATTTTACATCATTAAACATACTTACCTTACCATCATTTTATATATTGGTCTGTTTAATTTATGTTAAAACTCACCTGGATGAATACACTTCTCATCGCGAGATTCATACTTATGAAACCCGAAAAAAATCAAATCTATGTTTAAAAGAACTTAGACTTAATAAGTCTCAAACTGGAGTCTTGTTCTATGGTATTAAGTTTTACAACAAATTGCCAGAGGTGGTCAGGAATGCTAGTGTAGACAATTTTAAAATAAACATAAAAAAGTTTCTTCTAAAGAAAGCCTACTACAATTTCGAGGATTTTCTGAGGGACACGATTGATACATTAAATTAAAATAGATATAATTGGATTGGTTTGACCTACTTTTATTGTGTGTTGTGTTGCTGAAGCATCGTGTATTGTGTTTTGCTATTTTGTTGTACATATTTTGTTGTACATATTTTGTTCTTGTATATGTTTGACGTGTGCGATACCTATTGGGTGGTGTACGAATAAAAATTATTATTATTATTATTATTATTAAAAACACTAAAATGGAAGCACTTGACCAAACAGCACAAACTATTTTAACACTAAAACTGTGACTAAAACTGGAAAACTGCACTTAACCTATAAAATTGTCTTAGAAGCTATTTGCCTCTAAACACAGCAAAATCTGTCACAAACAGATATTACTTAACAAATTAAACACCCTGAAGCAACATTTAATGCCAATTGAACGCATAAACAACAATTTGTTAGTTGAAACGAAACGAAAAACACTACCAGCAGTGCAAAGCAAAGTAAACAGAACAGACCCGCTCGCCATGTTGCATGTTGCCACATTTCGCTGTTCATGGCTTGTTACAGTAAAGGTGGCTGTGGTTAGTAGGTATACCTACCTAAACGATGAGTGAAAAAAAATGGTACCTTACATAACAATTTTTTGATTAATTCCCACATACATCAAACGTGCGTGTTCAGCCAATCAGAGCGCTTGTTTTCATTCAATCAAAAATGTTTATCGAAGGTAAAATAACAGGACCAAATTTTTTTATCGGATACATTTTTCAGTTTCACGAAAACTTTTTGCTTTGACTATTCAATTCACATCAAATTCTCCAATAAAAATGGACGATTTGTCATTTCTGGACCAATCAAAACGAAACTTTCTAATTATTCATCAATCATCACATGTGAAAATTATCGGTTATTTTCACTAGTGATGATTATCAGGAAAATTTATTATAAATTTTGTTCGTTGAATAGTCCGCCGAACTCTTAGTCAAAGTTAAGTAGACTATTTTTGTAGTGTTCTCACTCATGTCCCCCAAGCTTGAGAATACCACTCGTGCTGCGCACTCGTGAAATTCGAATTCAACTTTGCTTACTCATCTATAGTATTATAAGTGACAATTTTACGAGTTGAATTTGGACATTTTTATTCAGGTTAGGCCCAAGAGCTTTAGCTCGAGGGTTTAACCTTAGAATAAAAATGCCCAAATATAAAACAGTAAAATTGTCTAAAGCAAAAATGTTTAAGTGAAAATTGGGAAATTTATCAGATAAATAAACATTAAGTCGTGTTATTTTTGACAGATAACAGTAGCAGGACGCGATAAACATTTTTGACTGGTTGAAAGCAATAGCTCTGATTGGCTGATTATGCACGTTTGATGTACGTGGGAATTAATCGCGATTAAAACATCCTACTACTCTTTGCTGAGTTACAATGACTTGTAACAATACTTGATACTTTGATTTCCTTCATCTAATTTGCCTTCAAAAATCAAATTCTTTTTTTGACGATTGTAGAAAAAATAGTGTATATTTCGTGGCAAAATTCGTGTTTTATTGGTGCATTCATACACTCATTTTGCCCACTTAATACAAAAATAATTATTATTATACCTAAATCATAATATCTGTTTTCGTGTTCGTTTCCTGAGATACATAACGTGAAAAGTGGTATATAACTAAATACAGAAACTTTGTGGTTTATATATCTAACTTGACATCTGTCAAAGATAATCTCAAAATTTACAATTAATTAATGTTTTTTAGGACTTTGCTTAAACGAACACGAAAAATAGCATGTTACACTCGTTTCACAAGACATGTTGTCGAACTCGTTCCTTTAAAGCACTCCTCGTCGTGTCCTAAACCCTCTCGTTCGACAATAGACTGTCTTGTGCAAATACAACAAAGAATATACTATTTTGACACTACAAAACGTGCAAAATCGAGTTTTTAAAACACTAAAACTTTAAAGTTTCCTAGGTAACAACAAATTCACCTACAAATAATTTTGAACAATCATAAATACACATTTATACACAATTTATAATAAATATACATAACAACGAGACAACAACAATTGAAAAAAGTACTTCAATTTATTTATTTTTTTTTATAATTTCCAGACTGTAGTCCAGGTAGGTATAATAAAACAGCGTATAATACACGTGTATATCGGCCTTTAAAGCACTAGCCACAAAAGCACTCCGCTATCGCGTCGTGCTCTTAAATTCGTGGTACTATTCCGGACACGGAATCTTGGCCAACATTTTTTAGACATTTCTAAAAAAAATATGTAAACCAATCTTTAGTGTTATTAATAAATGACAGTTATTAAAAATCACTTTGAAGTTTTGAAGCAGGGAAATGGCATTATCGAGTCAAAAGTTGGGTTATATTCAATAAAGGCCAGTTCACACATATTTGTCAGTTAAATGTCACTTGTGGCCAAGATTCCGTGTCCGGAATAGTACGTGCTTTCTTATAAACTTGTGTCATACGAGTAATTTCATAATATACTAATTTCGTATTTGAAAGCTGTTTTCAATATTATAATAAAAAATAATATAATTAAACGGCAGATATCATTATCGGTCATATTAATCACTTGATCTGCTGATGCATCTCAACATGTAAGGTTGATATTTGAAATAAATAATTCCATTTTTGACAATTTTATTGTTCCAAATTAAATTAATCACATGTTTATCACATTCAGATTCGACTATCTTTTTGATTAATCTTATTAATATAAAAATCGCATTTAATCAATATATATTGCCATTTTACTGATAAATATATCTAAACAATAAATTTTAGATCACTGCATTAGATTAGGTTCAATTAAATTATTAATTAATTAAAATAATTTTGTAGAAAGCAGCAACTTCAGCATTAAGTAAGAAACAAAAAAAATTGCGATTGAAAAAAATGTGAAACCAGAATGTACTAAAAGTAAGCAGCGAAAAATCAAGAAACAATTTGATGTACCTATTGTATGAAGATTGTCATTTTGACTATCAGGAATGCAGATGCAAAATGCATGTTTCTCATCGCGTAGGTGACATTAGAACGTTACAATTGTTTCAACGTCTTAAATCACTTCTACATGCAAATAAAAAAATATATTTTCTTGTATACTTTGTCCCGTGAGAGATTGGTGGTTGACATAAAAATCACTAAATTCTACGCAGAGAAAGTACTACCTAGCGTAAATTATTTATTGATTTACCTTCAAGCAGCAACATTTTTTGCCCTTAAATTATGCTCTAATTAATGTATTCTAGTGCATTTTGTAATGTTGGGTTACAAGTCTACAATTTAAAATCTCCCACTTCCTCGCTGGACGAAGTATACCACTTGCACCATTTTACAAAAAACATCCAACAAAATAAATAAATAATTGTTTCCCTTTTTTTAATATTTAATTCTTTTCACAGATCCACAGATGCTAATAGTTAGTATTCCAATAGTATAGTGATCCCAGAATTCTAACGTTTTATGATAGGCAATATTGTTATGAAATTAAACAGCTTAACAAAGAAACAGGTAATGGACGTTAATAAACAGACCTTTAAGGGTCGGTCATTGGCCTGTGGGCTCTGGATTTAGAAAGAGGGCAGACGGTACCAGGTAGTCTTTCTTGGACGAAGTGCTCCTCTTGTCACTAGGAGGTGTCAAATACTAATCCCCTCGTTATTAGTAGCGCCTATCATAAAACCTTAGAGTTCTAGGATCACTATACAGCATATCTCAGCTAAGACTTTCGAGCCTAATATCTCGGTTATTTGAGAACGGATTTTTATTAAATTTAAAATACAAATATTTTAGACGATGAAGGTTCAATTAGTAATAATAAAATTACCTCAAGTTAAAAATGTAATTTTAACACATTTCCTTTGAAAATAGGTGTCTGCACAAACAATTAACTAGATCACTCATCTGAGGAAAAGATTAGATTTTGTTGTTAAAAGTTTCATCTAAATTTTGAAGGTATTTGAGGAGTTACCTTTTGAAACAATTGATGAAAAGTTGCCAAGCAACATTTTGTGCACTTAAAATGTGATTTTAGAATTTGCGTCTCTAATAGGTCTATTATTGTATTCAATTTGGAGTCGTTTATTGCTCTAAGAAAATTTTTATAAATATTTCAGTGTATTATTATTGTCATTTACACCAAAAAACTTCCAATATTAATGTTCAAACTCTACTTTTTAACATCTGTTGCAGATGTAGTTGCATCCGTTACCTTGAATTACCAATTAATGCAAAATTTCCTAGAATTTTTAATTTTTTATTTAAAAATTAAAGCAAGGGTGCAAATTCTAAAAAATAACATAAAAATCTCGTTTTATAAGGCATTGACGCACTCGTCCCATAGAAAACTCCCCTACGGGTCGTTTTCCACACCTGGGACTCGTGCGCCAAATCAACTCTTATAAAACTCGTTTTTACCTACTAAAAGTCGGCGCACTTTATTATAAATGTCAAATTGTGTAAATTTATTGAAAATACTCTAAAAATAGACTACAATCGCAAAAATTTCAATATTGTTGAAAAATGAAACAATTTTGACCTACGGAGAGTATCGTAAGAACTTCAATAGCACAGTTCGTTTTCTCGTGGAACACTATCCAAATGTAGGCTTTACAAAATTGAAGGTTCCGAGAGTCATCTATTTATTTGAAGACACAGGAAGCGTACGTGAACTAAATTACTTTTGTAAAATATCCCGATATAGGGCAGTCATTTTAAATGTTGGGTTTTGTAATAAAACTTGCCTGCTTTGACACTTTGACCAAGTGGAACCAATAATATTGGTTGCCAATACTGATGAATCATCTAGTGAATTTGATTCAGATGACGATTAATTTTTTATTTGTTTACGTATTTTATTATTTATTTCTTACTTAGGTACTTTAAAATATACATGTAATGGATACTTTACTAATTACTCTTATTTCTTTATAAAGTAATCTTTTTTGTTAAATACATTATTTAAAATCAACAATCTCTTTACATTTTTTTGGTTACTGATCACAAAATGTCTTTCAATTTTTTTTTACTTGTGGATATTTTAACGTCTCTTTCTTTTGCTCGTCGATAAGATGGTGAAAGTACGCCGTGGTACCAGTTTTATATGAACAGAGGCATTCCTACTTTACGGTACCGATACAACGAAAATTTGCCACTTTCGTAATTTACGGTGTTTTGAGTTTACAACTTTACCCAACATTTAAAATGAATGCCCTATAGTTTTCTAGTCCTTTATGGAAGAATTAAAACATCTGGTATAATAAATTACGTCCAAATGTTGGCTTTAACTTTGTAAGGTTAGAAAGAAAAACGTGAAATATGTCACCGCCGTTTGTGCGAACAGGGGTGACTGAAATTCGGCGATAGTACGGGTTTGTTTCATGCGCGTTTTGTATCTGCAGCCACGTTTAACATAGATTTTTCTTTTTTCTTGAAACCAGACGTCTTTTAAGGACGAGTTTCTCCTTACAGCATTTTTTATTGACGATAAATTTTTTGATATAAATCTTAAGTGATTCAACATTTTAAAAAGGCATGTAAAAATTACGTTTTTAAGACTTGGGTTATTCCACTAATGTGATTTTACTCTTCACCGTCTAAAATATTTGCATTTTAAATTTCACAAAAATTTATTGGAAAATAACCGAGGTATTAGGCTCGAAAGTCTTAGTTGAGACACCCTGTATATTGGGATATAAGGATATCTGCATATATGGATATGAGGTGCATTATAACAGAATCGAGGACTGTAAGGACTAAACCATTCTCGGGAGAATAACAAGCGTCGGTTACATCTCGGTCGGTACAATTCTCCCTCGAATGTTATGGTGTCCTTCCATTCCTTGTGGCTTAAATATTTACTTTTCCTTCAGTCATATTACATTTTGATTATTATCTTGATAAAACTACAAAAAATAATATTAGTAGGTAAGCGAACAGATTAACCAAATATTAAATCAACATGTTTTAAAATGCTGAAGATAATAATACAAATTCAAAATATATTACTACATAACTCTAAATCTAAACCATACTTCTTTGTAGTATGTCGTAGAGTAGATTTTGGCAGGAGACAATATGAAAAAAATTAGACCGTAACAGCTTTTAATTAAATGTTTAAAGAAAGAAAGAAAGCATTGAGAATAGCGTTTTGAAGACTTGGGTCACTCATTTTCTCTATGATGAATATTACAAAAAAAAAAAAAAAAAGAAACGTTCATATGTTATTTTTCGTTATTAATGAAAGCTCTACGAGAGGCCGCTCTTTTGAAAAGCTTATTTAAATGAGATGGTTGTAGTGACACAGTTTAAAATTTAAATTTGAATTCCCGGTACCGCCACAATAGCGCGCCAAAAACGAAAGTACTACCGGACAGACGAGGAACTAAGGGAGGAGTTGACAACACGGCAGGTAGAGGGTACATAGGAGGGAGGCCACTTTTTGTCGGTTTCCGACGTGTAAGGGTGTTTTTTTTTCGAAAAGAATCCAGTGTTGAAAGCGATCGAAGTTTTTGAAACCGTTAGTTGAATGAGAAATCAATCCCGCTACCGTCTCGTGTAGATATTTGGTCCCCCTTTTGGAGAATTAAACTTTTCAATCCACCCACGGAAAATTAACCCGCATGGTTTTTTTTTGTTGATACCAAGACCACGTGGTAGAAGGTATGTTTGTAGATATTATTTTGTTGCACCGTTAGGTTTTGGATGAGTCAGAGTTAGAATGTTGTAGGTACGACCCTATGGGAGCTAGGTAACATTCAGGAAGTCGTGGGGTTAGCTAGTAAAGTAACGTGGGGTCAACGGTTAGTTAGCGGAGGCGGACCTAAGCCTTGCTCGATGCGGCTCCGGGATGTTGCCGTGAAGCCCCGCAACGTTTCTAGTTTGGGGTTTGTCGGTAAACGGTGGGTTGGCGAAGGCGGACCTAAGCCTTGCTCGATGCGGCTCGGTGAAACCACGGGGTCGCTTCTATCATTCGTTATTTGTCGGTAAACATAGCCCGACGCGCGTTAACACGAATAGTTATTTGTATCACAAGGCCAGAAACTGCACGTTGCGAGCATGAGTACGGTTTGCAATACGAGTCGATAGACGAGTATTGTAAGTACGAATGCTCGCAAAACAGTTTCTGGACGTGTGATACACAAAATTTTTTGTGCCGACTTCTGCGGATTTTTGTTAAATGGAAGTTAAAGCACTTGTTTTAATAATTGGTATTAGCGACTTTTTTTGTGTTGGCAACACTTACATTTAAACATTTAAATTTTAAAATCAACATCGCTCTTGTTTCCTGACATTTATTAAATTTAATTAATTTGTTTTGTTTTTGAAAGTTTCCTGAAACATTTGTTGTAATAAATACACCAGCCCATATTCAAGAAGTGGCTCGAAACGTAATTTTAATTAATTAATTTTAGTTAAATATTGCTTCTTTGTAGTTTGTACGTTGTTATAAATAGAAAAACATTTTTAACGAGCCATCCACAGAACAAACATTGACGTTTGATAGAATTCTGATAACAAATGCCAACCGAAACCGATGACAACTCAAAATCCCTACTTTTAGCCGGACTAGGCCGGCAATGCATGTGTTTCTGGACGATTTCGACATCTGTAATTTACCAAATTCCGGCCGGAGGCACGAAAAATCTATAACCGTTGCTTGATCTCAGACGATTCAGATTATTCTTCTGAGTCCCCTCGCGACCGAGAGTTTGTTACCACCAGCTTCTAAGCCCCCGATTGTGTACCTTGAGCTTGTATTCACTAATTAAGTATAGGATTGTCATTAATCAAGTTGTAAAAGATGAGTAATACCTGGAATACGGTTTTGATGAGGGTTTTTATCCGTCACTGCCTGTGATAACTGCATTATAATTTGATTCCTTGTTTGTACAAACTTTAAATTGTTATTTTCGTTTACCCATTTCTGTTCGTTTTAAGTGTTGCCGCATCAGTATTGTTGTTTGGCTTTGCACTGACCTCAGCTAGTTAATTTACTTTAATTCGTTAAACTTAATTCCCGTTATTTTGGATTCGTCCATTTGTCCGCCGAAAGTCAAAGTTGTTACAGGCATTTTTCAATAAAAGGTATTCTGCGTCCCTCACATGTGTGTTTTTATTTTGCTGTACTCTTCCAACTGGAACCCTCATCGTTTGCATTCCGAACCTTTTCCGCCAAAAGAAAAACACAACGTAGGGCCTTTCGCTTCGATGACGATCACCACCACACTTGTATCAGTTTTGCGCAGGTTCTATTATTTGCCGGAAAGAAGTAATGTATTAGATCTTACATATTAAAATGACATTTACTTTTACGGCCGTCGTTAAAAGCAACGGCCACGAAATTGGATTTCGCGTACGACTGCACAAAAAAATAATTAGTTTTAGGTGACTTTGATCCAAGCAAAAATAATTAAGAAACAAATAAAAAAATATACTATATAAATATTTTTGGTGGATTTAAAATTTAGGTCTTCCTTTAATAAAATTCTGCGTATTTAGTCAAAAGTGGAAATGATTAATAAAGGAGTAAAATAATCTTTATAATTTTAAAACAAACTTTTAATCTAAATTTTAAAGTACGAATTATGTAATCCTATAGATTTGAATTTTATCACCTTCGTGATTATCACAGAGGGATCAATTTCAATACGCAATAAGGTGAAGGAAAAGAGAGAAGAACGTGTTGAATTATTGGTCACGTCCATTTCATGAATAAAGCGGGAACTTCAAAGGAAAAAATAATAATTTTCTTAATTTATATGATCAAACAATTTGTCTCTAACTAGCAAATTTTGCACTTGAATTTACTTCTATCAAAAACTTGAACATGATAAAAGTTACTTAATAAACATTTGATGGTTCCTTCAATCTAAAATTCGCTTAAGTCAAATTCATTAATTACATTTTGCCGGATTTAAACTGTGGAACATTTTTATTATCCTTGCCTTGTAAAGTTACTGATAAATACCTTGGTTTGGACTTCACGAATTAGAACAACTTCTAAAAAATGAGCAGATTTCAATGTAAGTAATGAATTACCACTTCGACTATTATTATACGAGGGGAGATTCTCCAGTGTAATAGTATATTAAGTATAAAGAACGGTAATGACAATGTACGGATCGAAGACAATTGTTTGGAGGAGGAGCTTGCGACGACTCCAATATTGCCTGAGATCCGTACATTGTCATTAACGTTCGTCATGCTTATGAGATTTTTTGCGCGATTGAATATTTATTACAAAACATTCCTAACTATAGTTCATTTTTTAATGCTGTAGAAAAAGTCAGGCAGCCAAATATACACTTTCAATAGTTCACTAGATTCCTATTTCAATTTTGTAAATTACCTCAATCCATGATGCCATATGCCACAATAAATGCGTTCATGTGAATGTCAATTCGTGTCATTGTCAATTATGTATTAATTTAAAGGCTAGTTTGGTCAAGGGTTTTTTACTTGATTATCGAAAAAGTAAGTCGCCCTTATCGGCATTCGAAAAAACATGATTTTGAACATTTACAAACTTGTCTATGATGATGATGAACATGCGGAACTTAAGGTTGGGGATACGGTTAAACTAAAGAAGAGCAGATGTGGGAATTGGATGTGCGTATTGAAGTGACCGTGGAACCACTGATTATACACCTTGGAGAGTCTGATGACGATTCGGATTAACCAGAAGAATTCGAAGATGAGAGTTGATTTTTTAAATCCATAATATGTCTGAGTTATCGTTAATTATTGTTTCTATTTACTAACTTACTGCTTTTTTATTCATGAATTCTAGATTAAACACATTGTTAAACACGTTTTCTCATTTCAATTAAATTTTTTTATCGAATGTCAAAACCTTGTCAGAATGACGCAGATTTTGACAACCAGAATTTTTAGCGGCATCGTGGATCCATATCAATTATAAATAAATTTGAGGTATCTAGGCAGCATTGATAACTGTATATTGGGTTGCCTGACTTTTTCTACAGCATTAAAAAATGAACTATAGAATGCAATGCGATACGACGCCCTTCACATCGTGTTGCCACAATGTCGATTTTTGTATCGCGTTTCTAAGGCAATCTGCAAACAACTACCGCCATTGCAGTTTTTGTGCGCAAATATCGCCAATTGTGTTGAAAAACAAGCAGTAAAATCAGTGACGGCCCGTGTTCCGCGAATATGGGTCGGCCGAACATGAGTAGATCGGTAAAGCTCTAATTAGTCAATTTAACTTTTTGATAGGCATCCGCATGGCAAATGTAGGTGCATAATTAAAAAAAATTCACATAGCAAAACAAGAGCAAGTTACTATTGCGAGCAAAAAAAGAGGGACATCAACGTCATTGTCTTGCCTTTTTATGTGAAATAACCCTTATCTGATTCTAACCCTACTTTGAATTGATTGACGTTGTCATTAAGTACTGTAGGTTGTAGGGAATGATTGTGAGTAAGCAAGTATATAGTGAGAATCGCCCTCAAATGTCACATGATTTATATTGACAAATCACAACTCCGAATTGTTTGAATAGCAACCAATCACAATTTAATTAAGCGGAAATTTTCCCTAGGGAAAATTTCCGATATAATTGACCTAGGGAAAAAATGTTTCGGGCGATTCTCTTCCAAATATACCTCGGGGCAGATATATATCGCCAGAAATTTTTTCTTGCAGTCCAACACTCGTGTTTGTCGCTCAAAATTACCCTCGGGCTAGCGCCCTCGTGTAATTTTCTTGCTACAAACACTCGTGTGTGAGGACTGCTCGAAAAAATTTCCAGCAATATATCTGTCCCTTGGTATATTATATATGAATATTTATTTAATGCGAAGTTCCAATCAAAATCTACCTTTATCAAAAGAAGAGGGCATTTGGAAAAGGAAAATAGGAGTATAAAATAAATGTTTAAACTGTCAGCTGGAATAGTGTCAAAAAAAAATGACAATAAAGCTTACGCAATACGGCGCTGTTAATTTCGTCATAAATGGTTTTCAGTAGAATTTTTGTTACCGAGTCGATTAAATCGTTTTGCATTGTTTTTGATAGCCCAGTCAAAACAGGAGATAAAGAAGGATCTATAAATTTTCTTCTAAAGTAGCGGCAAATTTGGCTAACTCTTTAAAATTACCTTCATTATCTGATTCATCATTACCCCGAAATGCCAATTCTTGTGCAGACAAAAAAATTGTCATATTTATTAAATGTTTAACCATTTCTCGATTTTCCCGGACCTTTTCATTGTATTTTTTAATATATTCTTTATGATCGGATTGACCACTGTCGATTGTGTTTACAATATTTTGTTTATCGAATAATTTAAATTTTATTGCCGAATGTGTATATTCTTTAGGTATTTCCTGTTTAACTAAAGCGCGATGAATTTCTTTTAAATTGTCGTACCCTATCGAATTGTAAGGATTTTTATTTACCGAAAAGAGTACACAATACCAGCAAAACAATTTATTACGAACCTGGCTGCCCGTTTCTGGTACAGAGTTTTAGAAAACTTTTTGATTGTATTAAATCAACCATTGAGGGTGTGGAACTGGCAATTTCTTCACAAATATTTTGTCATCATAAGACAATGTATGAAATTTATTTACCAATAAATAATTAACCAAATCGGCATTGGTACTCACTACATCTTTTAGATTTGCCATTGTCGGTGTCTTTACCTACTTACCACTTACACTCACAATTTAAATAATACTATAATAATTACATAATAACAGATTAAACACACAAAACGGAAACAAAAGACGATACATTAAACGGTTAGGAGCAGACGAGCATTTGAAGTTAAGGAATTAATTAATTAAACTACGCAAACGCAAACTCTAAGGTTCTCGATGATAAATAAGGTATAATGTTTTATGGGATGTTTGTATCGTGTCACGCGTCACGGGATGTTTGTATCGTCTCAGTCTAGCAGCGCCACAGCGCTGCAACGGAATCTCGGCCAAATTAACTTTTGCCGGGGTTGTGTGAAACGAGCTAAGCTATCCGTTACAAGTTACAGCAACATAACTTAAGATTGGTGAGACGAGACAGCTGGACGTACTTCTGAATGTATTCATCGTTTCAAAATCGCAGTGCAAAGATTGGTCTGTGTGCACTCGGCAAATACGTCACTGGCCGAGCCTTCCCCTTCCTTGACCGAATGTATTTATTATTTACTAAACACTTGCCGCAGGAGCCTAGGAACGGCTTTGTCAATTATTGTCATAGTTTTGTAAATATTCATATGCATTTAATTTTTGTAATGGTGAAAAAATAACTTTAACTTCAATATGTAATTTAAATTGGTCTTTACTGAGGCAATTAAAAAAAACGATGAAGGCGAACAGACATCATAATTTATGTTTAGAAGAATTTTGCGTTTATTAAGTGGATTTTTATTTACACACATTTTTTTTTTATCAAAACTATCCTGGAAGCGTTTAGGTATTTATAGGTACTAATATGTGTATTTACAAAACATACGGTACACAGTACAATGTAATTAGGTACGAGACAGAAATGAAAATTGTAATTTAAGTTGTTATTTGGGTTTGAAGAAAAATAACGTAAACATTTTTTTATCAGAAAATATGAAAATAAAATTCGTAATTTTGTGTGGTACGGCCCGGCCGACTCTGCCGCCCCTAACGAGCCGTCACTGAGTAAAATGAGTGATATTAGTGATTCCGAAAACGAAGTGGATATTGTAGAAGAAACTTTGAATGTGGGGTGCGTCACAAATAAAGAATTTTTTAAACTAACGACCTCAACGTGTAATTAAGAAGACAAGGAAAATTTGTGGTATGAAAATTTTGATAATACTAATGTCGCGGCAAGTTCGCTAATATTATTTCATTGCAGCGGCAAGGAATGCCGACCACAAGAGCCGTGTGAGTTTCCAGAAAGTGCTAACATCTTGTCTTCAACTTCTGTCTACATAAATCAAGAATTTTCGAAACCAGCGAACTCAATATGAAATCAAGAAGACAAGGAAAATTCGGGGTGTGAACATTTTGACAATTCTAATGTCGCGGCAAGTCTGTTACTAAAATTGTTTCATTGCAGCGGCAAGGTAGGCCGACTACAAGAGCCGTGTGAGTTTCCAAAAAGTGCTGACATCTTGTCTTCAACTTCCGTCTACATAAATGAAGAATTTTCGAAACCAACGATCTCAGTGTGTAATCAAGAAGACAAGGAAAATGCGGGGTATGAAAATGTTGACAATGCCAATGTCGCGGCAAGTTTGCTAATGCTATTTCATTGCAGCAACAAGGAAAGCCGACTACAAGAGCCGTGTGAGTTTCCAGAAAGTGCTAACATCTTGTCTTCAACTTCTGTCTACATAAATGAAGAATTATTTTCGAAACCAACAACCTCAATGTGTACCTAATCAAGAAGACAAGGAAAATGCGGGGTATGAAAATTTTGATAATACTAATGTCGCGGAAAGTTCGCTAATATTATTTCATTGCAGCGGCAAGGAATGCCGACCACAAGAGCCGTGTGACTCGTGTGAGTTTCCAGAAAGTGCTAACATCTTGTCTTCATCTTCTGTCTACATAAATCAAGAATTTTCGAAACCAGCGAACTCAATATGAAATCAAGAAGACAAGGAAAATCCAGGGTATGAACATTTTGACAATTCTAATGTCGCGGCAAGTCTGTTACTAAAATTGTTTCATTGCAGCGGCAAGGTAGGCTGACTACAAGAGCCGTGTGAGTTTCCAGAAAGTGCTAACATCTTGTCTTCAACTTCCGTCTACATAAATGAATAATTTTCGAAACCAACGATCTCAATTTGTAATCAAGAAGACAAGGAAAATCCGGGGTATGAACATTTTGACAATGCCAATATCGTGGCAAGTTTCCTAATGCTATTTCATTGCAGCGCCAAGGAAAGCCGACTACAAGAGCTTTATGAGTTTCCAGAAAGTGCCCCCCACATCTTGTCTTCAACTTCCGTCTACATAAAAATTATTATAATAATCGATTAATTTTGAATAAACTTTACTTACCGTTCTAGAACACCAAAAATTACTTACCATCGAGTTTATCGTTAGCAACCAGTAAACAGAGCTTACCATCTTGGAAACAGACGTGGTAAACAACCAAATAGAGTACAATCGCGCAAAAAATGAGATTACATATTTGCGAAATAACACAATCACCAATCAATTCAATTCACACACAACTTTCATAAAGTACTCACAAATGTAACCCCTTAGAAATAATGCGTTTTCTTGGTCTGCAACTTAGGTTTCTAAATCATAGATCACCATCTCTTTTGATGTAGATCTTCATCCTTTTAAGACTTTCTTGAGTTTTGAAAATAGGTAACAAGCCGAAGTGGCCAAGTCAGGAAAACATGCTGGATGAGAGACAATTTTAAAACTGATTTTATTGCACTTGAAAAAGTAACAAAGTGCCGCAAAACAATGTACCTTTAGAAAGTTTTCCAGGACACGTTTCCGCAATTCGCTTCAAAATTTTGTTAACAAAGAACAACCATAATCTCTCGGCATAGATGTGCTCAATGAAAATTACCCCATATTTATTTATCCCAGAAAGATGAGAACTTTTCCTGCAGATCTTCTGCAAGTGAAACTTTTCAGATGGATCACAATGATGAATCTAACTTTCAACCACTGTAGCTAAACGAACCAACTGTCTTTAGCCTCATTCTCTGTTTATCCATTTTGCTGATAATGTACTCATACTCAATTCGTTGTTAATGACGTAAAGAACGAGTTCATAATGAAATGTTAAAAAAGTCTCTGATATTCATTTTGCAACGATTCATTAATTGCAAAGTCATATCATGAACAAGATCGACGTTTTCTGTTAACGCAGAAATCATTCTTCCAGCTCTTTGCTCGACTTTAATTTTTTTTACATCTTTTCTTTACCAGTTAACACCTCCAAAAATAGATAACTGATCATTGAACGCTAATCGATTCATAGTTAAAATTAAAATTTGTTTCAGCCATAGCTTTTGAAAAAAAATAATAATTAAAATAGTTATTTATTTAACGAGTTCGTGTGTAATTTGGGATTTTTTTGGCATGAGTGGACCAGTTTAAAACTCGAGTGAAACGAGAGTTTTAAAGGTCCACGAGTGCCAAAAAAGCGCAAATTACACAAGAACGAGTTGAATACAACGTTTTTTTGTTCGACGAGCCCCCCCAAAGGCTCCAAATGGCTGAAAATCTTTAAAATTAGCTTGACGTTTCGTTTTGACAAGTTGTCAAATTCATCAAAATCCGTTCACACAGGAGAAAATTCTCAAATTCTGACAGTGTCGAACAAAAAAAGACCTTTTAACGTCAAGCTTTGTACATTCACTTATAAATGTTTATATTTAATTGGCATGGTAAGGACATTCGTTTTTGTTTATTAGAAATAACCAAGACTAATTATTTATCAATAACCCCTTGTAATCCTGCCGCCTCAAAATATTTTAAGTCTTGAGAATACTTAATTAAAATTATGGCAACAATATCTTTTTACTTAGGTAGATCAATTCCGTAATCTTATTAATTTCGCAATTTTTATAGATCTTTTCAGTCTTATAATTCCTTTTTAATTTGTTTTTTCAAAGATAACCATTGATTCCAAGTATAGATTTTGCTACTGCGATTTTCTATGGTTTAAAGGAAATGTAGTTCCAAGTCCACTTAATCTGGAACTTCCTGTCGACCCCAAAAATCTTTGTTTTCGCACAGTATATAACGTTTCGAATTTCGACGATCAAACCAGTATATTTTTTTTCACCATTCGATCAAGATGTTCCTCAAAACCGTTTTGCTAATTACGGCTGTTTTGGCCTCAACCCACTCCACCTACGCTGAAACTGGTAACTGTTCACCTAGTTACATTGCAACAAATCTCACTCACATTTTTTTTAGACAAAGTGGTGTGCTACTTTGCCAGCTGGGCTCGCTACAGACCCAACAGTGGGGCTTTCGTACCGGAAAACATCGACCCCCAAATTTGCACTCACGTCAACTACGCTTTCTTGGGAGTAAACCCTGACGGAAGTCTTAAAATCTTGGACTCTTGGAGCGAGATAGATTTGGGTGGTCTTGCCCACGTCGAGTCTTTGAAATATGCGAATCCCGACCTGAAGGTTCTCATTAGTATTGGGGGATGGAACGCTGGCAATGAGTTTTTGAACGGAATTGCTGCTTCTTCACAACTGAGAGCAAATTTGATCGCTAGTTGCATTTCTTTCTTGGAAGAATGGGGTTATGACGGAATTGACATTGATTGGCAATACCCTAAGGACAGTGATAAGGTACCCAAGTACCATCAAGAGTACTTTTCGTCCACAACTTATAATATATTAATTTTAGAGCAACTTTGTAAAACTCTTACAAGAGATGAGATCTGCATTCGACAGTGCTGGATATATAATTTCCATTGCGGTACCTGGAAAGCCATTGTTATCGTACGACGTACCAGCCATCAATAAGTAAGTAACATTTACAAATTTAACATTTGGAAGTTGCTAACAAGTACAAAACAGAGTTGTGGATTTGATCCATGTGATGGTCTACGGCTTTCATATACCTGAAGAAGGACGAACAGGCTTGAACTCCCCTCTTCATGGTGTATGGAGTGTTAACACCTCTGTAGCAACCTGGATTTATTTGGGAGTGGAACCATCAAAACTCACAATCGTTGTACCATTTTACGGACAGACGTACTCCCTTCTTGACGAAAGCAACCACGAGATTGGAGCAGCTGGATCTACGGGAATCGGAGGTCCTTACACTAAGAGTCCCGGAGTTTTGGGATACAACGAAGTATGTTGTAGAGTTGTGTAGTTGTTTAGAGAATTCTACGAGGGTTTGTTTAAGATTTGTGAATTTTATGACGACTGGACGACAGTTTGGGATGAGGAAGGACAAGCACCTTACAAGTATCAAGGAAACAACTGGGTGAGCTACGACGATCCAGAATCCATTGGATTGAAAGTATGATTGTTCAAAAGAAATTGGATTTATAATTCTTATTGTTGGATTTTTAGGCGAAATTTGCAAAAGATAACGGACTGGCGGGTGTAGGTATTTGGTCCATTGATACAGATGATTTTCGTGGATCGTGCGGGACTCAGCAACCTCTACTTCAAGCAATCAAAGACAACTTGTAATTCCACAAGTACAAAATTTTAATTGTTAAATACTTCTGAATTTCAAAATGTTGCAATATTTTTTTATTGCATGTTTGTTTCTTAAGTATGAAACAATTGAGATTAGTTGTTACTCATTGTTTATTAATAAACCCTGGTGAGTGTAACACTTGCACTTATCATATTATAATTGTTTTGCAAATAAGCAATATCAAAAAATCTAGTTGAAATAAAAAGATAATAAATCATGTTAAAAAATAAAATTGAACTTTGATTGAATAAATTTCAATGAACCACATAAAGAAATCATTTTCGATAGTAAGTACCGGGTGATTTTAAATGATTTTGACTTTTTTTTCTTAAGTTGGGAACATTTTTCATAAATTATTTTGGCAAACTTGATACCTTCATCAACACATTGGCGTACGTACGTCATTTTGACATTTTATGTATTAATAAATTGTATTAAATAGGCGAGGACGCCTATGTTTATGTCAACTATCACATTAAAAAGCAGAATAATCAATAATAATATTACCAACCTATGAAAAAAAGTCACAACCATTTAAATTCACCCGGTATATTAATCTTAAAAATTCTGACATTAACTGCATCACCACAGAATTTGCAATTATAAAACATAATCTATCGGATGTAAAAATATAAATGACCAAGATAACTCTAAATGCCACTAATTATAAAATATAAACCTATTATTATCAAACATTTTTTCAAAACAAAAATATTTGGCATAGTACAAATTGATTCAAAATAATTATGTTACCCAATAAATCAGTAGACAGAGTATACCAGAGAACTGTTTTGTTGAATTAATTTCCAATGTACGCGCTGAAGTCAAAAAAAGCAGAAAAATCTAATATTCGCTTTTCAAAATTCGAAGTGACGAAGGTATTCAAGCACAAAGACATTTTTCTTTAAAGGCATCAAAGCAGTTTCCTTCCTAGTATTTTGCTTCTACACCAGAGACGACAAATAAGGTACCAGCTTCTTGCATCTTCATTTTATGAAATAGAGTGTTATATGTGCAAAATTAAATATCTACAGGCTGTCCCTGAAGTCCGCGGCAAAATTTTAACCACGAGCTACTAGACCTCATGTAGAACTCGGAAAAAATATGTAAAAAATTCTATGTCAAAAAATAAAATGACATTTAATTTTTGAACTAAAAATTTTTTTAATTACTTTTAGTCTTCTACGTTGTCCCGCAACCTCGTACGTAAAATTTCGGCACATTTTAAACATTGTATATCATATTTTATAAAATGTACGCCAATGCGAACTAACCTCTAGGAAATATGCTTTAAAACAAGGAAACCGCTTTGGTGTACGTTTTATAAAATAAGATATACAGGGTGTAATGTGCCGAAATTTTTCCTACTAGGTTGTGGAACAACGTAGACGACTAAAAGCAATTAAAAAAAATTGTAGCCCAGATAGACATAGAATTTTTAAAATATTTTTTCCGAGTTCTACATGAAGCCTAGTAGCTCGTGGTTAAAATTTTGCGGCGCACTTCAGGGACACCAGTATTAAATTACGAGTATGATCTGATACTTACGTCCAATAAAAATACGTGATCTATATTATCAAGCACTTTGGAAAAACCAAAATGGATAATGTCAACTCAACTATGATAAATGATAATAGACAACTTCATCAAAGAATTACTCCGATCTAGAGGTCCTCTAGACTCTTGTCCGCGCTTTGTTTCTCTCCTCTCTTCCAATTTCTAAAACCGATATTAAGAGACAAAACAAAAAATCTCGGTTAAAGATTTTTGAAAAATTAATAACTATAATGAAAATGATCCAAACAGAAGATTATAAGATAGCAAAAGCGATATTAAAGATTTAGGTAAAAAATCGTACATAACAAAAAATGAAACAAAGAATTGTAAAATCAATAAAATGAGAGATAGAAAGTATAAATTATTATTAATTGTCATGAATTGAGGTTTAAAACCCATCTCAGTGAAACTTAAGTTTATTGTGTACCCCAAGTGTGTACTCACACTATCTAGCCGCTCTGAACCTCTCATGAAAAGAAGAACGTCGTCAATGGTCGCGTTCGCCATTTCTTCCTGAGCTGCAGAAACGACATGCCGAAGTACAGTTCCATCTTTCTCATCATATAGGAAATTGTCTATCGCCCTAACGATGATTTCTTCCTTTTTCTTTATGCATGGGTTCTCTACGACCCTTTGCAACTGCTCCAGTTTAGAGACCTTCCTCCCTTTTCCAATCAATGGTGGTGCTTTGTAGCAGGTCCCTAACTAGCCCCTTCGTGGTCTTGTGTGGTATCCCGCAGACGGGTCTTGGTTCCAACAGAACTCTTCCTCTTTTGCTAGGCAATCTGCTGTTTCATTGCCTTTTATGCCCTGGTATCCCGGAATCTATTAAATACTAATAAATAAACAATAAGAGACTTCTCTTTAGAATGTGTTGTAATATGTACTCAGTCCGTCACAAATAGTTTCCTTCAAATGAAATATATAATTTAAGAAATTTCTGAAGAAAAATTAAAAACTTAAAGATAAAGATAAAGTGTTTAGGATAGATATATCAAATTATTTTTTCAGATTAATCTGTTTCTAGAACAAATCAAATACATTTACTACTATAATAATCAATAGTTAGATACTATCATTATTTCCGTTGGTCTTAACTATCGGAAATACCTATTCTTTTCCGATAATCTGATTTCTTTGAAATTATTCAATACATCATTGCTTCCAAACAAACAAAGATAATTTCAATCATATCTGTATTTTGTTCCCAGATTTAGCAACAATCGATGACAGAAACGATTTTGTTTTGACGCTATTTGATTATCTGTAGATAAATTCATTCATCTATTTCCTATATAAAGACCTACTTTCATACGCTTAGCCAGTAGTCCTCTTCAACCAACCGAAAATGTTGCTAAAAACTCTCCTCTTCTTCTCAGCCGTATTGGCCACCGTCCACCACACCAACGCTGCGACAGGTACTCACTCTCACCTAATATCTCTAATATTTTCATCTACTGCTCGGTTTTACAGATAAAATCATCTGCTTCTTCGCCAGCTGGGCTGGTTACAGAAACGGTGACGGTTCCTTCAAGCCGACGAACATCGACCCCAGTCTATGCACCCATGTCAACTACGCCTTCTTGGGAGTAAATGCTGATGGTACTCTGGCAATTCTCGACTCTTGGAACGAGGTCGATTTGGGTGGTTTGCAAAACGTCGAAGCTCTCAAATCACAAAATCCAGACTTGAAGGTTCTCGTCAGTATTGGAGGTTGGAACGCCGGAAACGCCATCCTTAATGGAGTGGCTGCTTCGTCGGTACTTCGAGCCAGCTTGATTCAGAGTTGCATTGCCTTCTTCAATCAGTGGGGTTACGATGGGATCGATATCGACTGGGAGTATCCCGTCAACAGCGACAAGGTATGACCAAAAAGAAAGAATACGTAGAATTAAGAAACTATTTTTTTTTTTTTTGAATTAGGCCAACTTCGTTAAACTCCTCCAAGAAATGCGAACCGCTTTCGACGCTAGCGGCTACCTGATCACCGTTACCACCTCCTCCACACCCCTCTCTTCCTACGACGTACCAGCAATCTCAGAGTAAACACAAATTCAAATGCTGCATTCAATTTTATTACATTTTGTCATACAGCACAGTGGATTTGATCAACTTGATGACTTACGACTTCCACACAGCTGGTGAAACAGTTACCGGTTTGAACTCCCCGCTCTACGGCTCGTCAAGTGTCAACACTTCTGTTGTTGCCTGGTTGGACGCCGGAGTTGACGCTTCAAAACTCACCATCAGCGTACCGTTCTACGGACATTCTTACTCCCTTGCCTCCGAAAGCAACCACGAAGTTGGAGCACCAGCCACTACCGGAATCGGCGGTCCCTACACTCAAAGTCCTGGAGTCTTGGGCTACAATGAAGTACCTACTGATTTGAATGATGCGAAAGACGGAAATTCTAATGATGGTACTGTTGCAGATTTGCGAATTCTACGATGACTGGACCAGAGTTTGGGTAGATGACGCCCAAGTACCATACAAATATGATGGTAGCAACTGGGTCAGCTATGATGATGCTGAGTCCATTGGTTTGAAGGTGAAGTTTAAGAAATTATTTATCAACAAAGAAAAATATTTTTGTGTTTTGTAGACCAAGTTTGCTGTTGATAATGGATTGGCTGGTGTTGCTGTTTGGTCCATTGACACTGACGATTTTCTTTCCACCTGCGGTGTACACGATCCTCTACTTCAAGCCATCAAAGACAACCTTTCGGCTTAGATAAGATGATTTCTTAAAAATCTTGTAACCACGTGTTTCATTAAATGTTTTAAATAAAATTTACGGTTTTTATTTAAATTTTTAACTTATCTTCTACTACAATTAGTTTAGTGTCATTGACTTATTATAAAGGAAGGAATTATACAAATATATGTTTCTTACAAAAAAACAATAGTATTTAAAAATAAACTTTTCAATCTGCAAAAAATTGATACGTGATAAGATTAACTATGGTATGACTAATGTCGTCTTTAAACTGTCAAAATAATCTAATCAGCAAACCAATAATTCGTCTAGAAATTAGTTTATTCAAATTAATTATGTATTTATTTTGTTGTCTTTTTTTTTATTATAATATGAATGTGAAACAAGAGTAGTTTTTCTCCACGACTATTAAAGAATGAATCGATTCTTGTTGGATATTCAGTGAAAGAATTCCACGCCCCGTATTAGAATATTCTGAAATCGACGGCTGTCGACAAATCACATCCCTCGTATTATTATTACATTCTATCACCGACAATTTTAATAGTCAAATATTAAAAAAGTCAAATTAAAATCATTTTTCGAAAATTATTTTTTCTTGGTATAGTCGTGGAGAAACTATAGTCTTCAACTCTCGTATAATGGCTATTATTCACTCGCCTACGGCTCGTGTTGAAATTTTCATCCTCTTGAATAATAGCCACTATTATATGCTCATTGAAGAATTTCTCTAATTTTATCACTTATTTTAGATTTTTATTGTTTGTCGATTGAATAATAAAAATTTATATTTATATATTAACTTATACAGCGTGTCCCAGAGTTGCGAAAAAGCTCCATAACTTGTTTGTTATTAAAGATATCAATTTTTACTATTTTCACTAAAATAATTAAATGTTTAATTGTTAAGCACTGTTTTGTTGGTTGATTCATCTTTATGGAGTGACCATATTGTGTGATTATCTTTTGTTAGGCCTACTAGATTTTTGTATTGTCTTTTTAACGGAAAAATTGTACCAAATTTAGCGATTTTAGGATAGCACCCTAGATTTTCAGATTCGACTATACAAACCTTATATTGTTCAAAAGCTTGTCAAAAAAGCTTTCGACCAGTGCAATAATAAATACGGGGTGCCATTTGAAAAAAATGAGTTTTTGACATTTCTATTTCGTTATGTTTAAAAAATAGGCAATAGGCATATGCGACTGAGCAGGTTGTTAAGTAAACACTCAGCAGATGCGGCAAATATTCAGAAATCAAACAGCGTCAATCATTTTAATTTATGTGCAACGATTTGGAAGGTACGAATTTTCGAAGGGACCCCTGCAATTCGAAATTCTGGTAAAAAAAAGCGCCACTGATCAAAAACGATGGCAAATACGTAAGTAAAAACGACCTGTATAAATTTGATTCATAATTTAGCATAGAATTCAAAAATAAAATCAAACTGGGTAAAGTCGGTTTTTGATATTGTTGCAAATAAGTCGTAAAACTGGGTTGTCATAAATCAATAATAATCACCGCTTAACACACGCATATGCAAATTTCTTTTGTCGGGAAGATACTGCGCTCGGCTTACGTTAACCAACTGGCCATCCTCGTTCTGAAAGCTGTGTGCGGGCGTAAAAGTGAGAAAACATGATGTTTGTAACATGCTAGGTAAGGGATATTACTTTAGAGCAGGAAATCCAAAAAGTTCATCTTCTTAGAAATATTAATTCTTCTGCTAATAATTAATTATTCATGAAATGTTTTGGACGCACTGGAATCTGTCAGCGCTTCGGTCGTTTTATGGCTTAGCTGCATCGGCCTCACAAACAGAGTTTTTTTTTTAGGTTCCGTTTAAAAAAACATAACTTTAGTGTTTTTATAATATCGAGACACCCTGTATATATACCGCAATATTTTCCGAATGTGCAGTAGAAGCGTAGATATCATCTAGAAAAAAGTAAAAGTTGATATCTTTAATAACAAACAAGTTATGGAGCTTTTTCGCAACTCTGGGACACCTGTATGTACTCTTAATTCTCCACAATTTACTTATCTTATTTACTATTTAGCAATTAACCAACCTCTCCTCATGAACTAAAATATTAAACTTAAATAAAAAATAAACACATTTTCCAAAATATTTTATTATTTCGACACGTCTATTTCAGAATACAGGTCCAGTTATCAACGACAAGTACATCCTCAAGTGTGTCACAAAAATAAAACTGTCGACAAAGTTTCCAAAATTATTTTCTTACTCATTAACCTCTTTTGAAATTTCAAGTATTTGTTTGTCAGTAAAATCAACCGATACTTAGGTTTTAACTACTTAATGCATTTTATTTGTTTCAGATAGGCCGAACCCTTTGTAAAAGTATCAGATAAAGAATCTTTGTAGTAAATATAATAAGTAGATATACACAGTGTTTAAAGAATTGATACTATTCTTATTAGCCCTGTTGTTTTAGCTGCAGAACAGTTTGCCCAAATTTGTACCAACTGTATAGATACGAGTACCTCCCAAAATATCCAAGCAAATAATTTTATTTATGCACGATTATATTATAATTTGACAGTTATGCACAAATTTTCTTGACATAAACGTCTCTTTATGGCTCACGGATCACTTTATGCCCGTGGGCCATAAAGATATGTCAAATAAAAGTCAAAAACATTTTTGGTGAAATTAGGAAAAAAGTTGCCACTTAACTTAAATTACCTAATCCCGAATGGGGATTACTCGATACTGGACACTCATTTCTGCCGCTTTCTCATCCTCGTTTATCATTTCGTTAATGAATTTATAACCGAAAATTGCAATTGGCATAATGGCTACGGGTGTTTTCACTGTTTCCAAGGTTACGCGCAAAACTAAAAATTTGACGGGAGCACGCGATGCAAACATCCCGTGGTGTGAGCAGACGTTTATTTATTAATTTTTGTTAAATGTTAGGGTGTTAGGTCTTAATCGTGCATAAAATAGTGTATGTACTGCGGGCGTGAACTGGCTTTTATGGCCTTCAGCGTGTTTTTAGCCCTCGTTATCACTCGGGCTCAAAATCACACCTCAGGCCATAAAAGCCCTCTTACGCTCTTAATACATAAATAACTATTGTTCCCTACTTGTAAACATCAGTTTATCAAGTATTCGCCTTAAAAATGTCTCTTAACTGGCTAGCATGTAAAATGATACTAGCAAGCATGTAAAATTTTACACGCGTGCTCATATGAGTGATGTGCGTTTCCAAAGCAATACGTGTAAAGCTCATACGATTTTTTTTCAAATACTGGAATTTTTAATAGTTTGTATAACTATTTACAAGTGAGGAACAAATAAAATATTCAACACTACACGCATGGTAACGGGTTTTACTGGCTTCAGAAGGTGACTGGCTCGCCTTCGGCTCTCCAGTCATATCCTTTTGAAAATTGTCTTTTTTTATAAAAGTGATAGAGCATATTATAGCATGTTTATGCATATTTTTTGCATATTTGTGCATTTTTAGCTAAAAAGCGTGTTTCTGAAATACGTGTGTTAATTTTAACCAGTGGAAGAAGGCGCCAAATCATGGAACTTTTCTCTATAACATTTTTACGAAAAAGCAATACAAATTGATTTAAAATTTGGAATAAACTAACCATCAAAGTGTATACCCGCCTATGGGTAAGGGCGAAAATTTTCTGTTGTGATAGAAACAGAGCTTTGTTAAAAAGTTCCATTGTTATAGAAAAAAATAAGTAATCAGAATTTAGATTCTCATGGTTACAAAAAATAGAAATTAGTTAATCACACAAAACGACTCGTTTGGTAAAAATTGTGGGGCAAAAAAATTTGGAATACTTTTACGAATTTTACAAAATGTTATAGAGAAAAATTTCATAAATTCGCGAGTTCTTTCACTGCTTAAAATTAACACACGTATTTCAGAAACACCCTGTATAGGCACATATTTTCTTCATTTTTTAGTGCATATAATCCGAGCTTTAGTTATTATAATATTCATTACCTACTAATCGGCTGTGATTTACGGTAGGTATACGTATGGATTTGCCGCCTCTTCTGCATTTCTAAATTTGACATTTGACAGCTCACTCTTGTCATTTTGAATTATTTATTGTTAATCATTTTTCAAAGTGTTAATTAAGATTTTCTGAGTAACTTAGAGCAACAACAAAAATGTTTGGGCCTTTTTTGGCACTCGTGGGTCTTTAAAACGCTCGTTTCACTCGCGTTTTAAAATGGCCCACTCCTGCCGAAAAAACCCAATTTACACACGAACTCATTAAATAAACTACTTACTATTTAATTTTCATTTAAATACGCGCCAAATATGCTGCAGCCCATCGACATTCGATTCCACTGTCATGGCTAAAAAGAGGGCTCAAATTTAATATTTTTAAAAAGAGTATTTTTTGTGAATTCAATGATGTAACACACACCCACATCGCTACCATTTTGAAAATCTTTTGTAGCGTAAAATGTATGTATTTTGCGTTTAAACTTTTTATTTTTTCTTTATTAAAATGTATTCTGTTTCGGTTAAATGTCTACTTTTTACACTTATTATTACCTTTCATATATTTTTTGATCAAAATACAGATGGCAAAGAACTAACGATAAATAAAGACAACATTTCCAAAGTTAGATTTTTTCAAATTTTATTAATTCGATAATTTTTTATAAGGTTTAGATTAAAATAAGATATGCATGTGTTACATCGCTGAATTGACAAAACAATACTCTTTTTAAAGATATTAAATTTGACCCCAGTGCTATTTAAAAAAAGTTATGTTAGCCTTGTACCTTCAAAATAAATGATTTTTTATTATACCTGAATCATAATCCCTGTTTTGACACTAAAATGCGTGCGAAAAAGGGCCATTAAAACACTAAAGCTTTAAGGGTTGCTTAGGTAACAACAAATTCACCTACATTTTGAACAATGATAAATAGACATTTATAGAAAATTTATAATAGCAACAAAACATCAACAATTGACCATTTCTATATCAACGATTAATGACACAGATTTGTTCAGATAAGGTATTTCAATTTACTTTTTTTGTTATAATTTTGAGATTGCAGTGCAGGTATAATAAAAAATAGCGTATGATACACGTTTATAAGGGCCTTTAAAGCACTTGCGACGTTAAAAGGACTCCGCTACGCGTCGTGCTCTTAAACTCGTCGCGCGTGCTTTAAAGGCTTCCTTATAAACTTGTGTCATAATATACTATTAGAAAATTCAAAAAAATGTCCAATGATAGAATTTCAACACTTCTAACTGTGTACCGAATTTCAATGAGCTCTGCTAAACCGTTCTGAAAATATATAGCTGTATCCATACTTTTTAGCAACCTGTATGTAGTTCTCATACCATAAATTTTTTTAACATTTTAATTAAGAGAAAACTATTTATTTTGGTTCAAATAAAATCTTAATTAGCATTTGTTTTTTCTTGAATAACAAAACACTCAGTAGATGTTTTCAAACCTATTTAAGTTGATTAAAACAATAATAATCATTTGTTTCCAAGAACTTACTGAAGAGGTAAACACTCGATTCTAATTGCAGCGGTATAGAAGTAAATAACAAAAACTTTACACAGAATGGACATTTAATCCACTTGATTGACATTATCGTTCAGATAATTATCACTGTTTTACTATAAACTTATCTCCAATTTGGCAAATCTTTACTTTCGCCTGCACCACATCCGCAAACCTTGCAAGATGTTTCCAAAGTACTTGATTTTGCTCTTGGGGTTGTGCTTCCTGGTCCACTATTGTCACGCTGCCACAGGTATATTCCAACTCAATTGTACTAATGATTATCCAAACAAAAAAGTTTTTAGACAAAGTAATTTGCTACTATGCCAACTGGGCGATTTACCGACCGGACAAAGGAGTTTTTCATGCTGAAGACATCGACGCAAGCATCTGCACTCACATTAACTACGCCTTCTTGGGAGTCTTCCCGAATGGAAGCCTGCAAATCATAGACGAATGGGGTGACATCGAGAAAGGTAAGGAGTCACAGTAAATATTTTAAGAGTGTTGTAAATGAAAATTTTTAGGAAACTTCGCAGGAGTCGAGGCTCTGAAAGAGATCAATCCAGATTTGAAAACCATAATCAGCATCGGGGGTTGGAACGCTGGAAACGCTATCTTGTCCCCGATTGCTGCATCTGCAGAGCTTAGAGCAAATCTGATCGCTAGTTGTTTCGAATTTTTCGATCAATATGGGTTCAATGGGTTGGACATCGACTGGGAGTATCCAGAAGCTAAAGATAAGGTAAAATTTCTTAAGAAATCTTTCATCTTTGTTTTATAAAAACATTCATAAACCACGAGACATTTTAAATTGTTTTACTCACTTTCAGGAAAATTTCGTAACTCTTCTGAAAGAACTGAAAACAGCTTTCCAACCCGGTGGCTACATTCTCACAATCGCAGTTTCCGCCATTCCCATCGATGACGCTTATGACATTCCCGGAATGTCTGAAAATGTCGACGTTATCAATCTAATGACCTACGACTTCCACATCCCCGGAGGCGGCATCGCTGCCGAGAACTCTCCACTCTACTGGGGCGACTCTGACAGTGCATGGCAAAAAGAATACGAGAATGTCAACTCGACTGTTGTCAACTGGCTTAATGAAGGTGCCGATCCCGCAAAACTTACCATTGGTTTGGCCTTCTACGGACACACTTTCCAGCTAGCCGATCCTAATGAGCACGATCTTGGGGCTCCTGTCGTGGATGCTGGAATGTCGGGGCCTTATACCAAAGGGTACGGCATTATGGGGTACAATGAGGTGATAAAATAATAATAGTTTATTTAATGAGTTCCTGTGTAAATTAGGTTTTTTTGATACGAGTGGGCCATTTCGTTTTAAAAGCCCACGAGTGCCAAAAAGGCCCAATTTACACACGAACAAGTTGAATACAACGTTTTTTTGTTCGACAGCCCCTTAAAGGCTCCAAATCGCTTAAAATCTGTAATATTAGCTTGAAGTTTCGTTTTGACAAGTTGTGACATTTATCAAAATCCGTTCACACAGGAGAAAATTCTCAAATTCTGACAGTGTCGAACAAAAAAGAAATTAATTAGATTGTTGTCACGATATTGGGCGCTTGCAGGTTTGTGAGTTGACGAGTGACTGGGAGAGGAAGTTTGATGATCAGCAAAAGGTTCCATACAAGTACAAGGGGGACCAGTGGATCGGTTATGACGACGACGAATCAATTGCACTGAAAGTAAATCATTTGTTATTTTTTAAGTTTTTTTGACATTCTTTTTTTTGTAATTGTAGGTTCAATTTGCAAAAGATCATAATTTGGCTGGAGTGATGGTCTGGACTGTTGACATGGATGATTTTCTTGGATACTGTGGGACCAAAAACCAATTACTTAATGCGATAAAAGATAATCTGTAAAAGCAAAGAATAACTACTTTTCTTTGTTAACAATTTATTGATTGAAATAAACGAATACTTATTAGAAAAATGTGAAAGATATTTTTCCATGGATGATCCTTTAATTCTACAAGTTGTTGCATTTTATTAATTTCAACATATCTATTTATTATTTCGATAACCCCAGTAAGATCCAGAAAAAAAAATATTGGTATGACAGACACAGATAAAAATTTCGGTAGACAGAAGAGTCCTATAGTCCATGTAACACCCCAAGTCAGTAAACTATCTTTTTCTAACTTAAAGACTTTGGATGAAACAGAAAAGAACTAGAAAATACGTATATCGGTGCTAGATCCAAATAATTCGGTAATCATGACAATTTTTGAAAATTTAAAATCAACTGTCAAATTCAGACATTTTGTTGAAAGTGGTAATAATAAATCGTTAAAATGGTGAAAAGGTTTAACGACCAATCAAAAAAGTTAATTTTGCAGGTGTACGAGTATTTCCGCAAGCAATCCATCGAAAAAACAGACCAGAAGGTAACTGAAGAAATGATTGTATCGCAGACTGCTGAAGTTTTAAAGATCTCAACAAGATCCCTTTACCGCTTAAAGAAGCCGACAAAATCTGATAGCGAATTCAGAGCTTCAATGTCGAAGAAAATTAAAGAACTAAAGACCAAAATAAACCCAATAATGCAAAGTTCGATACGAGAAATTGTTTATAAAATGTGTGCTGAAAAAAAACACCTTACAATGAAATCATTGCATTCAAGATTTATGGAAGAAAATCCTGACTTTAAGTGTTGCGTCAAATCAATACATACATGGGTTCGTCAAATTGGATTCAAGTTTGGAAAAAACGACAATCGAAAGTTTCTCATGGAGAGACCCTGTATTCAAATAAAAAGAAGACATTTTCTGAGACAATATTTACGTCATAAGAGAATGCAATTATACCAGCCCGTGGTACTTGACGAAACTTGGGTATTTAGTAAAGGCGGAAATAGAAAATCTTGGCAAGATGGTAGTATGGCTACGACGTCGAAAAAGACTGGAGATGGATGCAGATATATTGTGTTACATGCAGGAAAAGAAGATGGTTTTGTTGAAAATGCGGGGCTCATTTTTAAAAGTACGACAAGAAGCGGAGATTACCACGACAACATGAACCGGAAAAACTTTGAGAATTGGTTTAAAACAGAATTGATACCCAATTTAGAAGAACCATCACTTATCATAATGGATAACGCAAGTTATCATAGCGGATTGCAGGTTTGATTTCTGCTAGGTACCATTTAGTGTAAAAAATACAATATTTGTAATTCCAGGAAGAAAATCCTATAAAAAGCTGGACAAAAAAGAAGATGAAAGAATGGCTACAGAAGAAAAACGTTACATTTTCAGTCAACGATATGAAAGATCAAATTTGGAAAATCGTTTCGTGTAATTTACCAGAAAAAGTATACCATTTAGACCAATATGCTGAAGAACACGGACATTCTGTCTTAAGATTGCCTCCATATCATTGCCACTTCAACGCAATCGAAATGGTTTGGTCTGAATGCAAAAGATTTTATGGCGAAGAAATAATCAAAACAAGATCAACTGTAGACGATGTGTTGAAGATTTGGAATATGGCAATCAAAAAAGTAAGTGCCGAACATTGGAAAAATTATGTAGCACATACTGAGAAAGTAATTAATGCTGCATGGGAAACTGAGAAAAAAATTGACGTCATAGATGTTGAGCCCATGATTATAAATACTAATGGTGATTCAGATTCAGACAGTTCGGATTTCGATTCAGATAATTGTGAAGACGAAAATATGTGAATTTCCTCATAATTTTATTTCCTTTTCTACTTTATAATAAATGATTTAGTTTCATGATTTATTTAAAGGATAATTCTAAACCCATTTAGGTAGGTAATAGGTATTATGTATACTTGTGTAATAAAATGGTTTTCAAAATGTTGTTATTTTATTTCATACTTAATATTTCGTATAGTATGAAAGGTTTTGCCACCGTTTGGCGTAGGCATTATTATTGTTAGAACGTCACATTTCTCTCAGCGTAATGCCAAAAGTATCATAGCAACAAACAAAAAAATTTTATTCGTAACATGTTAGAATAAACGTGCATTTTGTAACTAAAATGTGTGCTATATATATTTTACTGACTTGGGGTGATACATAGACTATACAAAGTTTTGAAAAAAAAATTAATTTAAGCAGGGGGATCCGCTATCGAGTGTGTTATTTAATAAATATAGTTTCCACGACCTCCTTGATTAATACGAGACTCCGTCTCTACATTGCGTTTTTTATTTCGCTGAACATACAACGTAAAATGGCTATGTTCAGTTCTAAAATGGACAAGTCAATGCATTTGAAATAGGCAACCAAACTTACAGATTCATGAATCCTATGTTCAGTAAAATAAAAAACTCACGGTATACGACCGCTCGCGTTCGCGAAATGTCTGTTTTTTCAAGTTACCCAGGGTTGGTACAACTGACTAATTTGTATCGAAGGTTGCCTCGTTGCCATTTAAAACAATAGTTTGAATTTCCCCCCCCCCCCCGCAAAAGTTACTCGTGACGTCACAATGTACCTACTAAACTTTTACGACAGAGTCTGTCGATCATGTACTAGGTGTTCCCTCGCTAGAATAGAGCCCAAAAAGCCACCCAATAAACTTCAGGGAGCTTATAAACCTTGGGTTCTATTCGAACACTCAAAATTTCTGGGTTGATTTTACGTCACGAGTTACTTTTCCCCTCTCCCCCCAATTTTCAACGAGGCAACCTTCTATACAAAGTAGTCAATTCTACCAACCTTGAAGTTACCGTACAGTAGCTCCCTCTGATGAAATTTAAATGAAACATGGAATTAATTAGGTTTTCTATTCATTTTAAAATTTATTTTGCAGTAGAAATACTTCAGTTCTGTGACTTTTGTCAACAATTTGGCATCAAGACCAAGAAGAGAAACCTTTTCAAATTAAAATGATCATTTTAGCAGTGTCGTACGGCAACCCGGCGAGCACCGTACTGTGGTGCCCTCTTGACAAGAAAATGGCTTGAAGCTACCGAACGCGAGCGGCCGTATAGAGACGGAGTCTCGTATTAATCAAGGAGGTCGTGATATACAGGGTGATTCTGAAATAAGTTTGGAAAAAAAAACGGTAATTGGTGATGATGAGAAGAAGTCATTGACAAAAAAAAATTCTTATAAAAGTTTTTTCGTTTTCGAGATACAAATGATTGAAAATTTGGTCAAAATTGTTAGTGCGCCGCTGAGTTAAAGGTGATTACCTGATTATCTTGGTAGTTTAGCAACAATAATAATCAAAGGTGCCCGTCAGCCACAAACGTAACCTTACTCCTCTCGATCATTTCCATAGAAACATTTACAAAGCAGTGTGCTTGCACCTACGACTTTATTGTGGAGTTGATGTAACAATGGTTGCTAATGAAGTGAACAAATTCGGACAAATTTTCCCTATTCATAGGCGTTGGAAATATAAGGATATAGGGTAATTTCCATCCTTTTGATTTCACCTCCAAAAGTCATTTATGCTGAATTCTTTTGTGTCAAGGATACTCCACATTTGTTTTCCAAACTTATTTCAGAATCACCCTGTATAGAGGATAGTAGTAAAGCCAACGGTGGAATACGGGTTTGAAACCTGAGTTTTAACAAAAAAGAACGAGATGAAACTGAAAACATGGGAGAGGAAAATGTTGAGGAAAATATTTAAGGAAACAAAAACTGAAGATGGAAGATGGAGACGAAAAACAATTAAGGAGATAAAGGATCTAAAGAAGAAAGAATATGAATCCGACCAACTCTATACCCAAGACAATCCTCAAACAATACAGTGTGGTGATAAAATGAGGAACATAATTCATAATAGCATTATCTGATATTTTTAAGAAAATCGCTCGGATAGGTCGATTTTATTTTGAAAATTGGCATCATGTGACGTGCAGTTTGTTTAAATAACGTCATTGGTTTTTGTACAATGACATCATCACCAATTTTTTTAAATGACAAGCCTCCACTTTTTTCTTCCCTTTCTCATAGACCTTCCTACTAGCTACTATGTACTATTACGACCCAAAAGACCCAGAAGGTCGGGCCGGCCACAAAACACACTTCAGGTGTCCAGATTGGGGCGCGGAAGGGAGAGAGATACAAGATTTGAAGAGACAACACAACATTTATTTCCGTCCGAGATGTTACAGGGGCGGTTTACCCGGTTCCTGCACCTCGCAGGGTGCGATGTCGCACAGGACTGGTCACTCCTCGCTTTTGGTATGAATGATCAAGTCGTAGTTCAGTGGGACCTAGAGTGTGGCTCGAGGAAGACCGTCCTGGTTTCCGGAAAATAAGGTGTCGCCGGCGGAGCTCCTCCGGAGTCGGGGGCTCGCTTCCTCCCTGACCGGGCTTCACCGGGTGGTGCCTCCACGAGGTGGTGTGGCTGGCTGAATGATGACGAGTTGAGTAGTCGAGTGAACAGGAAGAGTCCTGTAGAGTTGAGAAGAAACTCCTGCTGATCGCCTTGTTGCGACGCTAGTACCGAAATTTATCCGTCTTCGACGTTTCCGGTTCCGATCCCTAACTGGATCGCGAGCCTATCCTTTCGCCGGTTAATTTAATCGGTCCTTTGACCTCCGCCTCCGGGACGTTATTGCATTGAACGCTCGGACACTAATTTTTAACTCGGCGAAACGGTACTACGTGCTGTTCGGTGGACCTTTGCACGGAAAAGAGAACGAGTTCTTCCGTTGCGGGTTTTGCGTGGGCGCTCTTCGCTAATTAGTGGGGACGAATTTGCGGGTGGTTTTACCGACCGATAAAATCGTCAACAAAGTGTCAAAAAAATGAGAAAAAAATGACAATTAATGTCATACTGTTTTACAATGGAGCATTTTCGATTACGTAAAAGAATGACCTTGACGACCAAAATTTATTGCTCGCGACTGTACATAGTTTTTAGTGTAAAAATTTTAATTGAGCTCAAATAAGAACAAATAAACATAAAGGTTGTAACGGGTTAAAGCGCCCCATTTTAGACAAAAAATTCCAAAGTCGTGATTTTTATGTTGAGGGTTTCTTTGCGCTACATGCTGAAACACAGTTTTGACTCTGCCTCAGCAATAATTGTTTAAAATACTCATCTCCGGTAATTCGATGGATACTTGATATAATTAATTACATCACCGACCTCTTTCATTTCCGCATTTTTCTCTTAAAGTTCATCATCTTCATCGGCCTGTGGTGAAGGGCTGAAGAATATCGCCACCCTTTGTGATTTAGGGGAAGTAGAAGTCTTCCAAAAGTCAATTTAAATTTCCACCGACACCTACGGAAAAAGCTTTACTAGCAGGGTAGTCTAGCCACCTTGTTCCTTTTAACTTTACCCTGGGGGCCCACACTCGGGCACTGTGAGTCTCAATTTGAGTGCCTTCGTTCCTTCGTGCCGCGAACTAGTCGGTGGGCGAAACTAGTTCAATTTCAATGCCCATTGTCTTCTCCGTGTGACTCAGCGAGCAAAGGTTTGCTGATTTCTCAATTTTCCATCCACAATTTCATTTAACAAAACCTCACTTCTTTGCTTATTTTGGTCTGTCAACTGTCTTCTCTCATAAAAATCCAACACCCCACTTTTCCTGCGACTGCAGCATACGGCAGTACACCTTTGCTCCACTCAATTTCACGTGCAGTTAACAAAAACACCGAGTTTATAAAAGGGAGAGATACGAGATTTTAGCTCACTTCCCGTTTTGCGTGTGCACCAAGTTTGTTCACGTGGTGAACGTTCCCGTCAGTTACCGTTGAGTGCCGCAAAAGGGAAAAGCAGCTACCGTCACGAGAAAAATCCCGAAGCTGCAAGTGGAGAACCTCGCTGCACAATTTTTCGAGAAAGGCCAGAGTAAAAACTCAGGTGAGACCTCCAACCTTCTTGTCTTCGACCTTCCTTCTTTTATTCCTCATCTAGGTAACTTTCTATTGTCTTCCCCAGGCCTTTTTTTTATCTCGTCACTCTCGCTCTTTATCTTCGTTACCGTCAAAAACCGTCTTCGTACCCCGTACTCCCAAGAGGCAAGTTCGTGATCCTACAGGAGTTACCGCCGAATCCTTGAGGCGAGCTACCTACAACGCTCCGCGCAGGCGCAGTCCTCACCGCCAAAGCTCACCCTTACCGGAGCCCCGGAGTCCAGCTTCCGGCAGCGACCAGCACCGACCATCACCGCAGCAACTACGGTCAGACCTTTTTGATTCCTAGCAGTAATTTGTCACCAGGAACGGGCGATTTGTTCCGTTACTCTGCGCAAAACAAATCTACCGAGTTGATGCGCTAGTTCGCTGAATTTTTATAAAATAAGTTTGTAATTAACCTTGTGAAGGGCTAGCTACTTGACGCGTGATTGTTCGCTCAAATCATTTAAATATTTTGAACTAATTTTACGCCCTGTACGACACGTGGCCACGCGCTCTAATATAGGGGTAATTCCCGGGTCAAAAACCGAATCGCACTTTATTTTATTTTTCAAATGGTAGCGGTTTTCTAGAAATATTCACATTTAATTTTCACAATTTCATTTATCATATCAAATACTCTTTTTATGTTCATTTTAAAAAAAAATGTACATCAATACACGTTCATTTCAACCCCTGTGTATCATTGAATTGCCGGAATTTTTCTTCTGAGGTTTTCGGATTTGGACCCAGAGTTAAATTTTTAAACTTTTTTTGCAACCAAATCCATGGCGCCCTATTTTTTTCGACAAGGAACCCCCCAATGCACAAATTGCTCTCCAACTGATGCCGGTGCAGTGGACCATCCCCTCAGGTAGGTTAAAAGGTTAACAATAAAATTTAACGCTAATTCTGTAATGATCTAATACATTCCTACTTCTTTCCGCCAAATATTCGAACCTGGGCAAAACTGATACAAGTGTGGTGGTGATCGCCATGGAAGCGAAGGGTCCTACGTTGTATTATTCTTCTGGCAGAAGAGGTTCGGAATGCAAACGATGAGGGTTCCAGTTGGAAGAGTACCGCAAAATAAAACACATGAGTGAGGGACGCAAAATACCTTTGTATGCAACCGTACGCGAAATGAGCACTTCGCGCACGTACAACAGGCCGCGAAATTGAATTTCGCAGCCGTTGCCTTGACGACGCCCGTAAAAGTAAAAGTCATTTTTATATTTATTTATTATTACAATTACAACATATCTGTCTGCACATTTCCGGTGTAATCTTACAAAATCTGGATTGGTTACAGTTAAAGTTTGATTTTGTGTCAGGAACGGCCACTATTAGTACAGAATTTTCATCCGGTTTGAAATTTCCGCCAATTTCAAATGAGACAGCCGCATGAGGTTGAGGAGGCGATAAGAAAGATCCCCATTATCGATCTATCATCTATATGAAACATACACATGTCAATTAGGTTAATTTTGGTAAATTTTTCACCGATCAAAAAGAGAAATATCTCGTAACGTTTTTTCTGGCTAGACAGCCTGAGGACGTCCTCCTACATCGTTTCCCACCAGTCAAACCTTGTGCAAATGAAAATTTTCCTTACCCTTCAGTTATACTAAGACTTGGCGCGACCTTGAAACACAACAAGAGAAAAAAAGGGGATTTGCACAAGGTATGACTGGTGGGACACGATCTAGGAGGACGCCCTGAGGCTGTCTAGCCAGAAAAAACGCGAAAATTCCAGAAGTAGTTAAAGTGGACAATTACCATTAATTGAGAGTCGCTGACAGTGATCAGGACTGCTAGTAAGTTATAATTAATTGAGATGATGTTGTTTTCATCATTGAGGGTGATTATGTTGTTGATTTGATCAGAGTCATAACAGTTTGATGAAATTGCTAATTTTGATATGATTGAGCCCCGACATGTCGAGCTAATTAATTAGACTGTCCAACCTTCCTTTGCTTCCGGCAACTGTACGCTGGCAGAGACCGTGGAGCTGCTAGCGGTGTGAAATTGATTGTGATGCACTGGCAGAGACCGGGGATGCTGCCAGTGTGGCAGATCGAGTGTGTCGCTGAGTGTTATCAGATCCGTTCATCTGTTTTTGGTGATCACAATTGATTGAGGGTCGCTGAATGTTACCAGAGCGCCTCGTTTGATTACAGTTGTGCAGTGGACTATGTGAGTCCTGGGGGTTCTGAGTGAGCCCTACTCTTTCCCTTTCCCCTAACCCCGGACAGAGCTCAATGAGTTAATAATAATTGATAATGACCTAAAGTACTAGAGCTCAATGAATATGTAATGATAATTGACATTCACCAAAGGTATTAAGAGTTGACGTTGACGTTGTGATGGTACCATATTTGAGATGTATGTGATTTGTTATTGTAAATATGTGTTGGTTGTGCTCGCACAACACTTTCAGCGAACTGGTTACTTACCACCCCATTTTATTATTTTACAGGAGGTAAGCCTGTGATAGATGTGCAGACCACGATCACCTCGATCCACGACACAAGCCGTCATGACACCATTGTTAACGTAATGTTCACCCAATTATTTTATTTATTGACAATTACCAAATTACGACATCCTGACACTGCATCAAGTCTGATGTGTTATATTGATTGACAATTTAATTAGTATCAGTATTATTATTATTTTTGTGTGCTGTCTCTCTCTGCGAGAGTTATCTCTCTGGCACTCGCATCATAGCCCCTGCAATACATATATTTGACCACAATTATTGTAATCATCAGACCGAGGTTTTTCAACGTGCATTGCATTTGTATTATGCCGTGGACTGCGGGTGAATGCACGCTGTCCAAAGGAAACTCGAGCGTCGTGTCACCGCGTTGATGACTCGCGGTCCGAAGGCTAGTGAGTCACCGTATTGATGCCACCCGGGGCCCATTGTGTTAAAAACCTTGTTTAATTTAATTTAAAAAAACTTCTATTCAAACATACATTTTCGCGGAATAATGAATGATAACACCTGTCAAGGTCATGTTTATTTCATAATTTGAAATATCGCCTGCTTAATATGAGAGATTTAAAATAAAAACAACTCTAGTTATACTTATAAAAATTAAGATTTAAAGTGCAAATTGTGAAAAAATGGTATACTCTGTCCACTCATAGATTGCTTGACATAAATGTCACTAAAAATGTTCACTCAACGCTACAACAAATAGATCCGGCGCGAAGTTTAAAAAAATCGAAAGAGCAGGTTTTACCTACACGTGATGTTTTATTATTATTTTGCATGTTTGCACTTAGGAAAGATGAAAGAAAACTTCAGTACAGTAGGTGTAATATATTAGGTTTTATTGTATCTAATACAGGGTATTTCACGAGTGATAATGTGCCCGACGGAATTAAAAATGCAACCCACAATACATTTTCGAATTCCCGAAAAAAGCTGGCTAATGAAATTAAAATATCCAGCTTTTTTCGGAAATGGCTAAACACAAACAAGAGATTAATATTTAATGCATGAACAAAAACTACCTCTGTATCATTTTCGATGTTTGTAATGTCAGTTAAAGTGTTCATTATGCTAGATAGATTCTTGAGGCTCGCACTCACTTCACAAATTCAAAAGAATCAATAAAAAATCGCAACGGAACAGATCAAAACAGCAACACGATCAAAATTAATAATTTTTAAAACCAGAGAAACGCAAACCAAAGCTCTAAAGATGAAAAATCGCAAATCTAAATGTTTAAACCACTTGACAGCACTGACAGTTTCAAATTTGAAATGTCATATAATTTATTTTTCGCGTGGGTTTCATAACAATTAATGAGAATCAGTGGCGCGAATGTTTCAAGATATTACCAACACAATCTATGATACTTTGTTAATATTTCAATGTTATGGTTTGGGGATTTTGTTATCTAATGAATAATGATATTTAAAAAACTGGACGTAGTGGACGTAGTCAATAGCGTTATTACGGGGTGATTTGACATTTGACAGCTCACTCTTGTCATTTTGAATTATTTATTGTTAATCATTTTTCACGGTGTAGGAAGGCGCAATATGTGACCGTGATTTTTCCATTTTTGCGTCCTTTTTATTTAATAGTTTTTAATAGTCCGAGAGCTGATGACGAATTTTGTATTTTAGGCAATCAGTAATTTAAAAAATTGTACTATTTGAATGCTAGTGAATCTGGAATCGAGAGTCGTCAAGGGCATTTGCGGTTATTTTAGTACTGCGCAGCATATGACATTTGCAAAAAATTAATCCCAAAAAACATACTTTAGGCAACTTGAAATTATACTGATTTTTTAGTTTAACATTTATACGGGGTGATCAAGAAGGACTGTTTAAGGTGGTAATGCTGAATTTAATTTTTAAATGGTACAACTGGAGTAACTTCCGGTTGTTGACAGCTTCACACTGACAGTCGCATCAGTGACAAGTCAAATTTGACATTTCAATTTAAATTAAACATGCTGGGTAAATCGCCCGAGAGAAGAGTTAATTTATGTTTAGAGCAAAATGGGGAACACTTCGAGAATTTCCTTTACCTAATTTTTAGACTATTATCCCGAATTCCAACTTTGATTTCTTTTTGCCGTTAATTTTTACTCTCATAACCTACCATTTTGTCGTTATTAATGCTACGTCAGATATCTGTCAAATAAACCCACAAAACATCTCCGGTTGCAGTGTTGTAAATAGCCGAATAAAAAAATGTTCTTAATTGTATTGCCAACTTAAACAGTCCTTCTTGATCACCCGGTAGATTACGGAAATAAAAATCGCAAATTATGTGGACGGTTTTAAAGTACATCCCGACTGCCCTAAAGTAAATTTTTTTTGTATACGCAAAAATATACTTTAGGGAGTCTGAAATTTGTATGGCAGATTTATTAATCGATATTAAAAATATGTGCAACAAAGCCCGACGAATACGAGGGTTAAAAATAATTACCCGACACGAATAAACATTTTTAAATATTTAAGTAAGTGCGACAAAAAAGTCTTACAAAAAAGTCTTATGCGTATACATAGGTCCAAGAGAGATAGTTTATCGACGTCTGCCAGCAGTAGCTAAGGAAGGAAGGCCCCGGCTCGTTTTTTAAAATAGATTATTAAACAACAAATCTTTTCTTCAGCAACGCCGTTTTTTACTATAGAGCTTATACATATATCTGCTTAGGTATTCTATCTATATAAATGTGATGGCAAATAGTTATGTATTAAAAATTTGCTTCAAATATGCGAATATTGTCTGAATTAAAGTTACATAATGAAAAAAAAAAACATTAGATTAATTTTAGATTAACAGAAACAAATTGCTTAGAAATGTTTAGAAATAATATTTTTTTGTTCGACACTGTCAGAATTTGAGAATTTTGTCCTATGTGAACGGATTTTGATAAATGTCACAACTTGTCAAAACGGAACGTCAAGCTAATTTTAAAGGTTTTAAGCGATTTGGAGCCTTTAAGCGGCTCGTCGAACAAAAAAACGTTGTATTCAACTCGTTCGTGTGTAAATTGGGCCTTTTTTGGCACTCGTGGGCCTTTAAAACGCTCGTTTCACTCGCGTTTTAAAATGGCCCACGCGTGCCAAAAAAGGCCCAATTTACACACAAACTCGTCAAATAAACTACTATTTCGAATTTTCGTTAATAAATTTATGGCTTTTATATTAAAAATATTTATTCGTGTCGGGTAATTATTTTTAACCCTCGTATTCGTCGGGCTTTGTTGCTCATATTTTTAATATCAAATAAATCTGCCATAAAAATTTTGGACTGCCTAAAGTATATTTTTTGCGTGCACTAAAAAAATGACTGAGGCAGTCGGGCTGTACTTTAAAACCGTCCAAATAATCTGGCATTTTTATTTCTGTAATCTATAAATGTTAAACTAAAAAATTAATATAATTTCAAGTTGCCTAAAGTATGTTTTGGGGCTTAATTTTTTTGCAAGTGTCATGTGCTGCGCAGTAGTAAAATAACCGCAAACGCCCTTAGCGACTCTCGATTCCAGATTCACTAACCTTCAAATTGTACAACTTTTTCTATATCTGATTGCCTAAAATACCTTCCCTAAATTCGTCATCAGCTCTCCGACTAATAAGACGCTACCGTTACGTGAGTCATACTTGTTAGACCTCTTTGTTAGAAGAGCGTTCGGGAGTTTGGAATAAATAGTCTGCATCGCTGTTTATATTTTAAATTCATTTTTGTGCAAAAGTTGGTTGTTGTGGAAAGGTGTATTCAATACGGTGAGTGTAACACTGAGTGACCTGTTTCTGTTGGTGTTGTGGTGAGTTTACCTATTTTAATAATTGATTTTTATAACGATCATGGCCATAATTAAATACAATTAGTATTGTAAGTCTTTAAATGTTTTATAATTAATTGGGGGTCGCTGACTGGGATCAGTACTGCCCGTGATTTATGAGTAATTGAGGGTTGCTGACTGAGATCAGGACCGCTCGTGATTAATAATTAATTGAGAGTCGCTGACTGGGATCAGGACTGCTCGTGAGTTGTAATTAATTGAGATAATGTTGTTTTCACCATTGAGGGTGATCACGTTGTTAATTTGATTAGAGTTACCTATAATGACAGTTGATGAGTTTGCTAATTTTGATATGATTGAGCCCCGATAAGTCGAGCTAATTAATTCGACTGTCCACCTTTCCTTTGTTTCCGGCAACTCTACACTAGCAGAGACCGGGGAGCTGCCAGTAGAATTTTAACAATTTAATTAAGAGAAAACTATTTATTTTGGTTCAAATAAAATCTTAATTAGCATTTGTTTCTTCTTGAATAACAAAACACTCAGTAGATGTTTTCAAACAATTTAAGTTGATTAAAACAATAATCATTTGTTTCCAAAAACTTACTGAAAAAAAATTAAATTAAATTAAACATACTGGTGAATCGTTCGAGAGAAGAGTTAATTTATGTTTAGAGCAAAATGGGGAGCACTTCGAGAATTTCCTTTAGTTAATTTTTACTCTCATAACCTACCATTTTGTCATTATTAATGCTATGTCAGATATCTGTCAAATAAATCCACAAAACATATCCGGTTGCAGCGTTGTAAATAGCCGAATAAAAAAAAATTCTTAATTGTATTGCCAACTTAAACAGTCCTTCTTGATCCCCCGTTATAATATTCATTACCCACTAATCGACTGTGATTTACGGTAGGTATACGTATGGATTTGCCGCCTCTTCTGCATTTCTAAATTTGACATTTGACAGCTCAGTCTATTCATTTTGAATTATTTATTGTTAATCATTTTTCAAAGTGTAGGACGGCGCAATATGTGTAGGGACTATGATGCGAGTGCGAGGGAAATAACTTTCGCAGAGAGAGACAGCACACAAAAATAATAGTAATGCTGAGACTAATCAGACTTGATGCACTGTCAGGATGTCGTAATTTGGTAATTATCAATAAATAAAATAATTCGGTGAACATTACGTTAACAATGGTGTCATGACGGCTTGTGTCGTGGATCGAAGTGATCGTGGTCTGCACATCTATCACAGGCTTACCTCCTGTAAAATAATAAAATGGGGTGGTGCGTAACTAGTTCCCTAAAAGTGTTGTGCGAGCACAACCAACACATATTTACAATAATAAATCACACACATCTCAAATATGGTACCATCACAACGTCAACGTCAACTCTTAATACCTTTGGTGAATGTCAATTATCATTACATATTCATTGAGCTCTAGTACTTTAGGTCATTATCAATTATTATTAACTCATTGAGCTCTGTCCAGGGTTAGGGGAAAGGGAAGGGTTCACACAGAACCCTCTAGGACTCAGTCCTCATCTCAATAAACAACTGTAGTCAAACGAGGCGCCCTGACATCACTCAGTGACCCTCAATTAATTGTGATCACCAAAAACAGATGAGCGGTCCTGATCCCTGTCAGCGACACACTCGATCTGCCACACTGGCAGCATCCCCGGTCTCTGCCAGTGCATCACAATCAATTTCACACCGCTAGCAACTTCACGGTCTCTGCTAGCGTACAGTTGCCGGAAACAAAGGAAGGTTGGACAGTCTAATTAATTAGCTCGACATGTCGGGGCTCAATCATATCAAAATTAGCAATTTCATGAAACTGTTATGACTCTGATCAAATCAACAACATAATCACCCTCAATGGTGAAAACAACATCATCTCAGTTGATTATAACTTACGAGCAGTCCTGATCACTGTCAGCGACTCTCAATTAATTATTAATCACGAGCGGTCCTGATCTCAGTCAGCGACCCTCAATTAATTAGCAATCACGAGCAGCCCTGATCCCAGTCAGCGACTCTCAATAGTCTCAATTAATTATTATAAATCATTCAAAGACTCACCATGCTAATTGTATTTAATTATGGCCATGATCATCATCAATATCAATTATTAAAATAGGTAAACTCACCACATCACCAACAGAAACAGGTTACTCAATGATCCACTCACCTTGTGTAAATTAACTACACCTTTCACAAACTCACTTTTGCACAAACTTTAATAACAAATTCCAATTGGACTCTTTACCCTGCACTGTGTCACAGTTCGTCTTCGACTGACTTAGTCCACCCTTTAAATACCCTAATTATAAGTATCCAACAATCACGAAATGGGTCTCATGGTCCGACGCTGACAGGTTTGTGACGGTCTGGCCTCTCGCACTATCGGGGTGTGCGAGAGGGTTGTAAATAAAGTCTCGGTACTGTTTTGTGTATCTTCAACTAAATATTTATGGAAATTCCTGAAGGTCCAAAACAAGTGTATAAATCCATCTAACCTTTGGACGTGACTTAGACATATGCAAAAGATGAAAAACAGGAAACAAAAATTTGTTTAATATTTGTTGTCCTACATATGTGACCGTGATCTTTCCGTTTTTGCGTCCTTTTTATTTAATAGTTTTTAAAACGCTACCGTTACGTGAGTCATACTTATTAGACCTCTTTGTTAGGAAAGCATTCGGGAGTTTGGAATAAATAGTTCTTAAACAAAACTGCATCGCTGTTTAATTTTCAATTCATTTTTGCGCAAAAGTTGGTTGTTGTGGAAAAGTGTATTCAATAAGGTGAGTGTAACACTGAGTGACCTGTTTCTGTTGGTGTTGTGGTGAGTTTACCTATTTTAATAATTGATTTTGATAACAATCATGGCCATAATTTAATACAATTAGTATTGTGAGTCTTTAAATGTTTTATAATTAATTGGGGGTGGCTGACTGGGATCAGGACTGCCCGTGATTTATTAGTAATTGAGGGTTGCTGACTGAGATCAGGACCACTCGTAATTAATAATTAATTGAGAGTCAATTGAGTACGTTTTCACGGGCCGCTAATGCCGGTTTTATTTAAACCGGTGTTGTTAACACCGGTGTTAATTGACGTGTAAATGGGAATCAACGCCGGTTTTACTAAAACCGATTTACTAACGCTACACCACTTTACCAACAGGCGTGACGTTACTAAGCCGGTGTAAAATGTACGTGTAAATGGCCACCATGCTTAACACCAGTTTTGAAGCAGGCCTGCCAACACAAGCACAGTTGTCGTTGGCAACCGCCAACCGCTCAACAACAAGCGCCGAGCGCCAACGCCAATCTCGAGCATTTCGGTTGGTCACACTGCGAAGAGGTTTTAGCTCACATCACGCCAACACCGATGTAGATTTTAACGCCTGTACAACACCTCTTGTGTAAACGCCCGTTTTAAGTTTTAATAACACCGGTTTTAAATAACACCGGCGTTAGCGGCCCGTGTAAATGTACTCGCTGACTGAGATCAGGACTGCTCGTGAGTTATAGTTAATTGAAATAATGTTGTTTTCACCATTGAGGGTGATCACGTTGTTAATTTGATTTGAGTTACCTATAATGACAGTTGATGAGTTTGCTAATTTTGATATGATTGAGCTCCGACATGTCAAGTTAATTAATTAGACTGCCCACCCTTCCTTTGTTTCCGGCAACTGTACGCTAGCAGAGACTGTCAGTAGAATTTTAACGTTTTAATTAAGAGAAAACTATTTATTTTGGTTCAAATAAAATCTTAATTAGCATTTGTTTCTTCTTGAATAACAAAACACTCAGTAGATGTTTTCAAACCTATTTAAGTTGATTAAAACAATAATAATCATTTGTTTCCAAGAACTTACTGAAGAGATAAACACTCGATCCTAATTGCAGCGGTATAGAAGTAAATAACAAAAACTTTACACAGAATGGACATTTAATCCACTTGATTGACATTATCGTTCAGATAATTATCACCGTTTTACTATAAACTCCAATTTGGCAAATCTTTACTTTCGCCTGCACCACATCCGCAAACCTTGCAAGATGTTTCCAAAGTACTTGATTTTGCTCTTGGGGTTGTGTTTCTTCGTCCACTATGGTCACGCTGCCACAGGTATATTCCAACTCAATTGTTCTAATGATTATCCAAACAAAAAGGTTTTTAGACACAGTAATTTGCTACTATGCCAACTGGGCGATTTACCGACCGGACAAAGGATTTTTTCATGCTGAAGACATCGACGCAAGCATCTGCACTCACATCAACTACGCCTTCTTGGGAGTCTTCCCGAATGGAAGCCTGCAAATCATAGACGAATGGGGTGACATCGAGAAAGGTACGGAGTCACAGTAAATATTTTAAGAGTGTTGTAAATGAAAACTTTTAGGAAACATCGCAGGAGTCGAGGCTCTGAAAGATATCAATCCATATTTAAAAACCATATTCAGCATCGGGGGTTGGAACGCTGGAAACGCTATCTTGTCCCCGATTGCTGCATCTGCAGAGCTTAGAGCAAATCTGATCGCTAGTTGTTTCGAATTTTTCGATAAATATGGGTTCAATGGGTTAGACATCGACTGGGAATATCCAGAAGCTAAAGATAAGGTAAAATTTCTTAAGAAATCTTTCATCTTTGTTTTATAAAAACATGCATAAACCACGAAACATTTCAAATTGTTTTACTCCCTTTCAGGAAAATTTCGTAATTCTTCTGAAAGAACTGAAAACAGCTTTCCAACCCGGTGGATACATTCTCACGATCGCAGTCTCCGCCATTCCCATCGATGACGCTTATGACATTCCCGGAATGTCTGAAAATGTCGACATTATCAATCTAATGACCTACGACTTCCACATCCCCGGAGGCGGCATCGCTGCCGAGAACTCTCCACTCTACTGGGGCGACTCTGACAGTGCATGGCAAAAAGAATACGAGAATGTCAACTCGACTGTTATCAACTGGCTTAATGAAGGTGCCGATCCCGCAAAACTTACCATTGGTTTGGCCTTCTACGGACACACTTTCCAGCTAGCCGATCCTAATGAGCACGATCTTGGGGCTCCTGTCGTGGGTGCTGGAATGTCGGGGCCTTATACCAAAGGGTACGGCATTATGGGGTACAATGAGGTGATAAAATAGTAATAGTTTCTTTAATGAGTTCTTGTGTAAATTAGGTTTTTTTTGGTACGATTGGGAGCACGGAATTTCGGGCAGACTTGAAATTTGACTGATATAAGATGTGAAATAGGCTTTAGGTGCTAGACGTATGAATAACCTCATTTTAATATCTACTATTGTCACATATCATTCTGACAAATTGCATTCACAATCCTGAAAAGTTAAGTCCTTAGATGTGATTTTCTGAAAACTGAACAATTGTGACAGTTTATTTTGAGGTTCAGTCAAAATTAATTATTATGACATTTATGACAATAAAGCTTAGACTACATTGAGTTTTTTTAAATGACACATAAATTGCTGCCCGAAATTCCATGCTCCCAAGTACGAGTGGGCATTTCGTTTTAAAAGCCCACGAGTGCCAAAAAAGGCCCAATTTACACACGAACGAGTTGAATACAACGTTTTTTTGTTCGACAGCCCCTTACAGGCTCCAAATCGCTTAAAATCTGTAATATTAGCTTGAAATTTCGTTTTGACAAGTTGTGACATTTATCAAAATCCATACACATATGACAAAATTCTCAAATTCTGACAGTGTCGAACAAAATAGTAGTTTATTTAACGAGTTCGTGTGTAATTTGGGCTTTTTTTGGCATGAGTGGGCCAGTTTAAAACTCGAGTGAAACGAGAGTTTTAAAGGTCCACGAGTGCCAAAAAGAACCCAAATTACACAAGAACAAGTTGAATACAACGTTTTTTTGTTCGACGAGGCCCCCAAAGGTTCCAAATCGCTGAAAACCTTTAAAATTAGCTTGACGTTTCGTTTTGACAAGTTGTTAAATTTATCAAAATCCGTTCACACAGGAGAGAATTCTCAAATTCTGACAAAAAAGAAATTAATTAGGTTGTTGTCATGATATTGGGGCTTCCAGATTTGTGAGTTGACGAGTGACTGGGAGAGGAAGTTTGATGATCAGCAAAAGGTTCCATACAAGTACAAGGGGGACCAGTGGATCGGTTATGACGACGACGAATCAGTTGCATTGAAAGTAAATCGTTTATTTTTTAAAGTTTTTTGACATTTTTTGTTTGTTTTGTAATTGTAGGTTCAATTTGCAAAAGATCATAATTTGGCTGGGGTGATGGTCTGGACTGTTGACATGGATGATTTTCTTGGATACTCTGGGACCAAAAACCAATTACTTAATGCGATAAAAGATAATCTTATTGATTGAAATAAACGAATACATATTAGAAAAATTTGAAAGATATTTTTCCATTCTACGTTGTATTTTATTAATTTCAACATATCTATTTATTATTTCGATACCCCAGTAAGATCCAGAAAAAAAATTATTGGTATGACAGACACACAGATAAAAATTTCGGCAGACAGAAGAGTCCTACAAAGTTTTGTAAAAAAAAATTAAGTTAAGCAAGGGAATCCGCTATCGAGTGTGTTATTTAATGAATATACTGAGATACCCGCTTTTGAATTCAAACTAACCGCCAATAAAAACTATGGTAGTACCGATGTCGGTATCATCACCGACCACTTGAGGCGGGGGTGAAAGTCGACAGGGGATGAACGGCTATGTTTTTTTTGGGACACTTTTGGTCTTGACTGCAGAGTAGTGCAGAAGTACGGTGTATTTTTCTGTGTTCAAATTGTGCGTTTTTAGTTTTTTTTTTTTTTTAATATTAAACTGTGCTAAATGTTGCTGTCCAGCTTCTGTTTTTGAACTAGGAATGTGTTTGGGGTACTAAAATTATTTCTGTTTCGCGCGAAATGTAGTTTAACAATAATAAGACACAAATGGGTCACACGTGGGTTTGTGAGGTTTCCACCATGTTTTACAAAATCCACAATTATCTCGACCATCCCCATGTATTACGTTTTTAACATTTATAAGCTTGCGAAGGAGCGTAAGGCAGCTTGTTTCTAGCTTTGCAAATTTTATAAAATCGTACGCTACGTACGGCTCACGTTTGTTGTAAACTCAGGTGTAACAATTCACTAACGTTCCTAAAAGAAAAAGGGCACCAAGGCCAAGTTTTTAGCATGGGTCTGTGGCTTTCACAATTTATAAGCGCACTCCCTCATTTTTGATCCCTCATTTAATTATTCCGAGCGACGCTTTTGGTGTAACAAGTATCTATTTATTGCTTAACACGTTAATCAAAATTTTAAAGTTTCCACCTTCCATCCTGGTAGCAACCAATTGGGTTTATATTTCAGGTATCTGCGCGGGCTTTTCCTTATCCAGGGATCTTCTACATTTAGTTATTTCCATCGTTTAGGTCCTGGTGCCCTACATATTATTCAGGGCGCCACCTTATGTCGATAAACCGGCTCAACTAAGCTAGGGTCGACCGGACTGTGGTTTTAAATTTTTATGTATGTGTTATTGGTTGTTACCACTTTTCCATCCCAAGTTGAAAGTGTTCTTAGGTTACTCCGTCAAGAAAGCTTTTTCGCGGTTTCGTTTGCATTTTCCAGTTGCTGTAAATGTCAATTCTTCCTTGTCGCGAGGGTTTCTCTCTGTTTGAGGGGTTTAGTTTTTCCTAACATCCAATCGTTGAACACGACCCCGTGACCCCTCGTTTAACATGTTGCGTCCCAAGAGAGACCCGAAGACCATAACGCTTGGCGGGGCTTGCTGAATGGTGGCCCGCAACGTCGCTCATGGTGTAAGTTGACAAGCGTCGTTTGTTTTTGCTTGGAAATAGTCATATTCAACTCAACCGCTGAACTTAGAGTAGCTAAATTTGTTGACTTAATGTAAAGCAGCTAGGACTTTTCCTTTAGCACTAAATCACGGGTAGGCGGGAAATGTTAAAGTTATAAGGATAGGGTGCCACAGACCACCGGACCACACACAAGCCACTCACTCCTTCTATAGCGTATCTGTCGTACATTGTAAATTAACTTGAAAAAAAAAAATGCTAAAGTTCTCGCCTAGTGCTCGCTCTCGCTCGAACGGTCCGAAGTAACTGCATTGTTTGTAATGTACATGACCCTTCTGTTTTTCCTGAATTTTGAATTGTGTTGGTTTGCTCAACTCACAATAACTGTCCCGTTCACGTGGTCACTTCGGATTTGTTCGTATTTTTCAGGAGGGGTTTTTGGCGCAGCCTCATTCAGGGGTCTAGGGGAATGGCCAGAGCTCACCATTTTCCTAGAGTTCTAAATGAGTAGTCTTCTCACATTTGGGGAGACTTGGGTGCCCTCTCCAGAAACGTTTTATTATTCATTAATCCCGGCGTTAACAAAAATAATAACATTGGATAAATATCTTGTACTAATTATTGTGTTGTTTTTATTTGCACTCTTCTGTGTGGTTCACAAACCCTGTTGGAACAAATCTGGTAGTGTTTAATTTGTATTAAAAAAAACACACAACGTAGGGAAATTAACGAGGTACGATCACGCGCTCTTGGCCATTTTTTTGAATTTTCGCGGGTTTTATTTTCATTGCTTATGTTGGTAGAAAAAAAAGTAGGTGGCCGCTTGGTGGGATTTTTGAATTGCCCACTTGGTTCATCACAATACGTAGTTTCAGAAGCAGTATTTAGAGATAAAATATAGAGGACAGTAGTAATAAGCCAACGGCATAGACAACACAGTAAACCTATAGAACGCAAACTCCCATAGTTTTTTGTGTCCCGACGCCATCTACTGGCTTGTGGTAGGTGCAAAATAAGACACAGCCAGCTGGATATCCTGGCTTTTTTATTTATTTTAATTTTCATATATAATATACCAAGTGACAGATATATTGCCGGAAATTTTTTCGAGCAGTCCTGACACACGAGTGTTTGTAGCAAGAAAATTACACGAGGGCGCCAGCCCGAGGGTAATTTTGAGCGACAAACACGAGTGTTGGATTGCAAGAAAAAATTTCTGGCGATATATATCTGTCCCGAGGTATATTCGGAAGAGAATCGCCCGAAAAAACTTTTCCCTAGGTAAATTATATCGGAAATTTTCCCTAGGGAAAATTTCCGCTTAATTAAATTGTGATTGGTTGCTATTCAAATAATTCGGAGTTGTGATTTGACAATATAAATCATGTGACATTTGAGGGCGATTCTCATATATAATATACCAAGGGACAGATATATTGCCGGAAATTTTTCGAGCAGTCCTCACACACGAGTGTTTGTAGCAAGAAAATTTTGAGCGACAAACACGAGTGTTGGACTGCAAGAAAAAATTTCTGGCGACATATATCTGTCCCGAGGTATATTCGGAAGAGAATCGCCCGAAAAAATTTTTCCCTAGGTCAATTATATCGGAAATTTTCCCTAGGGAAAATTTCCGCTTAACTAAATTGTGATTGGTTGCTATTTAAACAATTAGGAGTTGTGATTTGTCAATATAAATCATGTGACATTTGAGGGCGATTCTCAAAATAATTTATTTATGAAATTAAAAGACTTCATTTATTTTGAAGTTTTTATTTTCAATTTTTTTCGATACATTTCCATTGCATTCTTATAAATTTTGATTTGGTGTTCCTTTTCCTCAATTGCGACAAACAGAGATTTATGGCTTCCTCACCTTCAAAATTTTGCTCTTTATTTTGACATCGAATTTTGCATGTAACGTTTTCGGTACATTGCAGCCCGTAGTTGCAACCCGAATTTTGGATTAACATTCGGGCTTTTTATAATTTTGATTATGCTCAGCTTTTCTTGTTTTCTTTTTGAAACTTCACAAGAATTTATATCTTCATTACTACATAAAACAGGATTTACACAATTTACTTATAGCGTCTTCAGTAGAAATATCGTAGATTAGTAGATCCAATGAAAATTCTATAAAAAATAGTTTTCAGTTAAAATATAATTATCAATATTTTTTTACTATTACTGGAAGTAAGTCTGGACTGGAAAAGGAGGGAAGTTGTATTGAGTCGAGGATACGGCCACATTCAGCAATCTATTGTTCGTGCCGAAGTATTTGCTGGTAAAATGAAGTCCACACACAGTGTAGCTGTTATACCTACACTTTAAAAGGCTACAAAGTTGATAACTGCTTGTTACCCGTGTTTTAAATCCATTCCATAAAATGCCCAGGATATTCAATTGGATTTGAAAATCTATGGCGAGTTCCACATGGTTTAAATACCTTTGAACTCTGCAAATTCTCGTACCAGTAGATTTATTATTTATGACTTAATATGTCAAAATACAGTGCATTCATTTTTGTTTTAGACCAGAGTAGGCTATGGAAATTTGGCGAGTTGTATGGTAAGACTGTGGCTGAATGACAATATACATCATGTATAATACAGGGTCTCTATAAATGATTGTCTGGTCAAGCCAGCCTTGGGAAAAAATTTTACTGTTCCGCTTTTTTGAAACCGATGCCAAATTCTAGTTCGTTTTCACGGTCACTTCTGACATTAGTGAATACCGTTTCGTTTGCGCTTGTCAGTCGAGTTCTGGTTCCTTATATTCGTTTTATCGCAGTTAATCACAGTTAATATACACCAAAAATCTGTATTCTTCAAAATTTGTGAGGTTATGCTTTAATGTTTTATGTTTTATTTAAGCTTTATTTTCTTTACAATGGTTTATTCTGTTGAACAAAACACGTTCATTGTTGTTTTTTACTTTAGAAATGGAAGGTTTAGTAATGGGGAATTATCTCTTTGTAAAAATGAATTCCAGCAAAATATCTGAACAACATTCAAGATGATTGTTAACTCACATTAAGCGAATTGTGAACAGATTTTTAACAATCAGAACAATTAGCAAGGGCAAATCATTAGGAGGACCACCAGTATCTGATGAAATACTCGAGGTTTTGAAAGAAATGGTGGAAAAGACTCTACAGATATCCATAGCCTGTTTATCTCAACAATCTGGTGTACCACGAAGCACTTGTCACAAAATCATTAAAATAGGCTACAACTGCATCTTTATAAAATTAGTGTTGTACAAGAATTCCAACCTGCAGATTATCAAAGTTGTGTTTAATAGTGTAATCACATTCAAAATCACCTCAATTTCATAATTTGGAGTGCTGAGAATCCACACCAATTTGTAGAGACTCCTTTACATGTTTTGAAAATTGGTGTGTGAAACTGTGGATAGCAGTGTTGCTGTACCTTTAACTAAGAAATGCTGCAAAATATTTTTGAAAATAAATGAAGAATTGTCAAGTGTTTAGAAGTTAATGGGGGACATTTTAAATCTATTTTATAAAAAAATAACTATTTGTTATCGTTATTTAGTGTTGTAAATTATGTTGTTGAATACATTTGATTTTACTGAAAAACCAGAAAGACTTATTTGAAAAACACTGTTATTTATATTGGAAGAAAAAATGGGAGTCAATACCATATTCGACAATTCAGTCTAGGTCGTATTTACCACTAGCATAAAACAAGAAATGTGGAAGCACTAAAGCAGACAAAAAGGCAGTATCAAGTATTTATCTGTTTGGATTTGTTCTCATACCAATTCCTGTACAGTGTGTGGCGGTACGATGGGGGCAATAATTGTTCCCCTGTTGGTGTTGATATTAAATAATAAATACATTAATGTTAGCAAGAGTAAAGCACAGTTGAAACTTGTCTCTGGTTAAAAGCAAACAACCTAACCTGAAAATGTGACATTCATTATTTGCCGAACAAAGCGGCACATTCAAAATTTGACAAGTTTCCATGGCTGGCTGGACCCGACAATCATTTATAGAGACCCTGTATTTGAGGTTCATGACCATGTAGCCAAGCATTATCATTTTCCAATTAACTACATAGTTTCGAGGACTCAATAATGTGTGTATTTAGTGATAAATGTAAATATTGCACAAATTTAAAACTAATTTACCTTAATACTTAATAATAATGTCAAATTTGACACTGGCAGTTCGAACAATTTTGATTTTGTTATTTTGACATAGCCCCGATACCAATATTTAAAAAAATTAAAATAGCCTATTCTGGTCTAAAACAAAAATGAATGTATTATATATATGTTTTTTTAATTTTGGCATAAGTTTCCGCGATTTTTATTTTTATAAAACGGCAGCGTCCCCTGACGGCTTGTGGTGGGTGCGTTTCCAAAAAAACCAATAAAATGCATAGGAGTTTGCGTTCTATAGGTTTACTGAGTTGTCTACGACCAACGGTGGTATACGGGTTTGAAACCTGAGTTTTAACAAAAAAGACCGAGATGAAACAGAAAACATGAGAAAGGAAAATGTTGAGGAAAATATTTAAGGAAACAAAACCTGAAGATGGGAGATGGAAACGAAAAACAATTAAGGAGATAAAGGATCTAAAGAAGAAAGCATATGAATCCGACCAAATCTATACTCAAGACAACCCTCAAACAATACAGTGTGGCGATAAAGTGAGGAACAAAATTCATAATAGCATTATCTGATATTTTTAAGAAAATCGCTCGAATAGGTCGATTTTATTTCGAAAATTGGCATCATGTGACGTGCAATTTGTTTAAATAACATCATTGGTTTTTGCACAATGACGTCATCACCAATTTTTTTAAATGACAACTCTCCACTTTTTTCTTCTCTTTCTCATAGACCTTCCTTCTAGCTAAACGATGAATGAAAAAATTTGTTATAATCGTGTCAAAAATAAATTACTCCCTAGGATTTAGGGATATTCGTTACTAGGTTGCCATAAATTTGGTTAGGTTGGAGGCTATGTGGTTTCTGGTGACAAACAAAAGATATCCCAAAAATGTAAGACAGCAAATTAATTGTAACAGTTGCAAATGACTAATTTCTCGCTAAGTGATAGATGATTTTTCGTTTCACAATCAATTTTGGTTACTGACGGCATATTTATTTCGATTTAATCTCTCAATTCAAAGTAACCAACCTTAGGCATTCAAAATAACTTTTGAAAATTCTAGTTACACACAACATGAAAAACGTTATTTCCCTAAAAGTTCGAATTCTAGGGAGTAATTTATTTTTAATTTTTGACACGAGAGTACCTTAAAGTCCGTTTTTTTTTATAATCAATTGTCAATGTCAAAAAATGGAAAAAGACCATATTAAAAATCATTGACATTTGGTCCAGTTCTATCTCAGTTTCACCCTAGATTTCCCCTAGATCATTATTGAGGTTATGTTGCATATGTTTGTGAGTTTGAGACACGTGTTTAATTTAAGTTTAAATTGTCAAATGTGACATTCGGTGACAATTTCAAAAGTCAATGTTCCAAACGTGATTTATAAAATTCACTGTTTTGAATTTTCTGCCAACCTGACAACACTTTGACAATTGATTATAAAAAAAGCGGACTTTACGTAACAATTTTTTTGAAAAAATCACAAATTTTACTTTAAAAATTTAATATAGTTTTTAGTGTAAAAATTATAATTGAACTCAAACAAGAACAAATAAATATTTAAGGTTAACAATAAAATTTAACGCTAATTCTGTAATGATCTAATACATTCCTACTTCTCTCCGCCAAATATTCGAACCTGCGCAAAACTGATACTTACAAGTGTGGTGGCGATCGTCATCGAAGCGAAGGGTCCTACGTTGTGTTTTTCTTCTGGCGGAAGAGGTTCGGAATGCAAACGATGAGGGTTCCAGTTGGAAGAGTACCACAAAATAAAACACATGAGTGAGGGACGCAAAATACCTTTTATTGAAAAATGCCTGTAATAACATTGATTTCCGACGAACAAATGAAACGAATCCAAAATAACAGGAATTAAGTTTAACGAATTAAAGTAAATTAACTAGCTGGGGGCCCTTACAAAGCCAGACAACAATATTAATGTGGTAACACTTAAAAATGGACAGAAACGTGTAAATGACAACAAAAAATACAAGTTAAAGTTTGCAAAAAAAAACATGTAACAAAATTACAATGCAGTTATCACAGGCAGGGACGGATAAAAATCCTCTTCAAAACTGTACCCCAAGTATTATTCATATTTTACAACTCGATTAATGCCAAACCTACCGTGAGTTTTTTATTTTACTGAACATAGGATTCATGAATCTGTAAGTTTGGTTGCCTATTTCGAATGAATTGACTTGTCCATTTTAGAACTGAACATAGCCATTTTACGTTGTATGTTCAGCGAAAAAAAAAAACTCAGTGTATGTTTAATTAGTAAATACGCGGTCAAGGTACGCCAACAGGAGCTTAAGAGCTGGAGGTAACAAACTTTCGGCCGCGAGGGGATTCAGGAACATAATTAGTCTGAATCGTCTGAGATCAAGCGACATTTCTAGATACTCGTGTTAATACGCGTCGGACTATGTTTACCGACCAATAACGAGTGATAGAAGCGTCTCGGGGTTGTACGATGAGCATCCCAGAGCCGCATAGAGCAAGGCCTAGGTCCGCCTTCCCCAACCAACCGTTTACCGACAAACCACGAGGTCTAGAACTGCCGCGGGGCTTCACGTCGACATCCCAGAGCCGCATAAAGCAAGGCTTTAGGTCCGCCTCCGCTAACTAACCATTGACCCCACGTTACTTTACTAACTAACCCCACGACTTCCTGAAAGTCACCTAGCTCCCATAGGGTCGTACCTACAACATTCTAACTCTGACTCATCCGAAACCTAGCGGCACATTGAAAACTGAGTTTAATTCAACAAAACAAAGATTAAAATATCACAAATGTAAGTAGCAACATAAGTAACGCCACCTTCTTGTCATGACTACGAATGTTACAATCGCGGGCTGGAAATAGCCTATGACAAATTTATCAGGGTTTTGTTATCAGAAAATGTTACAACATAGAGTTGATCCCATTTAAAAAAACATTACTTTGTACTGAACAGAATTATGGAAAAACAGTATAAACATTGAAGTTTGTCAAAATTTTTGAACCCACTATACAAGGCGTTTCACGTAACTTTCCGAGATATACGCCGAATGTATGTAACTCAATATTCAGTAGTCACAAAATGCAAAAATATAATTTAATTATCATATTTTTGGAAACCCCTGACGTTAATGAAAGTTATAGTTATAAGTGAAAGAAAATTACTGGTTGTATTTGAAGTTCGTCAGGGTAGGAAAGTTACGTGAAACATCTTGTACAGATATCTAGATTTTTACAACGGTGAATTCAAAACAAATCTAAAACTCGGAAAGTGGATCATGCAACAAATGTTTATTCTTACATCACATTTGCTTCTGATTAATAGATTGATTAGATAACTGAAGCATGTGACCAATGCAAGATAATAATAAACTTCTTTATTTGGTCCTTCATCGTTATCTTTCATCGTCCTTCTTTCTTATGCTTTAAAAATAATTTTTTGTTGCTGATTTTAAGTACCTATGTTGTTATCTTCTCTTTGTTACTTTTTTTTCTTTAAGTTACGGTAATAAGCAAAAAACCGTACTACACAGAAATATTTCCAAGAAACAATTACTCGATGTTTGTAAGGTTCCAAATCTCAAAGAAAAACCGCCACCAAAAAAATTATCAAAATTCGATCATTACATTTGCGTTTTTCTGAGAATTTTGAGAAAAAGATAAATTTTACCTATAAATAGGACCCCCAAATGAAGCATCGTCAGAAACTGTCTTCTCCTGAAAATGATTGCAAAACTAATTTTAGCAGTATTTGTGGCAAATTTTTTGCTACACACTACATTAGGAGCAACCAGTAAGTTTTTTAATTAATACTCCTAATTTACAATAAATTGTTTTACAATTTTTTTTCTCCCCAGACAAGGTAATTTGCTATTACGAAAGTTGGACAAATCAAAGCCACTTTCCACCTGACGATATCGACGTCAGTACCTGCACTCACGTCAACTTTGCCTTCTTGAGACTAAACGACGACGGAAACTTCCGATTTGATGATGGAGCCGATGGTAAACAAAAATTTCTTCCCACTTCTGTTAGAAACAAGATCAATTTCAGACAGCGTCTTGCAAAAATTTGGTTCTCTTAAGTCGACGAATCCTGATGTCAAATTATTGATCACTCTTGGTGGCTGGACCGAAGACTCGATGGCATTTTCCCATGTCGCTGCAGATCCTCACAAGAAATCAACTCTTGCATCTACCCTCATCCATTACATGCAAACCTACAATTTAGACGGTATTGACATCGACTGGGAATATCCGGGCCAAAACGGGGGGACTCCAGATGACAAAGTATTGAATTCAGTGTGAAAAATCTAATTTTGTAATTTATCTTTTAGGAAAATTTCGTCGACTTGCTTTCAGTTGTTCGCAAAGCTCTAGATGACAACGGAGGCGGTGTGATAACAGTGGCGGTTTCGGCAAATCCCGATCCAGACAGTTACAACGTCAATGCGATTTCCAAGTAAGAGAAAAAATAGAATGAAGGACAACTGATTTAATTTTTTAACGGTAGAGTGGTCGATGCTATAATCGTCATGACTTTTGACTACCACGGGACTCAAGATGACAAAACAACTGGCGAAAACTCACCTCTTTATGCCTCTTCAGCCGACACAGACCCCAACGCCAACTGTGACGCCTCAATTAACAACTGGTTGAACAGCGGCGCCGATCCTTCGAAGATGATTCTAGGTCTAGGATTCTATGGACATGTGTTCGAGTTGACAGACCCTGAACAACACGCAGTGGGTTCGCCCGCTAATGGCGCAAATGCAGATTATACGTCCTACTCTGAGGTACTTTTTCATTTAAAAAATTATTGTAAAAAATTTGGTTTAAAATATTTTCAGATTTGTCAACTTGCTGACGGATGGACTGAAGAGTGGGATGATGAGCAAGAAGTACCATACAAGTATTCAAACACCCAGTGGATAGGGTACGATAACTCTCAATCGATTAAGCTTAAGGTAATGCAAGATTTTGACAAAACTGTGTTTGCTGGGATGAAAAATTCTAGGTGGAGTATGCTAAAAGTAGAAATCTGGGAGGAGTAATGATGTGGGCGGTTAATGATGATGACAAGGATGCAGTCTGTGGCGAGAAAAGCCCTCTGTTGCAGGCAATAAAAGACAATTTGTAGTAAATATGTCAGAAAAAGTGTAGTCTTTTGAAATAAATTTAGTAAAGCAGCTTATTTTGTTGTTTACTATTCATAAGTAAACTTGACTTAAGTTTAGAGCGCGCTGATCATCTCGATCGTGACCAAAATGGCGTAATACAGGGTGATTCTGAAATAAGTTTGGAAAAAAAAACCGGTAATTGGTGATAATGAGAAGACGTCATAGACAAAAAAAAATTCTTATAAAAGTTTTTTCGTTTTCGAGATACCAATGATTGAAAATTTGGTCAAAATGCTAAACACGCTGGCTATGTCAAAGGTGATTACCTGATTATCTTAGTAGTTTAGCAACAATATTAATCAAAGGTAAAAGGTGCCCGTCAGTCACAAACTGCTCTCGATCATTTCCATAGAAACATTTACAAAGCAGTGTGCTTACACCTTTGCACGTGCGACTTTATTGTAGAGTTGATGTAACAAGGGCTGCTAATGAAGTGAAAAAATTTGGACAAATGTCTCCTATTCATAGGCGTTGAAAATACAAGAATATAGGGTTATTTCCATCCTTTTGATTTCACTTCCAAAAGTTATTTAAGCAGAATTAATTTGCGTGAAGGATACTCCACATTTTTTTTTCAAACTTATTTCAGAATCACCCTGTATACACTTAACACTTTTTGAAGAGAAAGTCTAACTAACAAAAAGTTCAAGTTGTTTTCTTTTTCGTCTTAATTCATAATTGAAGGTAAAATAAAAATTTAAAATATTTTTAATTAATTTCTAAATACTTACCTAATTCTTCTTAAATATTCGTCTATCCAGAATTAAGAAAGTGAACATCTAGTTCTAGAATTAAACAAACTTGTAATAATACAAGAGAAAATATATGAAAACATTTTAAACTATAAATTGAATGAGAAAAAATATTTTAATCCCTAATTCCATAAGTATCAGTATCGTGACAGAAAAGATATTAAAGAAAGAAACAAATAATAGCGAGTGTCCCAGAACTGCCTCCCCAGAGAAAAATGGGAATACATATTTGTGTAAATGTTATAACCTGAATTTTAAAGAAAAAGACTCCTCTCTCAAGCGATAATAAACGAGAAAAGACATCCTAAGCTTGACCAATCAGAGTTGAGGACCATCAAGGTGCAAGAATAACATTTTTAAGGTTTCTCAATTCCAATAGAAAAACTTGATGGTTGTCAAGTACAACAATATTTAACCTGGTGTCGCTAACTGAATCATGACAGTTATTACTTATTATTAGGAACTAGATTTTTTTTTAATCGCACGATACCTATATGGAAGAATTGAAAAATACAAATAAAACCCAGAGTTCTATTAACATTAGGAAATCGTTAAATATAAAACATTTTGTTTCTATTTAAATATACTTCAATGTTTTCAATGACATCCTACATTTTTAATGACGGATTATGAAAAAAGGCGTCTTATTATCATTGTTATCATTTTATTTAATTAACCTGTGTAAAAAAGTGATAGGTTATTTTTATCGAATAGAAAGATGAGGTTAGCATAATGTGGTTATAGCAATGCAAACAATTAAATATAGCACTTAAAACCTAGGCAGTGCAAAAAAATATTTAATTATTAATATGTAATAACAAATAACAAAAAGAATAATCAAAAATTTTATTACAATTTCAAAACAATTAGGAAGAATTTATTTTTTCAGGAATATTGAAGCAACTTGGCCCCTTTAAATTCAAAAACCCAAACTACTGATAAGTGTCGGGGGTTGGAGTGAAGGATCTAAAAATTCTTTGATGTGGCTACAGACCCTGACAAAAAGAAAAATGTGACTTACCGCACAAAACATAGAGACCTAGAGTATTCTAATTTAAATCTATTTAAATGCTCAAGATAGTCACCGTTTATTATTTGAACAATAGTACGTACAGTTATTTCGCAAACTCATTTTGAAAGTTTGGAAATTTTCTATTGTTAAAGTAGATAAATTGATAAAATATTCAATTTTTAAACTTCAAAGTCAAATATTTCAAAAACTTTCCTTTCTAACTCTCAATTTTTTATACAGACGCACTAAAAAGGTGTCATTAAAAATGTAAGGTACCATTTTGAAGTAGGGACTGGGAATGAAATATGGCATGACAACTATGCTGAGATGCCTTCCCCTATGTAATGATTCACATCTTGAAATTTCAAATTTGCAATATCAAAGACACCAGCAATAATAAACCAATCCGAACCTTTCGGGCGGACCTTGTATTTTACATTTCTGTTATACATATTAATTACAACAGTTTATACAGGGTCTTACTGAAATGCGTGCCCAAACTTTAACCACGAGCTACTGGCTTCATGTAGAACTCGGAAAAAATATTTAAAAAATTCTATGTAAAAAAATAAAATGATATTTATTTTTTGAGCTACACTTTTTTAAATTGCGTTTAGTCTTCTCTAGGTTGTCCCACAACCTCGTAGATAAAATTTCGGCACATTTTAAAAATACACCGTGTATATCACATTTTATAAAGTGTAGGCCAATGCGAAGTAACCTCTAGGAAATATGCTTCAAAACAAGGAAACCGCATTGGTGTAAGTTTTATAAAATATGATAAACAGGGTGTACATTTAAAATGTGGGGAAATTTTATCTACGAGGCTGTGGAACAACGTAGAAGACTAAAAGCCATTTAAAAAAATTGTAGTTCAAAAAATAAATGTCATTTTATTTTTTGACAGAATTTAAATTCTACATGAAGCCAGTAGCTTGTGGTTAAAATTTGGTCACGCATTTCAATAACAGACTGTTCCGCTACATTTCAGCTGCAGTCCAAAATTCGCGGAATAACTCAATCGGACAATGTCAATTCATGTTATAAAATAATGATAATAATAATAATGATTTATTATTAGCAATATGCTACAGAATCACATAGATAAATATTAAAAAACTATACAAAATAGAAAAAAAAAATACATCCGCTATACATAATATCTATAATGAAAAAAATAATTAAAAAATTCTTTACCTCTTTGATTTGAAGATATGGGGGCTCAAAAGGTGCAGCTTTGATCTCGTTTATTTTAAATATTAAAAAATATTTTGACTATTTACCTTTTACTAGCCAATGCTATAAGAATGCTGAAGGATTGTGATCATGTTTGCAATTATTTACTTCATTATTTCCATCATTTCCAAAAGGTGATATTATAGGTTCATATCTTCTACAAAAAAGAATATTAATTTTTTTTTTGCTGATATTTTAATGACTACTTAACAACGTACTACTAAGCTGTTCCGCGAATTTTGGGGCACCCAGTATAAAAGATCAATACGCATCTCTGTTTTTTTTCTGATTTTAAGACCTTTTCCAAATACAAACAACGATTTCAAAATGTAACGAGTTATTGTTTCCGTGTTATCTCCATCTGATAATGAGACTTTTACCTTTTGAAGTTTTTTCTTGATGCAAAGTGGTTAGAAGTATCCGATAAATTGATAAATTAGGGCTACAAATAAGCCAAATAAATATCGAAAACATCAGTAAGATTTTCCTTGTCAAAGGAATAACAAAATGAATATAGTACTTCAACTAATACTTGCACTGTGTCTGTCGTTGCACTACGCAATCGCTGCGACTGGTAAGTTGGTTCATCAATCATGGCAATAATTCTACTCTTTCTTAAATAATTCCACAGACAAGGTGGCTTGCTATTATGAGAGCTGGGCAGAAAGCTACTTCGCTCCTGAAGACATCGACGTTAGCATTTGCACTCATGTCAATTACGCGTTTTTGGGAATAAATGAAGATGGCAGTTTTCGGCTCGATGGTGGAGATGGTAAAAACATTCAAAATCAATTCAACAAAAAATTACCTTCAAATCTTCCAGATATACTGAAAAGATTGAGCGCTTTGAAATCTAGAAATTCAAATTTGAAACTCTTGATAAGTGTTGGTGGATGGAGTGAGGGTTCGACGACATTTTCAGATGTTGCTGCAGACGCCGGTAAGAAGACAAACATGGCCTACAGTACCCTTTATTACATGCAAACGTACAATTTTGACGGTATCGACATCGACTGGGAATACCCAGGACAGCGTGGAGGAACTCCTGCTGACAAGGTACCAAATTGAAAATTAAAAAATGTTTGCAACATTTTGACTGTTTTAGGAAAACTTCATCGACATGCTGTGGGTGATTCGCAATCTCCTTGACGAAAACGGAGGAGGTTTAATAACAGTTGCAGTGTCTTCGGATCCTGATGGAAACAGTTACAACGTAAATGCAATTTCTAAGTACGTATTTCTTGACTCTTGCGTATAATCAAAACGCCACTCGCCACTTTTGAAACTTTAGAGTTGTCGATGCTATTAACGTCATGACTTATGACTTCCATGGGGCTTCTGCTGGTGGAAAAACAGGCCAAAACTCCCCTCTGTATGCTTCTTCAAGTGACAGCGACTGGGAACGGGACCACGCAAACTGTGACTCTTCTATAAACAATTGGTTAAACAGTGGAGCAGACCCTACTAAACTGATCTTGGGTCTAGGTTTCTACGGACATACCTTCGAGTTAGCAGATCCCAACCAACACACTGTAGGAGCACCAGTCAGTGGTGTGGGAATGAACGATGGATACATCGGTTACAGTGAAGTATTAAAAAAATGTTCTTTCAATTCTTTTTGATTAAGTATTTATCTGTGATTTAACTTTACAGATCTGCAAACTGAACGATGGATGGACTGAAGCTTGGGACGATGAACAACAAGTACCATACAGATATGCCGGAAACCAATGGATCGGTTACGATAATCCTCGATCGATCGGTCTGAAGGTTAGTAAAGTTTGCACAAAGTTCTAGATAACAAGAATTATAATTGTTGTAGGTGCAATACGCTAAAAGCAGAAATCTGGGTGGAGTCATGATGTGGGCTATTGACAATGATGACAAGGATGGAGCTTGTGGTGGCAGGAATCCCTTATTGCAAGCCATCAAAGACAATTTATAGTGTTGATTTTGGCAATCCATATAAAATCTGAATAGCTATAAAACTCCATAAAAAATTTAGAAACATCGTTTTCCTTCTAAACAGACTCTATAATTGATTTCATATAAATGTGCATCAAGTGAGCTGTGCATTTGTAAAAGCACCTTTAATTTAGTTAGTTACATTACAAAAGTCACATTTATGAAGGTCATGTCCAATAAAGCTTTACTTGGTAAAAATACAAAGACAAAAACAAATAAGAATTACTTTAATTTAATCAGTAAAAAGACGTAACATTGCTTTTGAAATCAGCAACGTTAAAATGGACAAAAACTGAAAAATTAGTCAAATCGGGTTCGCGCAGAGCAAGCAACTTTGAAAGTCAAAGTCACTAGCTTTAGCTTTAATACCAACAGAAAATCAGATGTTCATGGTTTGCTTAGATGCACATTTATATGAAATTGAGTATACACGGTGTCCCAGAATTCGCGCCCCAGAGAAAAAAGTAGAAATCTTCATAAAAGGACAAATAAATAATTCCAATGAAAAAATTTTCTATCTTGAACGGTATTCAAGAAAAGAACAGTTTAATTCGACCAATCAAAGCATTTTAAGCCATCCAGGTCTATTTTCCGTAATTGTTGCTAGGTTGCATATTTTATTACGTTTTCAATAAATTGAACGGCTATGAAACTTTTGAGAAACGTCAGTGTCAAAATTTCATTCAAATCACTTCAAATCGCTTTAGTACCGCCGTCGTGGTCAACCGTGCTCTTTCATCATGTAGGTATTCTGCAACGGATTATGTGGAAATGTTGATAATTTACGGAGAATGTGGAAATGAAGTAAATCCACATGCTCTATTTTCAAGAGCATTTCAGCAACGATTTTATATAAATTTGTGGGTTGGCCTATTAGGGAATCGTGTGGTATGTCTTCACTAGAAATTAGTTTACATGTCAGCTAACTTCCCTCTTTAGGTAGGATTGATAAGTTGTGGTGGTCCACCACACTGGCCTGTGCGGTTCTATTGCCTTATTGCTACAGGAGAACAATTCAGGAGTTGCCATCAGGAAGCTTTTGCCACAGTTATTCCTGAAATGGTTACGAATTCTAAACTGAATCTTTTGCGACTGGCACGGTTATGCTTGCAAATGAATGGTGGCTACTTTGAGCACTTCCTCTGATTGTATTTTTTTTTCGTTTCATAATCCCTTTTTGCTTGTGTTATACTTTTTCTTCCTGTTTTGTACGATAAGCTCTCGTGCATTAGAATAAACAAGGTTGTTTTCAGAACCGCCATTTGTTGTTTTATTTAAAAAAATTAAAATACATAGATTCATGTGATCGATGGCGAATGTGACATCTTGAATGACATCTGCCTTAACCTAACATGTTGATGTTGACACTTTAGCTGACATGTCATTATGACATTATTTAATTGTGACAATTTATAAACTTAGCAACCGATTTTATTCACATTAACACCTCAGAGTTCCCTTTCTGGAATTGTTGGATCTTAGATGTCTCACAACTCTCTTAGGAAAGCCATTAATTGTTCTTCGTTTGCATTTTTAGAATCGAGATTGTCGTCGGCATTTGTCTGTTTTCTCTGGGGCGCGAGTTCTGGGACACCGTGTATATAACTATCTTCTCCTTTGATAATCTAAGTGCGAGTGCACCTTTCACTACATAAACTGTCGGGTGTTCATTTAAATTTCCGGTCAAAATTACGGATCACTAATCAACTGTTTAAATTTTACCGTTATTTGTGTTTTTATACGAGTGGTGCGTTCACAATCGACTCTTCAACGCCAACTTTGACCGGAAATTTAAATGAACACCGGACACAAAATTTTGCTAATTCTGTTATCGTCTCCTAATCTGACAGTGTCAAATTTTTGGACAAATTCAAAACGCCCGCTTTGAATGTTCAATATTAGAAAAAATAAAACACTTTCATTGCAATACAAAAAAAGAAAATTCCCTAACAGTAATGTATATTGAAAATGGATGGAGTTTAGTTTATAAAAAAATGTATTCCAACTTTAAAAAAACGATGCTTGGCCATGACAATCTGACAGATTTCATCCTGTATATCTGAAGAAAAGTTTCGTTAGGAATTTTGAAAATTTTGAAGTCACAATGTTGCCATACTTATGTTCCGCTTTTTTTGTGAATCTGTGGGATCTTTCTTAAAAACTGTAGCTTTGAAATTTTGACGTGTTTTTGTTCACAAACCCTTTAAATTATTACTTTGTGTTATCTAATTGAAAATAAATTAGAAAAACGTTAAAATGACATTTATTGATTACTTTAAAATATTTTGTTTTAGAATCATCTTGCAACATAGCATTTCAAATTTAATTAAAAAAGGTTTACAACCAAAATGAAATGAAATATAACTACTACTTTTGTTTAGGACTGTAACCCTTTTGTCTGCTGTGTTTTTGCTGGGTTGTTGCGATCGAATTGGACGCTTTGTGATGGACGTCTTTATTCGAGAAAAAATAACTGTCACCTTTGTTGAGTACTTTATTCGTCTCTGGTTTCTAGTTATTCTCTCCCTACTATTTACAAAATTTTACTACCTACTTCTAGAAAACTGAGGGTGGGGGTGTAAGCACCCGTCCAGACCTTCGTGGGTACAGTTGGACGTAACAGAAATGCAACAACTTTCCTCAGTACTGCCAATTTAACAAAATTAAAGCATGGCAACCTATTGTTTTTTTAAAGATGGAATAGAATATAGTCTTTCGAGAATACGCGAACATTTTGGTTCTTCGAGCCGGATACAATATCGCGAAAAATCTGGTCCTTCGAGAAAACACGAACAAAAACGATCAGAATTGGATCTTATCTCAAACACGATTTTTAAACCTTATTACCATATTTCCATTTCATCACGGAAGAAGTAAATAAAAAAATAGTTCTAAATCATTTCAACAATAAATAACCATTGATTGAATGAGCGCATTTAAAATTATTGATGTGTTAGTGGATGAAGTGAAGGTTCGAAGAAATTTTTAGGATGTCGTTGCAGATGTACACGTAAATGTACAAATTTGACATGGATTAATATCCAGGACAACGTGGAAGAACACCTTCTGATAAAGAGTATAAAAAATTAAAAGAAAGTTGTTAATACTACGTTTACTGTTTCTAGGAAACTTAATCCACATAATGTGGATTGTGTACTCTCTTTAATGAAAACGAAGGAGGTTTAATAACTGTTCCAGTGTCTTCAAATCCTGTTGGGAACAGCTACAATGTGAATACAATTTATAAGATTTTCTTGGCTCATGTTTACAACCAAAGCTTTACTATATTTAAAATTGTTATAAAACACTGTTGTTGATACTCTTGCATCATCATGACTTACGACTTCGTTGAGACCTCTGCTGATGAGAAAACGAGCGAAAATTCTCCTCTGTGCAGGTACTTCTTCAAACGATGGAAATACACGGGGAGACCACACGGAATATGACTTTTCTCAACATGTTGAGAGTGTTGATCATGATCAACGAAAAAATAAAAATTAAAAAAATTAATTTTGTATCCCTCGAACCTTGCTAAGATCAACAGATGAATCCAAAGTTGTCTTTTTTATATGTAGTCTCTTTTCCAGTTATTTTTATAGCAAAAACACTGGCAAAATGTACTCTGTTAAACATTCTATCGTGGATGACAAATAATCACTAGTGAGGCCACGGCTACTGACTGGAGAAAGGGTAACTGACCCAAATACCTAGTGTTGACAGTGTGACAAGGTTCTACGGAAAGTTCTTTGGTGTCGCACACAAGTTAATCGTGTGAAAGAGGCCTAAGAACACAAGTCAATAATTAATTATGGTTACATTGGTTACAGCGAAATACAAAAAAATTTTGTTTTCAGTTTTTGCAGTTGTTTATGTAAACTGAACGATAGATGGACTGAATCTTGGGACGATCAGTAACAATTACCAGTAGATGGAAATAACCTTTGATGAAGATAAGGGTAATTGTTTACTTACCTACTTCTGGAATTTTCGCGTTTTTTCTGGTTAGACAGTCTTAGGGCGTCCTCCTAGATCGTTTCCCTTCATTCAAACCTTGTGCAAATGCCCTTTTTTTCTCTCTTGTTGTGTTTCAAGGTCGCGTCAATGTCTTAGTATACCTAACTATTGTAGTTTCAATTTGGTTGTAGGTCGTAAAATTTTATTGGATATTATGAGCGATTAACGGGCACAATGGTTGGGTTTGAAAAGGTTGGGAAGCAGCGCGTGCCGTTTGCCGTACAATGCAAATATACCAAATGTACAATACAACCCTGCTTAAAATATTACCTGCTAGTGGTAAACTAGGATTTAAAAGCCCCGCAAGATCTTTAACTTAAAGTACGATAAAATTTTACGACCTACAACCAAATTGAAACTACAGTAAAGGGCACGAAAAATTCATTTGCACAAGGTTTCAGTGGTGGGAAACGATGTAGGAGGACGCCCTGAGGCTGTCTAGCCAGAAAAAACGCGAAAATTCCAGAAGTAGGTAAAGTAAACAATTACCAAGATAAGTAAAGATTTGTACAATGTTATAGATCACAAAATTTTATTATTGTTCCAAGTCCATTATGTCAAAAGCAGAAGTCTGGATGTGATGGCAGAAATCCCATTTTCCAAGCAATTCATTACATTTAGTCCTTTTATTTGTATCCACTCAAGTATGAAATGTGCTGTAGCCAAATTTGACTTAATAATCGTACATATCAGTATATACCAAGAATGATAACGTTGACGTGCATCACATTATTTATTCAAATGTATTTATTTCCACTTAGTCACATTTATCTATTCTTTTTATGTCTTTTCTTGGAAAAATATTTTTGTTTACATGCAAATTATTCGTTTATACGAGTAAGTCCTACTTAGTCATTGCTTCCACGTCCGACTACGACCGAGTGGGCCGATCTCCCTACTTAACTTAACTTCATTTGCTCTATAAATAGATACACATTGTATATATCTCAGCCGTAAACGAAACATCTCCGTCGACGCCGATGAAACAAAACCTATTTAAGTATCAGTTTCATGGGATCCATGGAATAATTCTAAATCATCGGTTTGACTAGATCTGTGGAATACTTCGAAAAATGTCGTTAAGTAAGTTTTAGACATTAGATACGATTTAGTACATATAATATGTAGTTTATTCGTTTCTATGACGACAAAATGTGATTTGGGGAGGTATCAGGGAGTGGCTTAGGTATACGTGGATTCGTAGAATTTAGTCACGTGACAGTAACTTAAGTGTTTTATATTGCTTTTTTCTTATTTTCTATGTTATACTAAAGACAACGTAACATTTTATCTGCCCCGCCCACTACATTTTCTTAGTTATCAATCAAGTAGGTTTTTAAGACGATCTGATTTATACAGAAAAAAAATTCTGACATTCGAAAAACAATAATTGTGGATTTGAGACAGCAAAATTCTAACCTTAAGTTTTTTACGTGACAAATGTGATGAAAAATTATACAGATTGAATCTGGCTTTGATTCTCATTAGTCAATTTATGTGGGCGGAGCAGATAAAAAGTCATAACGACAATACTATAGGAGTAAATTTTTGAAAACTTTTGTTTTTAAAAATGATGCCTAAACTTCACTGCGCCAAAAAAAATTGTCGCAACACATCGAATTTAGAAAATATTTTTTCTTTCATGATCACAAAACATATCTACACAAATGTAAACGTCTTCATTAACATAATATGTGTTAAGAAAAGAATAAATTATAATATATCATTTTTGCTTCAATTACTTCTGCCATTTTTTAGGATGCAAAAATACGTTAGTGTTTGCGACAATTTTTTGGCGCAGTATATGATCAATAACAATATACCTATAGTAACATTAATATGATAATCAGTTAATCACTATTTTTAACATTTTTCTAATCTACCGGCCCTTCTAAATTATTTTGATGAACAAGAAATATAAATGATTCATCTACTTTAACATTTTTGTCAAAAATAGGTTAGAGCGAAGAATACCACTGATTAATAAATTTTAACCTCGAATACCATTATTTGGTAAAAGTATTTTTTCTTAATATTTTATCCTATGTTTAGAAAGTGGGGTTAAAAAAATATCTCTATGTAGCGGAACAACTCAATTGGGGAATGTCAACTCATATTAGAAAATAATGAGAAAAATAATTAAAAAATTCTATTTGCTTTAGATTTGAAGATATGAGTGTTCAAATGTTGCAGCTTTGATCATATTTATTTTAAATATTAAAGCAGGTTTTTGTTGTCTTTTACTAGCCAGTGGCATAATAATACTTGTGAATGATTGTGATCAGGTTTGCAATTATTTTCTTCATTATTTCCAGCATTTCCAAGAAGTGACTTTATGTCGATTTTACCTCGGCAACATGGCTTTTATTGTTCTTTCTTAGTTACATGGATATAACAAAAATGAAATATTTGCAAACTACATATTGGAATAATGATATGATTTTATTTTTTAAGACAAAATTGTCGGTTACTACAAGAGTTGGGATCCAACGTCACCAACACCCGAGAACATTGACAGAGCTTACAATTACATCATTTATGCATTTCTCAGCGTCGACAATCACGGCAACTTAGATTTTCACGGAGACGAAGGTGTTAACATAAGTATGTCATCTAACCAAACGAAAAACCAAGACATTTCTAAACATTCAAATTTTGCAGACACAATAAGAAGATTGAGGAGTTTTAACTCAGGAAGAAAACTGTTACTGAGCGTTGGTGGATGGAATGTGGGCTCTGTCAAGTTCTCTAACATCGCTGCTGATCGCAGAAAAGTCGAAACGATGGCCGACAGTGCACTCTCACTTATGCAACAGTATGGTTTCGACGGTCTTGACATCGACTGGGAATACCCGGCGCAAAACGGCGGCTCTCCTGCAGACAGAGTACCTACCAATGAAAATTAACTCAAAAAAATTCTAAGCGCCATTATTTTAGCATAATTTTGTTACCATGTTGAGAATAATTCGAAACAAGTTTGCCAGGTGGGGTAGTTACCTTCTCACGATAGCAGTTTCACCCCTTGCAAATCCCTCTTCTTATGACATAAGATCCATTGCAGAGTAAGCGTCAAATTAAGAAAAATCAAACTGTTGACATTTTTGTTGTAGCTCAGTGGATTTTATTAACGTTATGACCTACGATTTCCACCAGGCTTCACAAGGAAGAACTGGACATAACGCCCCACTCTACGCATCTTCATCAGACAGTCAGTGGGAAAAGGAAAACTCCAACTGTAAGGTCGCCATTCAAAAATGGTGTTGTGAAGCTCCCCCTTCGAAAATAGTCATGGGGTTAGCCTTTTACGGCCAGAGGTATAGGTTAACAAGCGGTAGCAAAGGAGTGGGGGCACCAGCTCAAGGAGCTTCAGAGGACACTATGACATACAAACAGGTAAAGTGTTGTAAAAAAACATGTTTTAAACAGTTTTTATTCTGAATTTGTAGATTGCTGGCTTGCGTTGGACTAAATGTTGGGACAGTTATTCAAAAGTGCCGTACAAATACTCAGCAAATGAATGGATTGGGTATGACGATGCTGATTCCATCGCTGAAAAAGTATTTAAATGTTTTTGTGTTTGTCAAAATGGCGAAAAGTTTGATTGTAGGTGAGATTCGCAAGGGCCAACCGCTTAGGCGGAGTAATGGTTTGGACTATCAACGATGACAATGGAGATCTAATACGAGCTATTAAAAGTGCTTAATCTGCAAAAATGTGAATTCTTTCCCACTTCCATCCACGACATATACCGTTTTGTGTAGGCACTGCATACTTGATTCAAAAAATATAAAAGCTATTTCATTTAAAATGAAATAAGTTGGGTTCATTTTTGTTTAAATTGATTGAAATAATATTGTAACTTGAAGATCGCCGTCACCGAGTACTTGTTTTCTTAACTAATTCTGGTAGATATGTAGCAAATATACACAGTATTGTTATTATTACGTCTTTTTATGTTTTTTTGACTAAGTTGAGATTCTGTGTAGAAGTTTATAAAACATTATGTGTACACATTTTTTTAAGTTCTTGTTCAGATTAAATAGTTTTTTTCTAGAACAGATGTTATAGTGTGCTTTTATCTATTCAAATCAAAAGGTCAAGTAGCATTTTAACCGCAAGGGTAGATAAAGTGCTACTTTAACCGCAAGGGTAGATAAAGTAATTTATTTTTCACTTTAGTATAATAATAACTCCTAGGATACGAAATACGTAAACATGTCCATAACAACCGGGGAATAATAACAGGGCGTATTAAGAATAAGCGGGCGTAATGAATTCATAATGCCCTCATCAATTCATAATTGGAAAGATGCCATTTTTTTTTTTGAAGTGAAACTTTTTATGGGAGGGTTTTGAAATTCTGATCGGCAACCTTTTTGTGTGACGAAAAGTGGTGGGAGTAAACACTGTCTCGCACTCGCACAACGGTTGCGCCAATATTTCCATCTTCATGTAAGTTAATCTGTTTGACATGATACAAACATCCCTTAAAATTGTGTATACTTCTGTCTTTGTCACACTCACGGCATTTATCGAAAATGTCCTCTCTTTAAATTTGGAGGCTTAAAAATGAACAATGAGTTACGCATTTCGATATTGTTTAGTGTTATCGTTGTTAATAATTTATTTACTTCATTAAAATATACAATTTTGTTGTGAATATGCCTAAGTCAGCCGCAGAAAGAACAAGAGCGTGGCGTGAGAGAAAAATTACTCGTACTATTACGATCATAAAATTTTGGACATCAAACTTCTGTCACATTAAAAAAATAACTCTAAATCATGCTTTATTGAAACTGTCACATGAAAGATGAAATTGTTATCAATTTGATACCGGTTTAAAATATATTTTTTTTAATATGCGAGTACATTTGGGTATTTGGTTTATATTTTTTATTAATTAAAACCTCGTTCTATTCCATTTGTCTGATTTTTACAACTTTTTGAATATTTTCTCGGTAAATCTGACATTCATATTTTCAAAATTGACACAATCAAAATTGAAGTTATTAATACATAAGGGTCGTTTTAGCACAGCACGATGACATTAGTGTCCATAATTTTTTGATCGCAATAGTACGAGTGAAGTGACAGTTCAGAATGTGAAAAAAAAGAAAAAATAGATCTGAAATTGAACGAGATAGTATAGAAAGGAGTACAATACGTGCTAGTTTGGACGGTGTAAATAATAAAGACAATGAACCTGCAACTAGCACCTCGGCTCAGCCACCTCCTCTTGCACCTATCAGTGATAATTTACAATATTCTGATTTCCCTGAAATACAAAAGTTTCACTTCTATCGTGCGTCTTTACAACACACTCTCTTTTTTTATTTGTTTAGTAACATTTATATCAAGCAATCTATGAGCGGACAGAGTATAGTGAAAAATAAAATCTTGTATGCACCACGGCGTCACCGAATGATTACGCCCATCGAACGATATCCATCTCTCGGGCTAAAGCCCTCGAGCTGGATTCATCGGTCTCCGGGCGTAATCATCGTTGTAACGCCCTTGGTGCATAAATAGCTATTATTTTTTATTACCCTAACATCACACATATTACCGAAATTTAAAATGTATTTTTTTATTACCCTGACAACACTCATACTAACGAGATTCTAAAACCTGACACAATTTTGACAATGATTTTTAAAAAAATAAGATGCAATTAATTTTATCATCTTGTATAATAAATAACAACTATTTTTATTTATTAATATATGATTTCTGATAGCTTGTTCCAGTTGATCACACTAGCCTCTGGTAACCATTATTGGAATCATCTGATGCTTAAGATTAATATTATTTTGTGTTATATTTACGTCAAATTTTGTTTGCCATTATTGTGTGCTGAAACCAGATAAATATCTCAATTATCTTGTGCATTGATCTGACAATAGCTACATTTGAAAAAATTAAGATTTTAGCATATTGTGAAAAAATAGGTACGCTTACAATAACTGACATCATTGCTTACGGCCCAGAAGATTTTTGACTTTTATTTTGAACAAATTTCCACTTCCTAAACAAAGATTATTCATTTTCACTTGGTGACACTGTTGCCAAGATAGATTCTTTCTGAATTCCGATCTTTATCGCCTCTCTCGTAATTGCAGATTAGATAACTCCTACAGTTAATAATAGAACCGCACTATTTAATTGAATTTTGAAAAATATCAGAAATTTAAAAACAGTAACAGTAAGTATTTACAGAGATGGGAAGTTTTTTGTTAAATTAAAACAACTATCATTAGATCAATTGAAGTGTTTTTCAGATTGAATTCACATCACCTCAACAAGGTCCACTTAATATTATCATTTTATAAATGTGCTACTCTCGACGACCAAAATAGTCACAAAGTGACTGACAACAATGATAAGGGCAGCTCTTAAATAAAGAAGATCGCAGGTTAATATTAGTTATTCGTCGGTGTTTTGCTTCTAAACAGTTCGCCAAAATATCTAAGATGCTACTTAAGCTAATAGTCCTTCTTTTTGCGTATGTTTCGCTTGACTCAGCCTCAGCGGCCACAGGTAAAAATGTTTGCTTCTCAAACTTAAATAATCAAACGATTTTTCAGATAAAGTCTTTTGCTACTACGAAACTTGGAATGAGGGTATTTTCGGACCGGACGACATTGACGTAAACATTTGCACCCACATTAACTACGCTTTTATGGGTATCAATGAGGATGGAAGTCTTCGTCTGGACGGAAGCGACTGTGAGTTAATTTGCTAAAATGTACCAAAGCAGGCGTTCATTCATTTCATTGTTACTCTTAGCTATGCTGAAGAGACTGAGTGGCTTAAAATCTAAGAATCCTGATCTGAAGCTGATCTTGAGCGTGGGAGGTTGGAACGAAGGTTCTACACCCTTCTCCAATGTCGCTGCAGATGCTGACAAGAAGGCCAACATGGCTGACAGCACCCTTTGGTACTTGCAGACGTACAATTTTGATGGTTTAGACATCGACTGGGAGTACCCCGGACAACGCGGTGGTACCCCTGCTGATCAGGTAAAGACCTGTTTCGTACAAAATACAAATCACATACTTTGCAACTTTTAGGAAAATTTCATCGACATGCTTTGGGTGCTGAGGGGCAAATTCAACGACAACGGAGGGTACTTGCTGACCACCGCTGTATCCAATGACCCAGATGCTGGTGCTTACAATATTGGAGCAATCTCAGAGTAAAGTCGCTCAACAATAAATGTGCCCGCCTACTTGTTACAAATGATGATTGCAGAGTGGTTGACTACATAAACTTGATGACTTATGACTTCCATGGGGATGCTGGTGGTAAGACTGGTCAAAATTCTCCGCTCTATGCTTCATCCACCGACAGCGATTGGGAAAAAAGTCACGCTAACTGCGCCGCTGCTGTGAATAACTGGTTGAACAGAGGGGCTGCTCTTGATAAGATCGTTCTGGGGTTGGGATTCTACGGTCACGGGTACACTCTAGCCGACCCTAACAACCACGGAGTGGGGGCCCCGACAGTTGGAGGAGGAGAAGGAGGATCCTATGATCACGTACGCACCTAAATATTCTTTAATTCTTGATTCAATGATACTTTTCCAGATTTGTAGTTTAGTCGATGGATGGACTGAAGTGTGGGATGACGAACAAGAAGTACCGTACAAGTACTCCGGAGATCAATGGATTGGCTTCGATAATCCTCGCTCTATCGGACTGAAGGTATAGTTGACACGAGTACAGTATAACAAAATATTAACTAATTGTGATTATTGTTGTAGGTTCAATTTGCAAAGTCTCGTAATTTGGGAGGAGTGATGATGTGGGCATTAGATCAAGACGACAAAGACGGTTCTTGTGGTACTACTTTGCTACAATCAGTTAAAGATAATTTGTAACTATTTTTAAAGATGCAAAATTTTCCTTTTAAAAATGCAAATTATGCAGGATGTATCTGAAATACGTGTGTTAATTTTAACCTTAATTAATTTTAACATTAATAACTATTAATACCCTACTGTGTTGTTATTGAACGATAATGTTATTGAACCTTAATAACTATAAGGTATCAAGCGTGTTATAAGGTTGATAACGCGCGAGGTCGGCATAGTGAAACCCCAGGGCCTCTGTCCCGAGGGGAGCACGCCGACCGAGGACGTATCATTATAACACCTGTGGTGCCTTCAACGTTTATGTCCGACTAGTTTCGTGTGTTTTTGAATTGACAATAATTTGATTAATTTATACCAATCAATCAAAAGTTGTTTGCAAATACATCTATCGTATTGTTAACGATTATGATTACTTTATGTTACACATTTATTGATAATTATGATAATATTCGAATAACTCAGCTTCCTTAGTTACTTATAATACGTTATTTAATCATAATAATACATTAGTTACGCGCTCATAATACGTTAGATACGATAAAGCTTTGAATATGACTCAAATATCGTGTGTTCAAATGAAATCCTGGGCTGAGTAGGCGTTGGAAAAATCAAACCATTTGTAACAGTGTAATCTGAATTTCCCGCCGTTTGACATGAGTGACATTTGTTTATGTCATTGACATATTGTAATTTCAATTTGGTTGTAGGTCGTAAAATTTTATTGGATATTATGAGCGATTAACGGGCACAATGGTTGGGTTTGAAAAGGTTGGAAAGCGGCGCGTGCCGTTTGCCGTACAATGCAAATATACCAAATGTACAATACAACCCTGCTTAAAATATTACCTGCTAGTGGTAAACTAGGATTTATAAGCCCCGCAAGATCTTTAACTTAAAGTACCATAAAATTTTACGACCTACAACCAAATTGAAACTAGTAAAGTTCTCCCAGAGCTGCAGCGGTTTTATGGCAGGGTACCATTGTATAAACGTTAACAACACCGACAATAGGTTTAAACCGCAAGTACAACCCCTAATCGTAAATTCGTCCAAGTACTACCCTGTAAACTGACAGGTATAGAACGAAAATGATGATTGACAGGGGTCTGTTTATGTCGCGTATCGGCATCTCAACAGGCGTAATAATTACTATTGCCCTGCCATAAAACCGCTGCAGCTCTGGGAGATCTATATACGTTTGTGGTTTTTCGAACTTCGTCTTTTGTGGTCTTCCAGTGCTTTCGAGAATTTCAATAGTTTGATTTTCGGTTTTTTTAAAACCCAGCCAAGGTGTGTTTACAATGGTTTTGTTACGAAAACATAAAGTTTTCATGGTGGAAGCCTATTTTCGAAACGGAACAAAAGTTGATGGCAACTGGGAATATTCTGTCAGTGCATGTTTTGAGGAGTTCCAGGAACGATTTCCGATTGTTGCAATTGTGTATGAGTAATTTCGACAAACTCTCCATCTTTGTTTAAATAATTTTCGAAAAAGTGGTACTATTGGACGAAAAGAAGGAAGTGGCCAAGTAAAGAAACGTACTCAGGAAGTAATTGGGAATGTTCAACAAATAATGGAAGATTCACCTACAACTTCAATTCGGCATTTGTCACAACAGGTTGATCTTTCTGTTGGAACTTGTCAAAAAATTATAAAGAAGATCTGCATTTATTTCCATATCGGCTCACCGCTGTCCAAGAATTACATGTAAATGACTTGCCCCAAAGACTAAACTATTGTCAATGGTTTTTAAACACAATAGCTGATGATGTTTTAGAAAAAACATTCTTTACAGATGAAGCATAGTTTCATTTGTCAGGCTACGTAAACTCACAAAACATGAGAATGTGGAGTTCACGAAATCCACATTTTTTTACTGAAGCTCCACATTACCCCCAAAAAATTGGAGTTTGGGCTGCTATTAGCCAACGTAGGATTATTGGCCCATATTTTTTCCAAGGTAAATTACTGTAATCATTTGTTACTCATGTTTATTACCTCAAACATATTTGCAGGGGGTACATACAGTTTCGTCCGGAGAAATCTTTTAATTACCTAATCCTTAAAACGCCCTACCTGCAAAACCTACGGTTTCGGCCGGACTCAATTTTAGGGTACGTGCACTTTCGTCCGGCAGTACCTGTTGCACTTAATAAAATTTATTGAGTACCTGTCTCTACCAATATTAAGACATGTCGAAAGACAGGGTTTGCAACAATGAAAATAAATAAACTGTATCTATAATTTTATTATATTTATATACATATTTACATTCAATTAAAAACTAAAATAGTGGGAAGTCAATTTAATGAACTGAAGCCGAGTAATTTGGTTATCATCTAATTGTTTTATTTTTTCTTTTAAGTAGTTTTCTCGTTTCTGGGTTATGATATTAGGTGTTTTTTTTGTATGAATGCTCTGAATTTGTATGTAAATTTCAGACTGATAATTCTGTATGATATCTAAAAATACAAATATGTTGGGGTTACTAAAATTGAAACATTTATTTAAGTGAGCATGAAACGATTCGCATGCGTTTGTGGTTCTTCGGCTGCAAGCTGATTTCGAAGCCCAGATTTTTGGTGGAAATGGAGCATCATCGTCAATATAAGTTTCGACCAAATAATCTAGGAATTTTTCCAGTTGCTGATTATATAGCCTGATTTCATTCAGCTCGAATACTAAACAGTCACCAACACTTTCGGGTTCTGTAGAAAGAGAAAAAAAAATATATTTAAAGAGAAAAATACATGAAAATTACATTAACATAAAATTTATGTGAAATTGTACAAAATAATGAGTAATTTTTTTACCCAAAAAAAGAAGACCAAAACAGTATTCAATCCATTTTCGAACTTCGGTTCTCTCTTTATAATCCTTAGATAGTCCCAATTCTTGAACTTTCCTCCACCATGCTTGACTAATATGAAATCGACAGCCTATTATTTTAATTTCATTCCATACAATTTTGACGGCGTTGTGAATAGATTTTTCGAAGTCGATCACAATTTCTTCTGGTTGGAACTTCGAATTTATTTCCTTACATTTGTTTAACAGAATAGTTAGACATTTTGCATACGTCTCTGTTAATTTATCTTTGAGCAAACAAAATGCCAACGGATTATAATGCCCATTATAGTATCCATGAAGTGTGAATAATTGTAAGAAATACTTTGGACAGTATTTGAAAGTTCCGTCCATGAATGTACGAGTACATCTGCACAAATGCTTTAAATTTACATCGCACGAAAAAATTATTATGTTGGATTCAACATCATTAATCATCAAAAAATTTTCTTTTCTGTTAGTAATTATTTTTTCTTTTATGTCCTCCAAAGCGCAATGCGATTCCAAACAAGATTTAGGCAACTTTGGAAACTTCTTGCGTCTTTCTCCGTATATACTCCTTTTTACAGATTTTACGTCATCAATGGTTAGTTGATGAGAATCATTTTCTTTTAAAACAGAATGGATAATTCTTTTAGGTTGCAATTCAATACCTTCAGAAGCCTTGCGTTTAGCTGCTACTGCCACGAATTGTTTTTGTAGTGCTGACTTACTGAGTTCCTCGTGAGAATGGATTAAATTATGCCGTGATATTAAAAAATCTTCACCAATTGTGTAGATCGTGGCGTTGCACTTTGGAACTCTGCATCTCCATCTCGACTCACCATTCAACAATTTATCACAAAAACTGAACTTATAATTGTTAACAATCAACAATACTTTTCCACGTTTAGAAACACTTTTTTGGATGTCTAAATTTTCCATTTTGCAAACTTAGATTTTACTTTGCAACTAATTCAGAATGAAAACTGAAAATACGGTCCTGCCGATACTGATGCAGGTGCGGGTAGGGGTAGGAGTTACCGGGTTTTTCCAAAGGGTAGGTAATAAAACCCAGCCACCCCAGCGTACCTATATACCTGATCTATCGTCGGACGAAACTGCATATTTACAGTTTTACAGATTTGAACTATTTGGACGAAAGTGTAATCTTTAATTTATGCATGAAAGGATTACGGACGAAACTGTAATCGCCGATTTGCAGGCAATATCAATGGAGAAAGATATCGTGCTGAAATTTTAACACCGTTTTTAAATGAACTTCATGATGATGAACGTCTGCAATAAAAACTCATATTTATGTCAAGTTGTGGTTTATTTAGATCTAAACATTTTTCCAGGTAATTAATTTACCAAAAAGTTCTCCACTTCCCAAAATTCGTAAAATCTTGCTGAAATAATCTCCAGACGCGTATTTGATGTTTATAATTTCTGACATCGTGGGTTACTATCCAATTTTAAAACGCGACAATTTACATGGTGAAAGGAAACGCTGTGCAGGTGTAGGTACAGTTTTGGCATTTCAAAGATTCGTTTCATGCGTACCATCATATGCATTGAGATGAACAACTTTAATAAAATCCCAGACACTGTGCTTGAAAATGCCCTAATTGGAACATCAGATCTGTTTAATCGGAACATAATTGAACATGTTTGTTTTCAGCAAAGGATGTCCTTAGATATTTGCTTCGAGAATTGGAATCGTTTGTTACTCTATTTTTTGTGAACAACATTGCAAAGAACGAACAAAAACAGAAATATTTTTTTGTTTATACATTTTAGGTTAGCTGTCAACATGCTCTAATTACTGAATTATAACTGTCAATCTACACTTTAAAAAAGCACAACAATTGACGGTTTCCAACGCCTTCCCAGCCCAGGATTTCATTTGAACACTTGATATTAGCGATTTAAACCATCTCGGACGTTGCTATAAAAATGACTCGACTAGCGCCTCGTCACCTCGCAACTTCCTCGATATTATAAATCGCATAATATTCTCGATATATTAATAGCTATAAACCTGGTCGTAACTACCCAACAAAGAACTTATAACGCCCTAGAGCCTGTTATTTAAAGATAACGCCCAAGGGGATTCTTCTCGGACATTATAGTTATTTATGTATCAAGGGCATTATGAAGATGTTTATGTTCGAGGGCAACCAGTTTAAAAGGTGGAGGGCAGCCAGGCCCGAGTTGCCCGTGGTGCATACAACGTTTTATGTTTCATTGCATTTGAATTTGTGAACATTTAAAAAATTTAAATTGTGAACTTGATTTTGCTAAATTTCCTAGTTTGCGGTGGCTCGTATCTATGACGACTTGTTTGAGCGGGCGTAATAAGCGGGCATTATGATTTATACGCCTTAGGGTATTATAGCCTACTTAATATATCTCGTTGTCAAGGTATAAAAAACAAAAAATGATTCAGTGAAACATAAATAAATTTTTCTATTATTTTTACTCCAGTATGAAACAATCACTAATTAGTAATTATTAAATTGTAAATAATTGAATTGAACTGATAAGATAAACAGTTCAAAGTATCCTTTTGTTCTGTTTATGAAAAATATCATTTACTTTGGCAACAAAATTTTAGTTGTACAAGGCCACTACTCTTTTCATCAAGTGTATAAAGCCTGCAATTTCTAGTTTCATTTTCGAATATAAAAAAGAAAGAGTAGCTATCTACACTGCGTTTTTTATTTCGCTGAACATACAACGTAAAATGGCTATGTTCAGTTCTAAAATGGACAAGTCAATTCATTTGAAATAGGCAACCGAACTTACAAATCCATGAATCCTATGTTCAGTAAAATAAAAAAAAACTCACGGTATAAAACCTCACAGAGGTAATTTCAACAAGCATGACATACTATAGCATGTTATAGCAACTACTACCCTAGGAGGTGAAAATCAGAGATCTTCATTTGTACATCTTAAACAACTACCTAACTGGTGTAAAAAAACTTCCTGTTTGTAATTTTTTACATCAGGATTCCTTCTCGGCTGGACTATTACAACATCTCTAGATATCTACTAAAATATCGTTTTCATTCTCCCCCTTACGAAAGTATAACTTTCTATTTTAATAAGGCGATTGAAAGCGAAAGTAAAACATGCTAGGAAATCAGTTGCTAGCTATGAAAAACTTTCGTGCCCTAAACGACAAAAAAGGAAAAATGTCAAAAACATCATTCGTTGCACACCATTTAATGAAATTTTCATAAGCTTGATTGTATCTACCGGTCTTTGGAATTGTCCTTTCTGCTCGCAATATATGCAGCTTCTTCAATGAATAGTTATTTACATTACCAGATGCGTAAGTGAACTTTTTTTGGCAAGGAGGTAGTTCAAGACCCGAGGCGGTAGCCGAGGGCCGTGAAACCTCCGAGGTTAAAGAAGAAACTTACGCATCGTGTATTGTATTAAATTTTTCCTACTACGAAGCACCAAGATTTTATAATGTTATAAGAGTAGCAAAAATCGTGCCGTATCGCGACCGTTCTTGGATCTTGGAAGCAAAAACCATACCAAAAGCTTTTACAAACATTTTATTATTCGTCTTCAGGCGAATCGGGATGAGGTTTTAGTGAGATTCTCGGTCAACAGATGGCGCGGGATTTACTTAGCTGTTTTTAGCTAAACCAAGCGAAAAATTTGTAATCTGAAAAAGGCAATGTCTTTAAAACATTATTGAAAATTGCGGCAACGTTTTACTTTTTCATTGTATCTTTTTTAAAAACAAAAAAAAATCAAAAAGTGGTCAACAGCGACGATTAAGCCATATTTACTAATGCTTAATCGATTTTTATCTAATTTTTTCGTCAGAAAATAGTGTCCGAAACAGTAATATACGTTTTCTCTTTGATCGAACCGCCCGCACATGTCTGGCACTGATCAAGAGTTACAAACATGGAATTTGAGCAGTTACAAAAGTATATGTGAGACTTGTATTCACACTATTTTAGTAATGATAACTTAGAAGTTGAGGTTGCCTCCGACGATCCCAGTCGAGATCCTGTTATTAACACCATAACAGACCGATTTTTAATTGATGGTCAGCATTTTCTTAGAGAGATTAGATCTCTAGAAAACCATAACAACAAATGTCTTAAAAGTTGAAGGGGTACTTCAAATTAATATCTTGGGACTACAAAACTGCATGGAATTTAAAATTTGAGTGTCCATACTGCAAAAAAAAAGTGTGTTCAGTGAGGCTGAACCAAAGCCAATCATAAATCTAGAAAAATTATCTCAAAGCAACTCAATTCCTAAATTAAATCAACTAGCAGTGGTCGATAGTGCTGTATGGGGAATTATCTCTATTGGTGGTGGACATTCCAACATGGAAGAACTGTTTTATTCGTTGTAACACTCCAATTTCCCGGTTATAACGCTCCGATGGAAGGTGTAACATTACGTAAATTAAAACCAGGAAAGAAACAATACAAATGGATTTTGCGAAAATAAATTTCTAGGAATTTTCTCTCCCGAACAAAATGTTTTCACGAATATTCCACTTGTGTATAAAATGTCGTGAAAATCATTTTCAATGAAAAAAATTAATTAACAAAAGAGTTTGATCGATTTACACTGAATCAAAAAGATTTTTCTGTTCGACACTGTCAGAATTTGAGAATTTTCTCCTGTGTGAACGGATTTCGATAAATATCACAACTTGTCAAAACGAAACGTCAAGTTAATTTTAATGATTTTAGGCGATTTGGAGCCTTTAAGAGGCTCGTCGAACAAAAAAACCTTGTATTCAACTCGTTGTTGTGTAAATTTGGCTTTTTTTATACTATTTTTTGGAATTTGTCCGCCATAGTCCCTATGTACGCCCGCTGAAATACGTGAAATTGCCAAAAATACGGTCGCGAATTTGCTGCCTGATAAATCCTGATAAATAATTTTTGACACATTTTGTAATTTAAACTGACAAGCATGACAAGATAATTCCGCATCAAGCTTTACCAACTTAAAAATTTTCGTAAAATGTTCCGTGAATTAATGGCTATAAGGACATCGCAGATGATGACGTTGCGTTCGTTAATACTTATGTCTATTAGAGAATCAAAATGGAGGCAAATTACAAAAATAACTATTACTACATCCAAGAATATAAATGCATCAATACGATATTAAAAAAAAAAGAAGTGAATTTGTTTCAGTCCATGAAGGAACCAGCCGGAAAAAAATACAATACGTGTAATATGAAGAGGTGGAAACTAAAAAATTGGTTCACCCAGGTCAGGAGCTCTAACATTCTGATAAGTGCTCCGATTTTGTAAGAAAGGGCCCGGCAAGGTTTTCCCGGTAATAGCGCTTTCCCGGCTATAGCGCTTTCCCGGCTGTAGCGCTTTTTTCTTCGGTCCTTAGAAGAGCGTTATAATATATATTTTTAAAAAATCTAGTTACTTTGTGCAACCTGTCAGCTGGAGCAGTTGTTACGCAAGTAATTTGACAAGTTATTAGACTGTAAAAAATTGCATTTGTCATAACTTTCGAGTAAAAATGAAATGACCAACATGCTACAAGCGTATTTTGAGTGTGGCAAGAATACACAGCCAGCTGTTCGCCTTTATCACCAGCATTTTCTTAATGGAACAGTACCCCACTACAAAAAATGATTTTATTTGTTACTAAATTGTAAACGTCATTTATTCGAACTGTCACTTGACGTTGAAAAGTCATTTTAACTGGCTAGTAGCGTTAAATTGACAGCAGACCAGTTATGAATTTAACAAGTTAGTAGAGAAATTTGAAATTTGGAAAGGATAGTAGCGTTTTTAACATTTGAACATTTTTATTTCTTTGTTTCATACAAATTAAAATTAAATGTACAATTAGAATTTCCGCTAATGTCGAACATTCCTGAAGCGGAAGTGAATTCGCTCGTCATTGGACAATTAATTGTAGAACCTCCCGAAGTGGAAGCCACATTTGTCGAAGTGGAAGCCACATCTGTTGAGTTTCGTCCAGGAAACATTTTTTTCGCAATTTCAATTTTTTTGTTGATAGAATCATCCACATAACCTTCCGCAATTCCACTACTTTTCCATCCTCCCGCACGTTTTAGTGTCAAAATATCTCCACCTGCATCCACAACTATTGTTGCTGCTGATCGGCGAAATGAGTGACCTGTGTATAATTCAGGTTCTTGTAGCCCTAAGTATGTTGCAATTTTTTTCGGTACACCGCCAATAGTGTGCTGGCCAACATTGAGGGAAATACATTTGCCATTACGGTAGGTTAAAAAGAAACGTAATTGGTCTGCTTGACGAGGACGAAGAGCTGCATATTTTCTGTACAAAACACAAGGTTGAAAACTGCAGCCCTCATCTGTGATCGTAAATCTCCTTGTTGTTAAATTCTTTGTATTCCGTAAAGTGACGATAATATATTTCTCAACATCTTCTACGTCCTTCACCGTCAACGAGAGAAGCTCGTCACACCGGCAAGCACCAAAAATTCCAAAAATTGTAATCACTTTATATAACAACCAATAGTCATCAGGAGCTTCAACAAGAAATTTTTCCACTTGCTCTTTTGTTAAAACCCTTGCCTTCTTCGGCACGTAACGCTCATTTTTTCTCTTGAGAAAAGCAATTACCTTATGAAATCTACAAATGTCAAGTTAAAATATCACTTTTTTGACAACGTCTGTAATAGGAAAACAAACCTGCGAACTTCAGCAGTTTCTTTAATTTCCAGGCAGCTTTTTAACATGGACCATTTCGACCACAAAGAATTGGGGCTAAATTTGTCTGATAGTTGATGAAGATACACCAAAAGAACGTCTTCCGTTACACCAGTTACGTTATTGTTTTTCTGCCAATTTTTAAATTCTTCATATTCTCGTTCATATCTTGCTGAAGACTTCGCTGGCAGTAAACTAGAAGCCACGTTTATAGCTTCCTTTTTGATTTCTTCTGGTACGTTCATTTGAGAAAAAATCTTGACGGAAATAAACAATTTGAACAAACGGCGCGTTGTCATAGTAATTGTACTTCTAAGGTTTCTGAGTTTTGAGCAATAATTTGGAAGAAAACAGAATTTGATCATTTTTAATTTTATTTAGTTGTTTACAATTTAGTAACAAATAAAATATTATACAAGACACGCCAGGTAACTGGTTTTACTGGCTCAAGGAGGTAACTGACTCGTCTTCGACTCGTCAGTTATATCCTCCATTCGCCAGTAAAAACCATTTTACCTGGCTTGTAATGTAAAATACTATAATTTCCTTAACCCTCCACCACCCGGCGGCACGGCAATTTTGCCGGAGTACATTCATTATTCGGATATTACTATCAAGTAATAGTGCAGTGCTTATCAACATAATTACCGGCGTCTCGCCTCCGCATTTTGACTTTGTTGTGTATTATGTTCTGTGTCAATGTTAAGGAACTTCCTCACGTTGTCACATGAGTATAATAATATACCTTTTTGAATTTCAACTACCAATGTGTTATCTAAATCCAGAATTTTTAAATTTTTAAAAAGAGATTGCGGTACTATTTCCGTTGCTGAAATTACAAGTGGTAAAATCGAATTTTTTTTCTAAACACCAAAGATTTCTCATAGCAACGGACAGCTCTAAATATTTATTAATTTTTGTGTTATATGTCTGTGTTATATTATGTGAATTTGGAACAGCTATATCTAAAAGATATGCTTACTTGTGTTGTTTATTTAAAATTATAATGTCTGGTCTGTTATGCTTAATATGAATGTCAGTTAAAATTGTTCTATCAAAATATAACTTGTAACTGTCATTTTCCAAACAACTTTCTGGTGTATAACTATAATGTGGTTGTGTATTCTTTAATAAATTGAATTTAACAGCTAAATTCATGTGTATAATTTTAGCGAATATATCATGACGTTTCTTATATTCGCTTTGAGCCAAAACGGTGCAAGAAGAAATGATGTGTTCAATGGTTTCCCCTTCAGTTCCGCAAATCCTACATTTATCGATGATCGATTGCAAACCGCATATGTGTTTTTTATAATTTCTTGTATTTATAACACGATCTTGTATTGCAAATATAAAACCCTCAGTCTCATGGTGAATGTTTGATTTTTTAAGCCATGCATGAGAAGCCTGAATATTAATTTCTGGTAGTTCCAGTTCTTTAAAATATCTCCCATGTAAAGACTTCTGTTTTATATTTGCTATAGTGTCAAATGTATGGTTGTCGCTTCATATAAAAATGATCAAAATGGTTTGAATAAGTGAAAACACACCGTTTACACACAAGAGTAAAAATTGTTACAAAACAACTCAATCGTTAATTTAAAAAAAATAAAATAAAATAAAATTCTCTTCACCACTTTTCACCTAAAAAATAACACTGAGAGTGACAAAAATTGACAGTTCACAGTGAAACGGCAAAAATTTCATAACATATAAAAGGAATGGCTTGCTTCGGCTACAATCATTTATAATGACCCTGTATTTCCACTTTTTTTTTCCTATGCAAGAGTGCAATCTTATCTTTATTGTACACTTAATATTGTCGGTATGTGATTGTCAAAGAAAAACGTATATTTCTGTTTCGGGCGTTATTTTTTGTCAAAATTTAAAAATAAAAAAAGATTTGCCATTAAGAAGTTGGCCCCCACATGCGCCGTTGAGCAGATTTTTAATTTTTTTTTTAATAACGAAGAAAAAAATATTTTTTTTAATGGAATCAAAAATAAAAAAAGTAAAAAGTTGCCGCATTTTGAAGTAATATTTTATGACACTTGCAGTTTAAAAATTGAAAATCGGTCATACCGTTTCTTTAAAAAACGCTAAATACTTTTCCGATATCTTTATCTCTCTCGCACACTTGGTCATCCCGATTAGCCTTCAAACGGCGTGAATTGTGTGGACGTAGACGAGTTCCCCCCAGCGGTCACTTTACACCACAGGTGGTCGGTACTTAGCTGTTATCTGGAGACGAGTTGCTCCCGCTTATTGTCGAAAGATTAAGGAAGGCGGCAGGTATATTTTTACATTTTTGAGTGCAAGATCAAGGAATATTTACTAAATATTATAATAAAATGTTTTTTGTTCGACACTGTCAGAATTTGAGAATTTTCTCCTGTGTGGACGGATTTTGATAAATGTCACAATTTGTCAAAACGAAACGTCAAGCTAATTTTAAAGATTTTAAGCGATTTGGAGCCTTTAAGGGGGTCGTCGAACAAAAAAACGTTGTATTCAACTCGTTTGTGTGTAAATTGGGCCTTTTTTCGGGCTCGTGGGCCTTTAAAACGCTCGTAATATTATTACAACATAGGTTTATTATGATAAGAAATTATTTGCACAAAATTTATTCTAGGGAGTATATTTTCATAATGTTCTATTAATTTTTGTAATGTCTCCTTTTGTGTTTCTTACGTCGTTTCTCAACTGTTTCATTCCTCTGTTTGCAAATTGAATTTTGCTATACGTATATGTTTGAAAACAAATAAGTACATCTAAATAAGCAAAAATGGAAGGATGACTGGAATAAAAATTATTTTTTAAATCTGCAGGTGATAATTACCACCTCTGCAATGCAGTCTAACCCCCAACCCTTCGCTATCTGCATCCAAGATTAGGATATTTTGGGTACCGGGAGGAACTCGTCTCCGCCGATTTTTTTTAATATCACCCAATGTAATGGTCCGAATAGGTTCGATGAATTAAGAATTTTTATTTGTAAAATAATTTCAACGAAATGTTTTAAATACCGTTCATTTGCGACGGAAATGCTGGTCAGTTGTAAATTTTATTAATGCCCTTGTCCGCAAGAGTGGTACCACATTCCTCAAGTGAAATATGTCAACCTTTCTTTGCAAATTAGAAACAGAGCCCTTTATCGTAGAAAATAACTAGAATCGTTTGCACTTTTAGTTAGAAAACGAACAAGGCAAAGTACAAAGGGAGGCGGTAGAAAACATAGACAACAGGGTAACGCTAAAGCCAGGTAGTCGTAGAAATCAGAGGTGTGAGTGAGAGAGAAAGAATGAAAATTACGAATTAATTATTAATTAGAACAGTTTTGGGGAATCAAACCAATGTAGAACAATTTTTAGAAGTAGCAGATCAACTGAATTTAGTTGCATGACATGACACTTACGTAACAGCGTTTCAAGCCCAATTTAGGTTTCAAAATAATGTTAATTTGTTTCATTTTAATTTTGTCTGTCAGTAATTTAATGTTCTTTTTCAGAGTTCTAATTCAGCAACAAATTATGTACACTTGCTTTCAAAACTTTCGCGTACTATGCCGGCCAAAAAATTTTGGCCGTCATTGTGTCAATTAAAAAAAAAAAAAATTGTAATCCGTACTTTATTATCATCATGATTACCGTCTTGATTATGAACGTTATTTTTTGGGTGGTAAATTTCAAAACTCAAAATTATTTTGTCATTTCTACTACACAGAACGTTTACCTCAGGTTTTCTATGTACGATTGCTCTAATTTTGTTCATTCATGTCGGATTTTTGGAATATCTGGGCTTCAAACAGTTTAAATTGATTGTCAAACTGACAAGAATCGAAAGTGAGGTTACGATTCCTAAAGGTTTATTTACACTTTACTTGAATGTCAAGAAAGTGACGGCCAAAATTTTTTAGCCGCCATAGTACACATTCAAAATCAAGTAACAACGATTTTGCAAAATTTAAGCAGTGTGAACGGGTAATTTTGAGATTGGGTTAAAAGTGACATTGACAGCAATTAAAAAAAATAAGACCGGTCTTGTACTCACGGTCCCTTCTTGTTCCCACCTCTTCTTTACTTATTAACTGTAGAACAGTGCTTTTATTTAGCCCATTATGAGTAGCAACCCGACTTATGGACCACTTCTCTTCTAAATTGAAAAGCATCAAAACTTTATCTTGCTCTGTCAGTCGAGACATTTTGACTTTTCAAAAGTTTAAATGTCAGATTGATTAATTACAACCCTGATTTAAAACAGCGTAAAATAGGTGTACGCGAAAGTTTTCAAAGTAAGTGTACATTCGGTCTGGTCCTAACAAAAGTCTAAATTTAAACATTTAAAATAATGGTGGAAAACGGAAACTGTAACTTCAAAAGTTCTAGAGATATCGAAAGGGTGTCGGGCTCAGCGTAAAGTAGAAACGAGCTGATTGGTCACTTTGGTCAAGTAGGGGTTGCGAAAGTGAGGTGCGCCAGAAATGATAAAACCGAATGCGAAACAGGAAAGAGGGGCTTTTTTGATTCATTTTGATCTCCAAAGTAGCCGCAGGTACGTTCAGTACTTCCAGCAGCCATTTTGTGACCACGTGCTTAAATTTACAAGGTAAATTATTTCTCGAATTCTTGTACATTATTTGTAGTCGCGATTTAATTCGTCAAACAGCATTTACTTCTTTATCATTCCAAAGTAAAGATTCTATTATTTTCTTTGAGTATTTGATGATCACGTGACTCTTTAGAATCTTGTATTAATTTCTTTATCGCGAAGTATGTGATCTTCTTGCATTTACCGATTGGGGAAACGTGCTCTAGTTTAAATTATTATAAAAAAAGGGGACATCTTAATTCATTATTCGTCGCTTTGGGACTTTCTCTCTGTCGGGGAAGCTACCGCCAGTGTCCATCGTTCTCAATTAGCTGTTGGTCCGGCGTAGAGAGCCATCGCCAAATTTAGGTGGATAGTGACACTTTAGGCACAGCTGACACGTGAATCGAGGTACCCTTGTAAGTCTGTTAGAACCTTTGCCCCTTTTATTTTACCCTTTATTAGATCAGGCTAGACTGAGAGGTTCCAGGGCATCGCGTCGGGTTCAATTTAATTGAGGAAACAAGTCAAATCTAAATCGGATCACATAGTTCGCATCTCAAACTCGTATAATGCTATTCGCGCCAGAAACTCCTATATTTGCCCAGCTTAGTCATTTATTCATGAGTCAGTTCTCAATTAGAGGGCCGAGAGTCAAATCTCATTGGGTCAAATTTCCACCAACTTCTGTTATTAAATTCATTTATTTATTGCTACCATTTGTTGGGACCAAACGCCACCACACTCGATTATTTGTTAAATAAAATTTAAGTGAAGTGTGCTCAATCGTTTTAATTCTATTTTCTGAAAAACCTTCCGAAGGTACGGCCTCTCGTTAGAACCTAATTAAACACAACGTAGGATCCATAAATATTTCTTTTTCTCATTATTTTTGTTTCATATTCTTCCGCAAAATTTCATCCGAGGGAATGAGGCAACCAACAATACACCAAATGAGGGAGAAGTCGAAACGTTTCAATATAAAACAACAAGATTCAAGTAATCTAGCAGAGATACGTTTTCTTATTTAGTAGTTGTTCGTTTCATCCAAAATTCTTATGTCAAGATATTTTACTGACTTGGGGTATTACATGGACTTTACCCACAACAACGTGAAACTCTCTACAGTCCGTACGCTGAGAGATTGCACGTTTTTAAATTCTAGTTCCAAAACATAACGCAAAACGCAGTGAAAAATACTAAACTCGCCATCTCCATTGTTTCACATTATTTAGAAAACTGTTGTAACCTTGCAGATTAATTCCCGCCACATTAACGAATGGGCGCTTCTTAAAGCAACAGCATGCAACAAAATAAAATCTACAACATACCCTTACCACGTGGTCCTGGTCCCAAAACAAAACACAAAAAAAAGGCAACGAAAGTGGGATAAATTACCCAGGTAAATTAACAACGTTGAATTCTTCACGGGGACACAAAATATCTACTCGGAACGGTAGTGTAATCGGTTCAGATGTAACTTACAGATTTTTGGAATATTGGATCGCTCTTCGCAAGGTCTGTTCGTTTCGAAAAACCAAACAAAAGTGACCTACCCCCTTCAACCACCCGCGCGAGCGAGCTTCAACCCCCGCTATATTTCCGCTCGTAGTTCCTAGTCTAGCCGCTAGTACCTTCACATTTGGCGCGCTCTCGTGGCGGTACCGGGAATTTTAAATTTTTAAATTTTAAACTGGGTCACTACACACGCCCCCAAGCTTCTTCGGAACGAAAAAATGTGGAAGTGACTGAAGACGCTTTAAAAAGGTGGCGCACTTTACAAATTTTTGGACGTTAAAGTGATGCTATGGCTGGTTGTCGTGTGGTGGTGGGTAGTCGCGTTGGTGTCGGTGTCGTTTTGGCCGGCGGCAGGGGGGGTAACAATCCTTGATGACGCCCCCGAGGTCCGTGGTACATGAAACAGAACATTTAAGGCAGACCCATGTTCTTCTATGGTAGAACTTTAGGTTGGCAAGGTTATACTTACCTTTCCTTTCTCCCGTAGTCGGATCAGGGAGAGAATAGACGTTGGGGTGTGGGTTGTCGTCAACCACATAAGGTCCGGAATACAGTGGGCAAAACTTGGCGATGATCTTATTTGCAGCATCGGAAATGGGGTTTTCTCGAAGGAGAACGAAATCATCCACGTGGAAGTCGTCGCCTCGCGATTTCTTCCACTTTTTCCTCTGCTCTGCCGCTTGTCTCAATCGGTCGCGCACATCAGCACGAATCTCACACACTGCCTTTGGGGGATTGGCCGGAAGGATGGTGTTGGCTAAGTCTGAAAGTGGGTTAGACGGGTTCTTACCAGAGATGATCTCGTAAGGAGAATAACCGGTGCTGATGTGTGGGGTGACATGACATGACATGACATGACATGACATGACATGACATGACATGACATGACAAGAGCTCGATCTTTGATAGGATCGTACTCCAGCCTGCGTGAGAACGTGAACAGTAGGTTCGGAAAAGCCTACTCAACTCCTTCATCACTCGCTCCGTGGGATTGGATTGCGGATGTCGAATCGTTGAGAAGGTGGGTCGGATGCCCCAACTTCGCAAGGTGTCTTGCCACTGTCGAGATTGGAACTGTGTCCCGTGGTCACTCAAGACAGCTTTGACTGGAATGATTCGGTGGAAATCATTCACAATCTTCTGCGCCGATATTTTGGCTTGGGCACGACGAAGCGGGTACAACCTGACAAATTTGGAAAAAGAGTCAATGACCACGAAGATATACGTTACCCTAGAACGACTTTCTGGAAGTGGTCCGTAATAATCCACAGTCACCAAATCTCCCGGATTTTCTGTGATGATGGGATGCATTTCACCTGAAAGCGTTCGGTTAGGGAACTTACACTTCTGGCACGTGTCGCAAGATTTGACGAATCGCTCTATGCGCGAACGCATCCTTCTGAAAAAGAAGTGGCGATTCATTAGGGAGTAGATTTTGGTTATCCCAAAGTGGCCATATTGTTCGTGGAAAATCCGGATGACGTCATCAACCAAAATTTCTGGAAGTGCAATTTTGGGAGTCCTATCGACAGGATGGACGAAGATAAGAACGTCTTGATGAATCCGGAAATGTGGGAAGAGTCGATCATGATCGGGTGGCACGCCCCCCTGGATCCTATCGTTGAAAATCGGGCCCAGAAACGGATCATCAACCTGCAACTGTCTCAGATTCTGGAAGTGAGTCTGTAACTCACCTAACCCAGAAGCAGTAAAAACCGCTGAGATAACCTCCACTTCTGACATCACAGTGGCGCCAACGATCGGCACATTCGGACCTCGGATCGGAACGGAACCCATATCTGGTGGAAAACGAGAAAGGGTGTCGGCAACGACATTATCCTTACCGCGGATGTGCTCCACGTCATAATCGAACTCGTTTAAAAGAAGTGACCACCTGGTGAGTCGATCATTAAGCAGACGACACTGCTTTAGGAATTTTAAGGCGTAGTGATCAGTTCGAATGACGATTCTGTGGCCTAACAAGATGGTTCGGAACTTCTGTAAACCAAAAATGATGGTAAGCAGTTCCTTCTCGGTCACGGTGTAGAGCAACTCTGGTCCTCTCAACATGCGGCTCGCAAAGCCAATCACGCCATGTTCGCCGGCATCGTCAAGCTGGTAGAGCTCTACTCCCAGAGCCACACCAGAACCATCGGTTTGGAGATAGAAGGTTTTGCCAAAATCCGGAAAGTGTAGAATAACAGTCTCTAAAAATAGGTCTTTGGTCCTTTCGAAAGCCTGTTGCTCAACAGAAGTCCAGTTCCATCGAGTGCCCTTCCTTAACAGCTGTGTGAGCGGTGCAGTTTCATGGCTGAAACGATCGGAAAAACGCCGATAATAACCACACAAACCTAAAAGGCACGCAGATGTTTTTGCGTCTTTGGCACTGGAAAGTTCTGGATCGCCTCTACTTTCGCTGGATCGGTGGAAACGCCGCTCGGACTCAAGACATGTCCCAAAAAGTGAACCTCCTGCTGCAAGAAAGCGGACTTTTCGAGATTGATCGTTATACCAGCATCCTGCAGACGTTGCGGCACAAGCCCCAAGTGGCGGAGATGTTCCTCGAAAGTTTGGGAGACAATTAAAAGGTCATCGATGTAGTTGATGGTGAACTCCCGGACCTCGGGACCTAAAATGGCATCCATGGCCCTGCTAAAAGAACCCACAGCAGTCTTCAATCCGAAAGGTAGCACCTGATATGTGTAGGATTGGCCGTTGAACAGAAACGCGGTGTACTGCGTGCTCTCCGCGCTCAGTGGGATTTGCCAGTAAGATGAACGGAGATCAATGGCTGACATGAATCGCATCGACGGAAAAGAATGGAACAGATCCTCTGGTGGTCGAGGAGCTTCACAGTCCGAAACCATCTGCTGATTGATCCACCTGGCATCCAGACAAATCCTGACAGATCCATCCTTCTTCTTTACGACCGCCATGGGGCTAGCAAAAGGGGACGCTTCTCTCTTAATTACACCCAACTGAAGCATTTGTTGAATGACCTTTTCAACCTCAGGACGGAGGCTGAACGCAATGGGGTAAGCTCTTCTGACAAAGGGGGTGTAGTCGTGCATCTTGATGACGTGCACGTACTTCTGTGTGCGACCTGGCAGTTCGTTGAAGACGGACTGATGGGTGCACAAAACATCTAGGAGTGAGGGTCTTCGTATTGGATCCAGTGACGAGATACTGTCCACCTTCTCCTGTAACACCTGAAAGGGGGTTACCGTTTTGGCCAAGTCTACCGGGGTAGGCTCCGGAATGGCGGACATGACGAGGGACGACAGCGTGGTCGGGTTTTGTGGCGTCTCGGACCTTTCACCTTCCTGAAGGAACGAGTCAAGGTGAAATGGCATAGTGTGGCGAGAATCATTGACCAGAAATGCCAAGGAATTTGTGTCAAAATCTAATACTCCTTTGACCTGCGAAAACCAGTCCATCCCTAAAATGACAGGTCGTATCAGGTTTTTCACAACTAAGAACACGCAAGACGAGGTGATGTCGTCATTTAAAGAAAATTCCATCCACGCTTGGAACTTTATGCGAGCGCTCTGCTGTCCAGTGGCGCAGTGGATGAACGTGGATGCTACGGGCAGGGTGAGAATACGGGCCTTCGCGGAGAGAATGGCAAATTGGTCTTCGTTGATGCAGGTAACTTCACTCCCCGAATCCAACAGCGCCAGAAGCTCCTCCTGGTGGATGGAGATCAGGATGTGCGGTAACAGCGAGGTACGCTTGGTGGACTCATACGGCGTGTTCGCAACTTGATCCAAAGCGTTCGCCAGCCTGAAAGTTTCGGGGCGGTATAGGGTGTCTTTAAATAGTAAACCTAACGGCGTCCTAAGCCCGGGATTGTCGGGATTTAGACCCGCTGGTGATGGTCTCCACCCGAGATGGCGTAGGGTCCGGTGCCCTCTGGGATACAACGTGGCGCATCCCCTCCTCGAGAGCACCGGGAGTGGAGCGATGATACATCCTCCAGTACCTAAAATTGAAAACCCAGGACAACAAGGATACTTATCTTCCCCAAATCCTGCCGTGACAAATTTGATCCTGGGGAACGTGGAGGTTTGGCTGGCCTTCAATGGCCGGGAACACCTCCCGTCCCCGTCCTGGCGTCGTTTCCCGATTGGTGACTTGTCGGGGTCGGCACCGAGAACGGGCTGAGCCTCTTCCGTCTCTCCGACAGCGGCAGACGAGACTATCCTTCGTGGTGGCGCGGGTGGCGTCGGTCCTGGTCGGCGTGGTGCCTCCTTCGTTCGTTGGCGTTTTGGCGGGTGCAGCACGGACTGTCGCTCCAAGAAATCCAGGGCCTCCTGGATGGACCTCTCGCCGCGTGGCTTTTCCGACTTGAACAGCAACGAGATGTTCTCCGGAAAAAGTCGCATCAGGTCCTCCACCATGACACATTCCGGGATGGGCTGTGTCAGTGTGCGCAACTGGGTGGCCTGCTCCATGAAGAAGTCCACCATCGAGTCCCCTTTGGTCCGGTCGTAGTGTTGGCTCAAAACCCGCGCTCGAACCGCCAGTTGTCGACCCGCCGACCAGTAGGTAGCTAAAAATTCGACGCTAAATTCCTGAAAGCTTCGCCACTTACCTTGGTGGAACTTTGCCCAACGGGCCGCTGTTTGGTGGAGACATCGGATGGCCTCCGACAACTTCTTTTCAGGGGGTATTTGGGCGTCCATGGAGTACCGCTCATACTCCTCCAAGAATTCGGCTGGGTTCTCCGTGTCCAAACCTGCGAAAGTTGGGCGTCGTCCTGCAGCTTCCGCTACGCTGGTGGCCATCGCCAGTGCAATTCGACGCCAATCCGCGGCTTCCGGCTGGGCTTCCCGGTCCGGTGCTCGTTCGGAAGTACGTGGTGGCACGACAAGATCCAACTGTGGCTCGGGTACCTCCTGCCCTGGTGGGGCTGCTGACGGCGGTCGAACCTCCATCGGAGGTGGCGTAGGGGCACGGGCTTCTGGTACTTTGTACGAGCCTCGTCGCAAGTAGCTCGATCACCGTGTTCGTTCGTTGCTGCTGCTCCACCATCTGCGCCATGATTTGTTGCTGTTGGCGTAACAGCGCCATTGTGGTGTCATCCTCGCGTGGCGGCGCCGCACGGTTCCGCGGGTTGGCTGGTGTCCTAGTCCTGGCTCTAGACATCCTTCCTCTTCCACGCCTGCGTCCGGCTTCCATCGTGATTCTCCTCTAAAACAAAAACACACACAAGGGGAATCTGCGCCCCCCTGCGAGGTGAGTACATGGACAAGCACAAAACAGACAAACAAAAAAAAAAAACTAAACGTAAACTCGGCTCTCTTCACAAGGATCTCACGCAATTTGCATCCTGGTCACGGCACCAATTCTGTAATGATTTGAATACATTACTTTTTCCGCCAAATATTTGAACCTGCGCAAAACGGTAACTAATGTGGTCGTGATCGTCATCGAATCGGAGGAGCCCTACGTTGTGATTTTCTTTTGGCGGAAAAGGTTCGGAATGCAAACGGTGAGGGTTCCAGTTGGAAGAGTGCCGCAAATAAAACACATATGTGAGGGACGCAAAATACCTTTTATTAAAAATGTCTGTAATAACTTTGATGAAAAAGAAATTGAAACGAATACAAAGGACAGAACTTCAGTTAACGAAGTACAAGAAATTAACTAGTTGAGTACATCACAAAGATAAACGACAAGATGAATGCAACAATATTTAACATAACAGAAAAACGGGCACATGACAGACAAAATTACAGTTAACGCTTGCAAAACAAGTAAACAAATTATGGTGCAGTTATTACAGACAGGGACGGATGAAAAACCCTCTTCAAAAACCGTATCCCAGGTATTACTCATATTTTACAATTCGATTAATGACAAACAATGTTTAATTTGGAACTACGCTGTCAAGGTACGCCAACGGGAGGTTAGAGCTGGAGGTAACAAACTTTCGGCCGCGAGGGGACCCAGAGGAATAATCTGAATCATCTTAAAAGCAGCGACATTTATAGGTACTCGGGGTATCGCGTGTCGGACTACTGTGTACCGACCAATTCCGAGTGATATAAGCGTTCGGGGTTGTACGATGAGCTTCTCAGAGTCGCGTAGAGCAGAACTTGTTCCACCTTCCCCAACCAACCGTTTACCGACAAACTCCCGAGATCCCTATAACTGCGACGGGGGCTTCACGTCAGCTTCTCAGAGTCGCATACAGCAGAACTTGTTCCACCTCCGTTATACGGTCCTACATAACCGTCGCCCCCACGGAAACTTGACTAAACAACCCCACGACTTCCTGATTGAAACCTAACCCCCATAGTGGCGCACTTACAACATTTTACTTTAACTCTTCCGAAATCTAGCGGTGCTTAACAACAACATAAAGAAAACCCGAGTTTAATTCAATTGAACAACGCGTAACATTAAACGATGCGAAAATTCAACACAACAAAGCGCAACATTAAACCATGATGAAATACACAAAACATAACGCAACATTAAACAAGGATAACATAAGCAAAAACAAACCGCAACATTAAACAATGAGGAAATAAAAGAGATCAAAACGTGAAGTTAAATAACGATAAAATAGAACCACTTTAAATGGCACAAATATCAGTAAACAACATAAGTCACGAATACAATAATCGCTGGTAATGTTAAACCAAAAGAAAATGGCGGGTCGAGTGCCGTTAGAAAATGTTAGTGAAGAAAAAAAAAACAAAATGGACGCACGCGGTTCGGACGACGGCTCCGAATTTACGAAATTACCAGATTGTTAAAAAAATGAACCTTCCGGAAGAAAGATAACGCTTAAAATTAACGAATGGGCGCTTCTTAAAGCAACAGCGTGCAACAAAATAAAATCTACAACATACCCTTACCACGTGGTCCTGGTCCCAAAACAAAACACAAAAAAAAAGCAACGAAAGTGGGATAAATTACCCAGGTAAATTAACAACGTTGAATTCTTCACGGGGACACAAAATATCTACTCGGAACGGTAGTGCAATCGGTTCAGATGTAACTTACAGATTTTTGGAATATTGGATCGCTCTTCACAAGGTCTGTTCGTTTCGAAAAACCAAACAAAAGTGACCTACCCCCTAGTTCCTAGTCTAGCCGCTAGTACCTTCACATTTGGCGCGCTCTCGTGGCGGTACCGGGAATTTTAAATTTTTAAATTTTAAACTGGGTCACTACAGTGTCTTAGTTTTCCTTTCGTGTTTTGTGTCTGTTTCGTGTGTGTTTCGTGTTGTGTCCGTTTATTTATTAAAAAAACAGTTCCTAGTTCTTAGAGGTTAAGAAGTTTTTATATGTCAACAAGATGTCTCAATTTCGATCACCAAATAAACGGCGTAAGTTGGATTTATGCTAACAGCAAGTAACAGTTTTTTATTAGTGCATATTTATAGCAAATTTCTCACAAGCCGAGAAAGAAATGATCGTTAAAGTATTTCGTGGGATCTCCAAGGATTTTGCCGAGTTAACCAAGACGGCTCAAATGGAAAAAACTGCAGATTATACTGGTATTGATTTCTGAGTTTTTTTTTTTTTGTTGTATCACAGCTTAAAGTTGTACTATAGTCAAGAAAAAAATTACCTTACATTCAAAAAATCTGAAAAAATTACCAACGCTTACAAATAATTCAAGCTTAATATAAGATTAATTTTTAAAAAATCTTCCGTACAGTTTCTTAAAAAAATTAGAAAAATCCCATTTTTTTTAACCACATTTTATTTTTTATATTAAAAATGGGATGATAAATTTTAATGAAAATCCAACATCATGTTACAATAGCTTTTCTGTAGGTGTTCCATTTTTTTGAGTGATTTTGAATGTACAGTTTCTGCATAAAAAAATAAAAAACGACGATTCGAAATCAAGCAAAAATACATTAATTAAAACTAAAAACCCATTGTACAGTTTGTAAATATAATGAAAAGAAGATGTAAGTCAAATGATTGGCTGCAATGTTTTTTTTTCTCAAAAAAAGCATTTTGAGATTATAATTTCAAAATGCGGCACTACTAATGCTACACTGCACAGTAGCGTCCCCATAGCCTGGACGGATATCTCCTCAATTACTACCTACAATATCATCAGTGCCATCTGCAAACTGATAGATAGACAAACAGTTTATTTATTTCAAGGAACTGTAAAATGGATTGGGTTTTTCCCAAAATACGTCTACTGGGTACTATTTATTGCTTTATGGCCCTTTGAATTCTAAACATTGTCATTGTGAATGAGAACATAATGGGGCCAAAGCAACTTTCTATGAAAGAAGGAATGGCTAACATAAAATCCCAAGGCGCCTATCAGTTTGGACCCGAGTGGTGTTTAAAAGTCTGTAAACAAAAAACACCTGCTTAACGACTGAAAAACCAAGTAAAAAATCACACTTGTCTTTTGAAAGAAATACTTCTAAAAAAAATCAAGGCAACGATTCGCATTACGGTTTATCCTGTGCCAAACCTGATATGCAGGAAAGCAAAAGTCAATTTTTTAATTGATAAACAAATAAAACTTTTAAATGTGTCTTTTGATGAGCAGAAAATTATTAAAAAAAAAACTAAAGACTAATGCGACGATTGGTTCGCAGAAAGAAAATTACCAAAAGCTGAAACTCAACAAAAAACTTTTTTTTTTTCAAATTCAGGGACAATTATTTGTGACCCAACGCAAATACTGCGATTTTATAGTTTGGACTCCAAAAGGAATCAACGTTGAAACTGTTGAAACGATAGTGGTAGGTGATCAATTTATTAAAAATATCCTTCCAAAATTAAAACATTTTTATTTTAAAAACACTGTTCAATGCTCAAAGATAAATTAACAGAGACGTATGCAAAATGTCTAACTATTCTATTAAACAAATGTAAGAAAATAAATTTGAAGTTCCAACCAGAAGAAATTGTGATCGACTTCGAAATTGTTATTTACGAACCAAGTGCGGGAAGACGATGTTCCCGCATGAGCGCATTTTTTAAAGCACGAGCGACGAAGGAGCGAGTGCCTTTAATTAAAGCGCGAATGAACGGAAGATGTCTTCACGCAAGTGGTTCGTACAATATTTTTTGTACGAAAATTAAATTAAATTTTTTTGTTTTAATACATTAAACATAAACGAACATAAAACCAAGTAGGCAGTGATCTTTGGTTGTTGGAAACAATTGCTTCACTTGATATTTCAATTTTTGCAATAATTTGTGAATTTTGTAGGAACAATTTTCAACGATTATAAATCTTACCGTAATTTTTTAATGGAGGAAAACCCAGGGAAGTTGTATTTTATGACCTAAATTTTATTATTATCAAGACAGATTTTTTTTTGAATGCCTCAAAGGGCCAGTGTTTTTTGCAATTTTTACATTCGAGTCGACCGGGAAGCACTCGTTTCGGAGCGAGCGTTGAATGTTGGAAGCGTTGCTTTCAAGGCTATGAGTACAAAAAATCTATTCACAACGCCGTCAAAATTGTATGGAATGAAGTTAAAATAATAGGCTGTCGATTTCATATTAGTCAAGCATGGTGGAGGAAAGTTCAAGAATTGGGGCTATCTAAGGATTATAAAGAGAGAACCGAAGTTGAAAAATGGATTGGATACTGTTTTGGTCTTCTTTTTTTCGGTAAAAAAAATTACTTATTATTTTATACAATTTCACATTAATTTTATGTTAATGTAATTTTCATGTATTTTTCTCTTTAAATATTTTTTTTCTCTTTCTACAGAACCCGAAAGTGTTGGTGACTGTTTAGTATTCGAGCTGAATGAAATCAGGCCACATAATCAGCAACTGGAAAAATTCCTAGATTATTTGGTAGAAACTTATATTGACGATGATGCTTCATTTCCACCAAAAATCTGGGCTTCGAAATCAGCTTGCAGCCGAAGAACCACAAACGCATGCGAATCGTTTCATGCTCACTTAAATAAATGTTTCAATTTTAGTAACCCCAACATATTTGTATTTTTAGATATCATACAGAATTATCAGTCTGAAATTTACATACAAATTCAGAGCATTCATACAAAAAAAAACACATAATATCATAACCCAGAAACGAGAAAAACTACTTAAACGAAAAAATAAAACAATTAGATGATAACCAAATTACTCGGCTTCAGTTCATTAAATTGACTTCCCACTATTTTAGTTTTTAATTGAATGTAAATATGTATATAAATATAATAAAATTATATACCTATACAGTTTATTTATTTTCATTGTTGCAAACCCTGTCTTTCGACATGTCTTAATATTGGTAGAGACAGGTATAGTTCTCCCAGAGCTGCAGCGGTTTTATGGCAGGGTACCATTGTATAAACGTTAACAACACCGACAGTAGGTTTAAACCGCAAGTACAACCCCTAATCGTAAATTCGTCCAAGTACTACCCTGTAAACTGACAGGTATAGAACGAAAATGATGATTGACAGGGGTCTGTTTATGTCGCTTATCGGCATTTCAACAGGCGTAATAATTACTATTGCCCTGCCATAAAACCGCTGCAGCTCTGGGAGAACTATACTCAATAAATTTTATTAAGTACAACAGGTACTGCCGGACGAAAGTGCATGTACCCTAAAATTGAGTCGGGCCGAAACCGTAGGTAGGGCGTTTTAAGGATTAGGTAATTAAAAGATTTCTCCGGACGAAACTGTATGTACCCGGGCCAGAGTAAAAATAAATAACGTAACAGTTTTTACGCCAACTACTACAGGGTTAGGTATTCTAAATGATTGTAGTCGAAGTAGGCCATGCCCATGTTATTACCTAAATTTTTGCCGCTTTCGTGTGAACTGTCAGTTTTGTCGGTGTCACTGTCATTTTTTAGGTGAAAAGTGCGGTGATCAGATTTTTATTTATTTTTGTTAAATTAACGATTGAATCCAGAAATATTGAATTGTTTTGCAATCAATTTTTAAAATATTGAGTTGTTTTGCACCCAATAACTCCCGTGTGTGAACGGTGTGTACTCACTTATTCACATCATTTTGATGTTTTTTTATGTGGAGCGGCAACCATAAATTTTACATTCAGTTTTTGCGCCTACTTCGACTACAATCATTTAGAATAACCCTGTACAATCAATTATAATGACCCTGTAGTACCTATTAACAGAAAAAATGGAAGTTACTTTTATGAGTACTTTGTGAAAAGGATGAAAAATGGGAGAATGAGGTGGTATGACATGACTAAAATACCTACAGGGTGTTTTGTTTTCGAAGTTGAGGCGTTCCTTGTACAGTCGCGGCCGTTGAAATCTCAGACAGGAAAGATTTAAACACCCTGTATAAATTCCGAAATTTGATTAGTGTAAATAGGGTTTTCATCAAGGATTATAAAGTCAGTGTAAGTTTTTGACATATTAGGCCAGAGTCGTGCGTAACTTTTGAAATACCGTAATTATCTGATTTGCAAAAATGTGTTATCAATTATCATCTCCAGACTGAGGGACGGTGTGAGTATAAGGGCCATAGCAAGAGAAATTAATGTGGATGAAAGCACTGTGTGATAAAATGTAAATTTGAAGAAACTGGGGAGAAACCAAGGCACCGGAAGAAAGAACCTTCAAAAGGTGATAGATGCCGATGGCGCTCAAATAAAATATTAATCACTACCGTTTCGTTATTTTTTTAATTTTTATTGCGGAATTATTTTTACAATAAATTTTATGTTCTACACCTCTGATTTATGATGTTTGAATGACGTTTTGAGAAACTTCACTTTCAATACCATTTACAAAGCCAAAATTTTGAAGCCCTGCAACCTCATTTTTTTGCAAAAAAGATGACATAGGTCAAAAACGATGACAGATAAGTATTGACAAAAAGACGTACTAAACTGAAAAGTTAACGTAGAATCGAAATGTGAAGTCAAAATGGGGCCATTCTATTTAAAAAAACAATTCCGGTATTTCCGAAAGTGCCGCCATTTTGAAAATACATATTTTATTTGAACTTGGAGTAGTCGATTATAGTCAACTACCAATTTTCATATTAATATGATTTTGGGAAATCAAAAAGTTTCTAATGAACGGGCTACGTGAATCAGCCTGTATAGTTTGTTCAGCGAAAGATTGGTTGACATAAAAGTTACTACATTCTACCTAGAGAAAGTACCTAGTACCTAGCGCTCGTAAAATTTGAAATATGTATAGGTATCCTTAATGTAACCCAGTGTATTTTATAGTGTTGGGTTAATTTAATACAATTTAAAATCTCCCTATCTCGCTGGACGAAGTATACAAAACACTTTAATCGTCATCAAACATCGCATTTTATTGACAACATTTTAAATATTTAGTCAGCTATTATTATTCTTTACTTAGGAATGTAATGCAATAATTTGAGATTAAGAAAACAGTGCCCTCGTGTTGAAATTTTTACTTGTAGAAAGATAGATATAATTTGCGCAGCGGGAAACTTGGTGCATTGTCTATTTCATCACGTTCCTGGAACGGAAGTGGGACCACACAAAGAAATGACCTCGTATTGTACCTAGTGATGGGAACATCGAAAGAAGAACCTCGATGTTAGTTAAAAAGCAACATCGCTTTACATTTCATCGATGTACGATATATCGAAACAAAACATCGATGTTTTAAAAACATCGGTGAAATAAATCAAACTTTATTCAAAATAAAAAAAAACAATAAAAGTAAACATAGACTCTTAACGCTTAAAAAATACATAACATATTGAAAAACAAAAACACTTAATACCACTCATTGATATCTAAAGAACCAAGAAACAGTAGTTTATTCAATCTTTTCCCAAGCAATCTGTTTCGTTTTGCAGTCATAATATTGCCGGCCTTCGAAAATAAGCGTTCCGCCGGAACTGAAGTTGCTGAAATTTGCAAATACTTTCGAGCTATTGGATACAGTCTTGGAAAATTAATTTTGAGTTTTTCCCACTCTTCGAAAGGGTTTTGTTTAAGGAAACAAAGAGAAGAAGACAAATACTGGGAGACTTCATTACTTATGGTGCTTTGTAAATCTTCATTTTGAATTTCTGGCTGGATTTGTTGTAATAAAAGTTTATGGTGATCCCATAAATCGTCAGTGTCTTCAACTGGAGCCGATTCTTCAGAAAGATCTTCTACAATTTGTGCTTCTACAGTTATCCCTGCCATTTCATTTTTTATAAGTCGAACAGCTTTTGCTACAGCATTGAAATCCTTAAAATGAATCTTTTTGAAACGTGGATCCAACAATGTAGCAATAGCAAACTGTGTCACGTTCTCTATCAGTTCGAATCGTTTTTTCATCTCAGTGGTAATTAATTTTTGAAAATGTTTTGCTGCCTCATGCTGTGTTGTAACTTTCCCAATTTGATGGTGAATGCCATGAATGATAGGAATAACTTTACTAATAGTAACATATTTTTCTCCAGACAATTCCCTTGTTGCAATTTCTAAAGGCTTTAGAATTAGTTGTAATTCTTTCAATGTATTTAGTTCAGTGGCGACTATCATGTCTGGTCCTGATGGATTGTCCAAGAGTATTTGACTTACATATCTACTAAGTTGAATAAACCTGTCAATCATGTAAAACACAGAATTCCATCTCGTCTGCACATCTTGTTTCAATTTCAAGGTAGTTCCTTCTGGAACTCCATCATTCATTTGCATTTTTCTCAGTTCATCTGAACCAATGACGCTGTTTTTAAACCAGCGAATAATTTTTCTTACTTTTTCTAAAATCACGCTAATTTCTGGTGAATTTTGAAATGATTTTTCAGGCACGAGGTTTAACGTGTGAGCAAAACAGCGTACATGTCTAGATTTTCCAAATGTATCAATTGATGCTTTAACAATGTTTGCTCCATTATCTGTTACAATGGCAATAATTTTTTCCAATGGAATATTCCAATCACATAAAGTATCAGTTAAAGTTTGAGATAGGTAAAGTGCCGTGTGTCGTTCTTCTAAAGGAACTACACCAATCATTCCTGACATCATAGCAGTGTTGCCAAGGAAATGAAGAGTTATGCCTAAGAAACTCTGAGTTTGATTTACTTCAGTCCAAGCATCGGTAGTTATTGTAAAAAATGGCACATCTGAAAGTTTCTCTTTGAAATCTGTGGTAATTATCTCATATTTGTTATCTAAAAGTGTTGTTATCGTTTTACGACTGGGGACTTTGTATAGTGGTGCTGTGGTTTTTAGCAAATGTTTAAATCCTAAGTTTTCAACCACATTCAAAGGAAACATGTCCTTACAAATCATAATTAAAATGGCATCCGTAATTTTACTGTATTTTTTCCCCCCACTCATTGTAGACTTAATATTTTGAAATGAATGAATTATAGAAGACTGTTGAGGTTGACTATTGTGTTCTTCTGAAAGGGGTGATGTCGGTGATGATGGCAGAGTTACAGTTGATGCCAGTGACACCGCTGACGCTGACGTCGACATTGTTTCACTCTCACTAGTCTCGCTCTGAGTATCTTTTTCAGTGACCTAAACAAACAAAATTTGCTGTGTATGCAAGACTGCTCAATGACAACTAGTTATTATTTACCTTATTTAGTTTATGGACTCTTGTGATGTGCCCTAATAAATTTGATGTATTTCCTGAAGTTTTCAGGCGCTTGTGGCACAATTTGCATGTCGCTTTGCCATCTTGCTGTTGATCGAAATATTTCCAAACTTCACTTTTCTTCGGCATTACAACAATTACAACACAATTAATCACTTGTTATTATAACCTACACTGTACAGTGTTCACTGCTTATTAAATGAATTTAGCAGATAACGAAAAGCACCCATTACCCAAAACAATGTAGTCAGTGGTCAGAACTGGTCAGAACAGAACGTCGATGTCAACACCCAACGAATATCCAACCAGAACCAGAATCGACCAGAATCACCAGAATTTCCTCCGCTGCCGCTCAAATACCTCTGCTTGCCGCGCTGTCAAAGGCGTGAATAGAGACCCAATAATGCCAACATTAGCAACTGATTACACTGACACTAATATCAATAGATACAAAAAAATAGTGCAATTTATGAACTACATAATTATATTTAAACATAATTATCTTTTTTTATTAAAATGTTCTTTTAAATAGGTAATCATTTGCATATGAATACATCGAACATAAATGTATCGATTATTGTCGATACATCGACACATTGAAACATCGATTTTTTTAAATCGATGTTAGTAAATAACATCGAGGTTTCGAAACCATCGATGTTTTCTGCACATCACTAATTGTACCCTGTTCAGCGCACTTTATCTGAACCGGACAGCCGTAACGTGAAAATTGTGCAGGTTTTACCCCATCACGGGAAAACACTGAACTCTTTCTCCGATAAGACGCTTTCCGAAAACTGCAAGATGTGTTCACTGAGAATATTTAACCTCGGAAACTCCACCCAGTTGACATTATCTGATAGCACTGATATTCCTACTATCACATGTTGCTTCATTAATATGTAATAAGTAATAACATAAATAAATGAAAATTAAATTAAATTACAATTTAAAAAACAAATAACCACTTTCCTTTGCTCATAGATAGGTCGAATTATAAAAAAACGAACAAAAAAAAAGTGAGTGATACGTTAAGATAAATTTTCTTTTAAACATCCTGACAAGAAGTTCGGAATTAAAAAAATCAACATTAATGAAAGGCTGAGCAAGCAGGACTTGAAATCAATGTAAACCCGGTAAAAAATTCGTCCTTTTTAAGGAAATTAAAGAAAATTTAAAACTGCAAAACTTAGATATAGGTAAGTGTGTTGTGTTTCGGCTTCACTCGTACTAATTTTCAAAGGAGTCTGAAAGAAAATGAGCTTCAACAATTTTTTAGTGAGCACAAGAATGACAAGAACAGTCAAGATTTCAACCAGCAGGAAGTAAACATTTAGCATTTTTTAACATCCTCTTTATGGAGGACTTTCAATAGAAATGAGCTTGATATTACTACCATACAGGAACCTAGGAGGAATTTTATTTTAGAAGACCATAAAGCAAATTAGAAAAATAGTCAGCAAGAAAGGGAACCTCTTTATGGCAGTCCGATCTTCTGATGAAAAAAAAAACAGATGGTAGCCCACTTACACTGTGATCAAGGTTGAGTGCACTTATGAAGGCATCTTCTATAAATGCTTCTCCTTCAAGTAGACAATTGTACCAGCTCCTCTTTACTAAAAGAGATATTTGCAAAGAAATGAGTATTGTGGTGTCAATACCATTGTCTATTTCCCACCAATATGTAAAGCCTAGATTTGACAGTTTTCGATTCAAACTCTTAGAAGGCCTACAAAAAGTAGTTATAGTATCAACAAATTTAAAACTTTTAATAGAAATGCGTTTCACTGATGAAGATTTCTTAAAATGTCCTTCTCTGCAGAAAGATGTTGGTACGTTTGTCACTAGTAGAAATATTCCTTCTATTGAAGTAAATACCTACTGTCATGAATGAGGAACTAGTTTTTCTTACAAAGACTGTAAAACTAAGAGGTACCTAAGTACCTGAAGAAGTAAGATAATAATACTGAAAAAGTTTGACGATAACTCCTAAGAAATGTTTACTAGAAGGATAAATAAATAGAACTGGAAAGAAAAAGTCTTCTTTAAGAGTAGAAAGTGGACTTCACTTCTAGCAAATCTAAAATATGGTGGAAAATATGTTTGGAAAAATAAATTAAATTTGGATATTTTTTTTAGTGTTGAAATACATATTATTTCCACACTTGATAGAAAATATATCACTTATCCTAACTCAAATTAGTATTCAAATATGTTAGTTTTCCAAACTCTAGTAGAATTTTTTTTAACATCATAGTTATTACTAGGTTATAGGTACTATCGCTGCCATCCAAAAGTGAACGATTTTTTTTTATAGTTTGATATTTACTTTAAATCATAGGCGTCCTAAAATGTCAAAGTTTGACACTAGCGATAAAAAATTTATTGAAACTATTTTTTTTAAATGCCACATCTCTCTCCGATGCAGACAGCTAGGGCTATTGCAAAGCTAGAAGAAAATTGGTCGTTGGCTGCTGTGGCGAGAGAATTACATTGCAGTAAGACTTGCATCTTCAATATAAAGAGGGGTTGGCAAGAAAACAGGCTTGAGAGGCCAATGCGAATAGGTGTTGGAAAGGTTTCTTTACTAAAGTTTACTTTCACTTTAATAATGTATTAATTACTTCTCAGTCTCATTTTTATTATTACAACTTTTTATTATTAAAATAGTAACGCCTGCTGCACGAACGCCAATGAATACAGCCTGATTTAATCTAACGAAAAATACGGAAATTTTCACAAGCTATCGTTCACTTTTGGATGGCCGCGATTGTACCTACATATAAAGTTAAAACTATAATTGAAACTTAAGAAACATAGGTAATTTATATTTAAATTTATGCCCTTTATTCGCTGAATTTGTAATGGAATTTTAAAATCACTTTAAATAATATAAAAATATAATTAATAATTATAATTAATCAACTTAAGTACATAACATTTTTGGTTTACGATACAAAAATTTCCGATAATAATGCGGAATCTGGAAAAGTGCCCCGAATGCTTGCAGCGTTTCCACGTTGAATAGGTACCAAGGGAAATCAATATAAAAATAATTTTAATAAAATACATTAAAAGTTCTAGATGTTTGCCAGACTGTTTAGTTACTGGAAACAAAATTATAATCTTGTTTTCTTTGTTTTAGTTCAATACTCCAAACCTAAAAATAAGAATTTGGCAATATTTGAGTCGTCACATCATGAACCAGATTCTTGTAAGAACGTGATAATCCACCTTCAATAAGATTCGGATTATGTCATAAAAACACTACTAAACATTCAAAATTTGCGAAAAGTTCTAAACAAACCATTAATAAAATGTTTACTCGAACACAGCAAAATTAATTGGAGTTGACAAACACGACGCAACAAAATTTTATTGATGATTAACCGGGAAACTTTATTTACTAGTGTAAAATTATTTAAATAACCTTAATAGAGATCATCGTGTTCGTCGCTTAATTGCTCTGATTGTTTACAGCACTAGCGGGAAGTTGGCGATAAAAAATCTCAATAAATAGGGAGTTTAAGTGAGAATCGTTCAGTCGTAATCTGCCACCAAGATTGCCAATTACAATTGTTACAATGTTTAAATTAATATTTATACTTAGCGTAGGCTACCTCACCTTTCAGTATGCTTCGGCAGCGACAGGTAAAAATCTTTTCATTATTTTTATCATTATTTAACAAAAATTGTTATTTAAATTTTTTCAGACAAAGTGATCTGCTATTATCAGAGCTGGTCATCATCGTCTTTCGCTCCTAGCGACATCGACGCCAACATCTGCACTCACGTCAATTACGCATTTTTGGGCATCAAAAGCGACGGAAGTCTCCGTCTCGACGGCGACGACAGTAAGTTCCTTTCCGATTCTTGGTTCAGCGTCTATATCCGAGCTTTCAGATGTTATCAAGAAGCTCAGCGCAGTGAAGAAGAAGCATTCCAAGCTCAAGTTGTTGTTCAGCGTGGGAGGCTGGTCCGAGGGGTCTTCCACATTTTCATCGGTGGCGGGTAGTTCTACCAAAAAAGCGAAAATGGCGTCGAGTGCCATCGAGTTCTTGAAAAAATACAAGTTTGACGGTATCGACATAGACTGGGAGTATCCGGCCAAACGAGGAGGAAAATCTGCTGATAAGGTAATGCAAATAAAGGTTAAAAAAAATTGAAAGATTAATTGGTGAGTTTTTCAGAAAAATTTCGTAGATATGTTGAAAGTTCTTCGCAAGAAACTGAAAGCTAAGGGGTACTTGTTGACTGTAGCAGTGGGGTCAGGTCCAGAGAGTGACTCCTACGACGTGTCCAAAATTGCACAGTAAGTCTCAAAAAATAATTTTTGGATTTAAAATTCTCGTAAAAAAATTTACATTGCGAAAAGAATAGTGACCATTTTAATCCTAAAGTAAAGAAGTCCACCAAAAAATGTTTTTACAAATTAATTTTTTTAGACAAGTTGATTTCATCAACGTCATGACGTATGACTTCCACGGTGCCTCCGAAGGCAAAACTGGCCAAAACGCCCCTTTGTATGCTTCATCGAAGGACAGCAAGTGGGAAAAAGATAACGCCAACTCCGCTGCAGCTATGAAAAACTGGAAAAATAAAGGCGCCCCCACCAGCAAGCTTATCCTGGGGTTGGCTTTCTACGGCCACTCTTACAAACTGAAAAATTCCAAAAACCACAACTTGGGAGATCCCATAAGTGGAGATAACGGGCAGCTTGCATACAGCCAGGTCCTACTTTTTTCTTTTTTGTTGACGTCACGAGTATAACATATTCAATTTAGATCGTGCGTAACAGTTCTTAATTCCTGTTTTAGATTTGCAAATTGAAGGATGGATGGAAGGAGGTGTGGGACTCCCAGCAGAAAGTCCCCTACAAGTACAAGGGCACCACTTGGATCGGCTTCGACAATCCTCGCTCCATCAAAGAGAAGGTCAAGTACGCCAAAAAGCAAAAATTCGGCGGAGTGATGATGTGGGCCGTCGACCAAGATGACAAGAGCGGCTCTTGCGGCACCAAACACGCCCTGTTACAAGAAATTAAAAAGAACTTGTAAATAAATCACTTCGCTATTACAGAATCTTTTTTATTATAATTCAAAACTATCTCACATAATATTGTTTGAATTCAAATAATTATGACAAATACAAATAAAAAAGACGGTGCACATTGAGCCTGAACATTTAACTGTATAAATCGTCTTCAGGATCGTCTTGGAAATTGCCTTGGTCACCCCCTGTCCCTCCCGGAGCGGTGGGCCCGCCGGTTCCGGATGGGAAACGGAAGTTAGTACCGAAACCGCGCGACTGTTGTAATGTCTGTGCGAACATTTCGTATTTTCTGATGTCGTTGTCTGACACCGACCTCCGGGCGAATCGCATCGCCTCCTCGAAGTGAGCCCGGGTAATTTCCGGCACCGGATCGTCCTCGTCCAACTGAAAAATTGTCGCAAAAATCATAATCGTTGAAGTACAACGATGAGGTGCTACCTCTCACAAAGCACACACATTAACCACACGCACACAAAGCTTCTCGTTCTGATCGTTTCTACTCACGTCCATAGCAGCACTGTTGGGGTTCGTGGCCCTCTCGCGCTCCCTTCTGATTTCGCTTTCGATGCTCTGACGAATGGCTAATTTGCACGCCCGCTGACAGATCTCGGTCAAATCAGCACCCGAGAATCCGTGAGTAACCTTGGCTATGTAGCAAAGATCCACGTCTTTCGCTACTGGAGATTTGCGAAGATTCGCTTTGAATATTGCTTCTCGAGATTTCTCGTCTGGTAGTGGAATATAAATCAATTGATCTAAACGTCCAGGTCTCAAAATGGCTGGATCGATGATGTCTGCAAATGTCAACGGTCAATAAACTGTCGTTATTCGATCAAAGAATGATCTAACCCGGTCTGTTTGTGGCGCCGATGATGAACACGTTCTTCTTCGCGCCCATACCGTCCATCTCTGTTAAAATTTGATTAATAACTCTGTCGGCAGCGCCACCTGCGTCGCCTACGTTGCCTCCTCGAGATTTGGCAATCGAGTCCAGTTCGTCGAAGAACAAGACGCAAGGGGCCGCTGATCTGGCCTAAAAAATCATTAATCAAACGATCACTTTTTCTCTTTACATGCAATGCAATAAACAATGTTATTTGAAATATTTTTAATAAATTCAAAATTACTAAACTGAAACAACAGCAAGTGATGCCAACATACTGTTATATTGACAGTACGGATGTCGTTGAAAAACTATAGTTTCATTTTCGGCTATAATACAGGGTCTCTATAAATGATTGTCTGGTCAAGCCAGCCTTGGAAAAATATTTTACTGTTCCGCTTTTTTGAAACCGATGCCAAATTCTAGTTCGTTTTCACGGTCATTTCTGACATTAGTGACTGACGTTTCGTTTGCGCTTGTCAGTCGAGTTTTGGTTCCTTATATTCGTTTTATCGCAGTTAATCACAGTTAATATACACCAAAAATCAGTATTTTTCAATAAAAATTGCAAGTACGTCCGCTTTTAGAGGTAAATACACTGGCAAAATTTGTGAGGTTATGCTTTAATGTTTTATGTTTTATTTTAGCTTTATTTTCTTTACAATGGTTTATTCTGTTGAACAGAACACGTTCATTGTTGTTTTTTACTTTCGAAATGGAAGGTTTAATAATGGGGAATTATCTGTTTGTAAAAATGAATTCCATCAAAATATCTGAACAACATTGTGAACAGATTTTTAACAATCAGAACAATTAGCAGGGGTAAATCATTAGGACGAGCACCAGTATCTGATGAAATACTCAAGGATTTGAAAGAAATGGTGGAAAAGACTACAGATATCAATAGCCTGTTTATCTCAACAATCTGGTGTACCACCATGCACTTGTCACAAAATCATTAAAAATAGGCTACAACTGCATCTTTATAAAATTAGTGTTGTACAAGAACTCCAACCTGCAGATTATCAAAGTTGTGTTCAGTTTGAAAATCACCTCAATTTCATAATTTGGAGTGCTGAGAATCCACACCAATTTGTAGAGACTCCTTTACATGTTTTGAAAATTGGTGTGTGGAACTGTGGATAGCAGTGTTGCTATACCCTTAACTAAGAAAAGCTGCAAAATATTTTTGAAAATAAATGAACAATTGTCAAGTGTTTAGAAGTTAATGGGGGACATTCTCAATCTATTTTATAAAAAAATACCTATTTGTTATCGTTTTCTAGTATTGTAAATTATGTTGTTGAATACATTTGATTTTATTGAAAAACCAGTAAGACTTACTTGTTATGAAAAACACTGTTATTTATATTGGAAGAAAAAATGGGAGTCAATACCATATTCGACAATTCAGTCTAGGTCGTATTTACCACTAGCATAAAACAAGAAATGTGAAAGCACTAAAGCAGACAAAAAGGCAGTATCAAGTATTGTATTGTGGTATACGAGGACAAGGTGTTCTCAATATTTATCTGTTTGGATTTGTTCTCATACCAATTCCTGTACAGTGTGTGGCGGTACGATGGGGGCAATAATTGTTCCCCTGTGGGTGTTGATATTAAATAATGAATACATTAATGTTAGCAAGAGGAAAGCACAGTTGAAACTTGTCTCTGGTTAAAAGCCAACAACCTAACCTGAAAATGTGACATTCATTAATTGCCGAACAAAGCGGCACATTCAAAATTTGACAACTTTTCATGGCTGGCTGGACCCGACAATCATTTATAGAGACCCTGTATAACTAGTGGTATGATTATTATCGATGATATTATGAGTGAAATTGAGCTGTCCTGCTTCAATTTAATGATTAATCATACCACGTGTTATATTCGATGAGACAATATAATGAATGCAATTATTCATTTACTTGTCAAACTGAAAAATTTATTTCAATCAAAAATCGTATTGACGAAAGTAAACAAGATAATAATGTTTTTGTCTTTTATTATCGCTGTGATGAATGTGACTTTTTTTCTTAATAATATTTCCCACGATCTCGACCACGACCTGTATTTTAACCAGCCTGTTCAAAAGTGTAGTTTGAGCGATCCCCGCAGAACGCTAGTGTACAAGCGCTTTTTGGGGATATTAATCTTAAGTTTTTGTCACCGAGAATTTTTCTTGTTCAAATGACATTTTAAATTTGAAGTTAAAAAACACCTTGTTTTTTGCTGCTTTGAAATTAAATTTGTGAATTTTTTCCTCATTGTTCGTTGTTTTTGTGTTTAGTGTTGTTCTTTTCTTTGTTATATTGCGTACTGATTATTACTTTCAGTGAAGCGCCCGTTTCTCGGAAACATTTTCATAATGCATTTTTAATGAATTGAACAGACCGATTATAATACAGCAGGTCGTAATATTTCCACTTGTTTTATTGTCATTATTGACAGCTGACATAAATTTCAAATTTAAACGTCTTGATTTTTGTAATGTAATGAAGTCATTTATTCAGCAATTTGCGGGCGTAAATAATGCCTTTTGCACCCTAATGCCTAAAAGAACAACATTGGCAACCAACAACGTTACCCTTGATTTTTGAGAACGAATCATGTCATTTATTTTTTCCCTGGGCCCTTGTGTTTATAATTCCGCCGCGGGCCAAAATCACCTCCTTCACGTGACATACAGTTGCGGACACGGAGTCAAATTTATGTCAATTCAAAAAATGTCAATGTAAGCCACTCTTTATTGTCATTATGATTGACGTTTGAAACTATTTGACATTTGAAAGTTTATTTTTGGCATGTGAGTTGCACCTAAAGCCAGTTTTACATTTCTATGTCAATGGAATGACAAATCGTCCAAGATTCCATGTCCGCAATAGTACTATTGGGGACACGGAAAACTGGGCAGATGTGTCATTCAATTGTTAAAATTTTTAAACCATTCCTTAGCTACTCATAACCAAGCTTAAGTTAATTTGACAGTTTTTTTGAAAATATCAATCATAATGAGGGTAAAGGTGCATTTACATTGACACTTTTTGAAATGACAATAACAGACTGCCCAGGATTCCATGTCCCTCATTGTACAAGTCACCAGTTTTATTGCCAACTCAAACAGTAAGAGCGCGTTCATAAAATATGGGCGAAGGTAGAGTGTGGGGAATATCACGTGACTGCAGTGTCACTCCGGCATTATGAACGGAATCGGGTAAACGCGTGTTTTTTGTTTTTGTAAATGTCAACATTGTCAACTCACATTTAATTGTCATTTATTTAACCACCTGCTTAAATGAAGATCAACAGATTAAAAATGCAATTTGACGAAAGAAAAAGAAAATTAATTGTTTCTGGGGCATTTTGTTCTGCAAAAAAACGTTTTTTCCCTGTAAATTTGTTATCACCGGATTCAATACAGGAAGGGGAAGAGGAGAATATAAGTGTGGTTGCACAAGGAATACCTTTAAGAATTGGATATGTTGAACGGATTGCACCAGGGTTAACCAACAGATAATTTCAAATGCATTGCAGTCAGCCATTCCAGTTTCGAAAATGTTGTCCCCATTGTTGAAAACATAATTAAAAAATGTAGTATAAAAATACCTTAGAACATATTTTTTTCACGCAGCCGCCGCTTCACTGCCGCCAGATATTTGACAGACGCCAAATATGACGTATGGGTAATTTCTCCCGCACCGCTAGACATCGGTAACATGGGCGGCACACTCCTTGTGTCACTCTAAACATTTGTGAACGATCTGGGGTAGCGTGATTATTCCCCCAATTTTAATTTGTGAACGGCGTTTGGGTGACCCACGGGTAACCTTTATACCTACCCAGAGTATTTATGAACGCGCTCTAATTGTTGCTCACGCGGTATTATGCAATAATGGTTATGAGCATTTCTCGATTTATGTAATTTAAGGTAATTTTGATTAATTATTTTTTTATGGACAACTGTGATGAGAGTAAATGTATGTTACTTATTAAGTTTTTCCGTTACGAGTGCAAAGTTTTGTTATAAATCCTACTCGTATCTACCTATCCATCCATAATGGTACCGACCTTGTCGAAGATGTCTCTGACATTGGCTTCCGATTCGCCGAACCACATCGTCAGAAGCTCCGGTCCTTTGACCGAGATGAAGTTGGCCTGGCACTCGTTGGCGATGGCCTTGGCCAACAGGGTCTTACCGCAACCTGGCGGTCCATAGAAGAGTACTCCACGAGACGGCTGCATTCCGAACTTGAGGAACTTATCCGGATGCTCGACCGGATACTGGACCAACTCTTGGAGTTCTTTTTTGACGTTGTGCAAACCGCCGATGTCCTCCCAGGTGGTGTTGGGCACCTCGACGACGGTTTCTCTGAGCGCGCTCGGGCTGCTCTTCGTCATGGCGTAACGGAAATTTTCCATCGAGACGGCCAACGAGTTCAGCACTTCGGCGTCGACCTGATCGTCGTCCAGATCGATAAGGTCCATCTTCTCGCGGATCTGTTGGAGCGCGGCCTCCGAACAGAGAGATGCCAGATCGGCACCGACGTGACCGTGAGTCTCTGCCGCAATCTGCTCCAAGTCGACGTCGTCGGCGAGCTTCATGTTCTTCGTGTGGATGCGCAGCACTTCCAACCGTCCGGTGGCGTCGGGGATGCCGATATCTATCTCTCTGTCGAAGCGGCCGAAGCGACGCAGGGCCGGGTCGATGGAGTTCGGTCTGTTCGTGGCTGCCATGACGATGACGTGGGAGCTCTTCTTCATGCCGTCCATCAGGGTCAGCAGTTGCGAGACGATGCGTCTCTCGACCTCGCCGTGGGTTTTTTCTCGTTTGGGGGCGATCGCGTCCAACTCGTCGATGAAGATGATGGCGGGTGAGTTCTTGTCCGCTTCTTCGAAGGCTTTACGCAGATTGCTCTCGGATTCGCCGGCCAGTTTGCTCATGATTTCCGGGCCGTTTATCAAGAAGAAGAACGCGCCGGTCTCGTTGGCCACTGCTCTCGCGATTAAGGTCTTTCCCGTACCTAAATTACACAACAAATATTAAATCTTACACATTGGCCAATCCATTCATTTGTAAGTTAACTTTGGATAGTTGCACCAACGCCAGTTTAAGTTAACTGTGGGTTAAAATGCTTCGTTACTTTACCTATTGTTATCGTTATAACAATGTTTTCGCATACATACATATTTTAATCTGCAGTTAAATTTAACTCTCGTTGGTGGAACCGGCCCTTAATACGACAAATTAAAAAAAAAATCTCTAAAATGTTTTTGTAGCATATTCCAAGATATTTTTTACGATAACCTATTTAAAAAAGAGGAGCTGTTAAATTATTGTCCTCGGATGACTCATTAGCTTCATTCAACGAAGATGTTGCTGAAGAACTTAAAAAAAAACATCCTTCACCATCTCGCGAACTTTTTTTCCCAGACCCTTTCAAACCAGGAGACATTAGTTTAATAGTCAATGAGCAAAACGTTCGAGAAGCTATCAGTTCATTTCCTGCCGGTTCTTCACCAGGTTTAGATGGCATGAGACCACAATACTTGAAAGATATCATATCTTTGTCAGCGGGTGAAGCAGGTCAGAAGGCACTAAGAGCTTTAACCAAACTGTGCAATTTTTTATTATCTGGGCAACTTCCTTCAGAAATCTGCAATTTATTGTATGGCGCGTCTTTATGTGCCCTTAACAAAAAAGATGGAGGAATTAGACCGATCGCTATCGGAAACTATTTGCGAAGATTGACCTCAAAGCTAGCCTGTTTTCAAAGTCGAAATATTGTAAATTCGTATTTATCTCCACACCAACTTGGAGTTGCAACTAAACAAGGATGCGAAGCAGTAATTCATACCACACGAACCTTTGTTAATAACGATCAAAACCGTGGCAAAGTTCTTCTTAAATTAGATTTCAAAAATGCCTTTAACTCAGTCGAACGGGATTGTATTCTGAAAGAAGTCCAATGTCATACCCCACTTCTGTACCCTTATCTTTATCAATGCTATAGAAATCCTTCAACTTTATTTTTCGGTAATCATTTAATTTCTTCTTCTGTTGGAGCTCAGCAAGGAGATCCCTGCGGTCCCATGATTTTTAGTCTTGCCATTCAACCAATTATTTTATCTTTGGATTCTCAAATGAATATATGGTATTTAGATGATGGAACCTTAGCTGATTACCCAGAAGTAGTTTTATCCGACTTTAAGAAAGTTATAAATTTATCTCAGGAAATTGGCCTTGAATTAAACTTTAACAAATGCGAGATCTTTAGCTGTTCTGGAGACACAGATTTAAAAGTCATAAAGGAATTTCAAAATTTTGCACCAGGCATTAAAATCTGTGACCGAGAAAGTTTATCTCTTTTAGGCTCTCCAATCTTTGACCAAGGTTTCAAAAACACCGTCGAAAAAACTATAATTACAGTTGAAAATCTTTTAAACAAAGCTGAACTCCTTAACAGACACGTGGCTTATACTTTAATCAAAAACTGTCTTTTCATACCAAAATTTAATTTTTTATTAAGAACAACTCCATTTTGGAAATTTTCTAATTATGTTAATTCAATTGATTCTTCTTTAAAGTCTTGTTTAGAGAGAATACTTAATTTACGTTTAACTGATTTACAATGGCGTCAGTCCACTTTACCGATTAGATTTGGTGGTCTGGGAATTCGTCGCATTTCCGATATTTGCCTCCCTGCTTTCCTATCTTCAATTAATGGGGTTAAAAAGCTTGTTTCTTTATTACTAAACTCAAAGGATAATGAGCTTAATATTCACCATTATGATGAAGCTTTAGCAGCCTGGGGTGTAGCAAATGAGAACGAAATACCAACAATTCCACAATTTCAGAAGAATTGGGATAATATTAATATCAAAGGAATAATTGCCAATGACTTAATCTTTAATTCACCTAGAGACTTGGCTCGTTTTAAAGCTTTGCAATGCAGAGAATCAGGATCTTGGTTACATGCAATACCTTCTCCTAATATTGGTACTCTTTTAGATAACACTTCCTTCCAAGTTTGTATTGGTTTAAGATTGGGTTGTAATCTTTGTACACCTCATATTTGCAAATGCAATGCGAAAGTTGACGAAATTGGCACCCACGGTCTAAGTTGTTTCAAAAGCAGTGGTAGATTTTCAAGACACACTGAAATTAATTCCATTATCAATCGGTCTTTAACTTCAATTCATGTGAATTCAACTTTAGAACCAAACGGACTGTCTCGGGATGACGGAAAACGCCCAGATGGGATGACTTTAGTACCGTGGATTAAAAGTCAACCTTTGGTTTGGGACGTTACTGTTGTAGATACACTTGCAGACAGTTACGTATTGAAATCATCTGAAGTCTCAGGTTTTGCCGCTGAAATGGCTTGCAAACGCAAACATAGCAAATATAGTTCAATCATTTCGTCAAACTACGTGTTTAAAGGTTTAGCATTTGAAACCTTAGGCCCTTGGTGCAAAGAAGCCATCGATTTCATTAATGTCATCGGAAACCGACTTATCGCGGAATCAGGCGATTCAAAATCAAAGAAATTCCTTTTCGAGAGGATTTCCCTTGCCATTCAACGTGGAAACGCTGCAAGCATTCGGGGCACTTTCCAGATTCCGCAATATTATCGGAAATTTTTGTATTATAAAACAAAAATGTTTATGTAATTATGTTATAATATAATATTGTTTATTTATTTAAAAAAATCTCTGAAATAAATGGATAAGCTTCACTTTACACAATTCGTTAAAAGTACAAGATTTAAGTTCTTTCGGATTTTTACACATCTTTGCATACTGACAAAATCAAAAATAAATAGCAATTTAAAAAAAATTAAGATCTTTAAATATACAGTGTCATTTAAAATCTAGTTATAAAAAAATAGCTGCTTCCAATGTAGAGGAAAATGTACATTTTTTTGTTGTCAAAACCTTTCTTCCCCTAATCAGATTAATTTTTTTGTTCTCTTCAAGACGATAACATCGTCCTTGTTGATTCGTCTTTATTTCTCTTTTGGTGTTATACTTTTTTGGTTTAATGTCTCATTTTGACTACAACGATGTCGTTTAACCTTATTGTAACGATTTCCGTCAAGATCGAAAAGATAAATCTATTCGAAGCTTATCGATACTCTACGCCTTAATGTATCGGGCATTCAAATGACATCCTGGGCTGAGTAGGCGTTGAAAAAATTAAACCGTTTAGAACAGTGTAAAGTTTGAATTTCCCGCCGTTTGACACGAATGAGATTTGTTTATGTTTAATCGGGACATAATTGAACGTGTTTGTTTTCAGCAAAGGGTGCCCTTAGATATTTGCTTCGAGAATAGGAATCGTTACGTTATTCTATTTTTGATGTAAAATTTTTGGCTCTAAATTTTAGGTTAGCTGTCAACATACTCCAATTAATCTACGCTTTAAAAAAGCACAAGAATTGACGGTTTCCAACGCCTTCCCAGCCCAGGATTTCATTTGAACGCGCGATGTAATGTCTGAACAGTTGTTATTGCCTTTTAAATTTCTCCTTAAATATTTCTAGAAGCAATTATATTATATTTAAAAACTATTCATCTATGGTGTGGTTGCCGAAGCTGTGGAGTAATAAAATCGCGTCATTGTTACCTGCATTTACAAACTCGCTCTGCTACGACGACACTTGCCAACCTGAAGTCAGTTTTGAAAGAGACAAAGGGCCGTATGAATAAAATTGAGTATGTGCTCATACTTCACTTTTTGTGAGCATTTGCTTAAAATACATGAATAAAAATTCTATCATTTGCTTTTGCTAAAAGTAAAAGGACACGATTTGAGCATTTACTTCAACTTTAAGCTCTTGCTCATTTTTTGAGGAAATTGTATGAATAAAATGAAGTACATAAATGCTTCAGTTGTTGAGTATTTACTCCAAAATTTGTGATGCTAGTCAAAACGAGAATCATCAACACAAGTAAGACACCGTTTTACGTTAAATCTTTAAAAAGATGGCAGATTTTGTTCGCGTCAGAAATGTTAAAAGTTATAAAATAAGACGCGAGCCTGTAAACACTGATTTTAAAGTTTTAAAGTATTGTGACAAGAATAGTAATAATTGTTCCAAATTCATACAATATAACACAAAAATTAATAAATATTTAGAGCTCTCCGTTGCTATGAGAAATCTTTGGTGTTTAGAAAAAATTTCGATTTTACCACTTGTAATTTCAGCAACGGGAATAGTACCGCAATCTCTTTTTAAAAATTTAAAAATTCTGGATTTAGATAACACATTGGTAGTTGAAATTCAAAAAGGTATATTATTATACTCATGTCACATCGTGAGGAAGTTCCTTAACATTGACACAGAACATAATACACAACAAAGTCAAAATGCGGAGGCGAGACGCCGGTAATTATGTTGATAAGCACTGCACTATTCTTGATAGTAATATCCGTAATAGTGTATGTACTGCGGCAAAATTGCCGTGCCGCCGGGTGGGGGTGGGATACGAAAAATGCGTTATTATTGTTATTATCTGCCTGCCTCCCATCTTCAAATTCGTCTCTCCTGTTTTCTGGAAGAAGAGTCTTCCGCTTCGTATTTTATTTTTAGCCGCTAGACACACTCTTATACTGGGTTCGCTCGCAGTTGACGTTGAAAAACACACAAATTTTGGATGTGCCGCAGCCTCGCAACATGAGACAAACTAGTAGACTGATTTCCGGCGGTAACAGCTACCGTCACATATCGGCGATATTAATCTGATTCATGTTATGAAGCTTGAGGTACATTAAACTACGCCACCAACGCCAACTGCGATGGGACAATAATTTATAATAACTCTGTACTTTGAGCAAATGCTTCGTTAAAAAAAAACGCGCCTTATTGCTCTACCTCTGTGTTATTGTAGAAAAGAGTAAAAAGTACAAAAACAATAAAAATTCACCATTTCTACATGCTGTAACTACGAAACTCTTGATCTGACAAAAAAAAAACATAAAGAACAAAAAATGTAGAGCATTGTATGGTCTATATTTGTATAATAACTTAGATAGACGTCCCTATTTCGCACGAGTAATGAAATAATCCCAAAAAAGTGATTTTTCACCCTTATTCTCCAATATGGCGGAGCGAGCGGTAACCCCCCAAGGTGGCAAATGCAGCAATATTAATAGTATGCCTAATAGATGATACCTGTCAAGTGTAAACTTTTATGTACCTTTTGTCAGGTAAAACCTACCTATTGATTGGACTAGTTTTAACTGATTTGATTGAGATCCATTTGATTTAATTTTCTTAAGCATTTGCTCATACAAGTGAGGTATTCGCTTCGAAGTAAAAGGTTATTCATACAATCCGAAGTAGATTCTTTTACTTCCATTTTCTACTTTCAGCATTTACTTTAACTTTATACTTATACTTTGAGCAAATGCTTTAATTTTATTCATACGACCCAAAGTGTAAATGAGAAATTCAAATAACTTGTCTTATTACGTTTTATCTCAAGATCTTGCAACACTAGCTTTGCTGTTGTGCATGTGATCACTCCATAGTTTCAGTAACCAGAACGTACGTGGTTGTCTTCCAATGGTGTGTGTTACGATTTAAATTTCGCGGTAAATCGTAAAGGCGAGAACGTTCTAGAACATTCCAGAACGGGCTCTCGGACCCCGACTTCCGGTACCGGCCGCGTCAAGTAGGCGAGAGGAGGGGAAAAAGATATAAAGGTGGAACCGACGCCATGAAGGGGCTCTCGACAGGTTCTCGACAGGTTCTCGACTAGTGCAGGAGAGGTTAAGACCGATCCGTGTGTGAGTGTCGTGTTCGAAGGGGGAGATAAGGGGGTGTTTTAGTGTGCAACAGGAGCTGGCGAACCCGTGGAGGAAGACCAAATCGGCTGGAAAATCATCTTAGAAGAATCCCGACCGAATCGCCGCGGCGGATAAAGGCTTCCTTCACGAGGGTCAACGACCCTACGCCAAGCGGAGTAATTTCGTCATCCTGTTGGACCGGCGTCATCCCCAAGGACCCCTCCGGAGAGCAGGACCTCACACAGGACTGTCCCTGGCCGAGGAACCCGAGCCCAGGAGCAACACGTATCTGGCAAGGTCCTCCAGCGTCTTTCTTTCTGTAGTCCGCCATCTTGGCTCATTTCTTTTACATTAATACATGTTATCAGACCGGGAGTGACCTCGCCAGAGACGACGCGCTCGCTGGGTCTCAACGTTTTTTTGATATCATCTTATCACTTTGCCTTGTAGTTTTTCCACCTTTTCACCGGGGCCCAAGGCCTTACAGTTCACGTTTTCCTCTGGGAAGGGTCGAGGGGAGGAAGGACCCGAGGACTATCCGAGGATACGGGCGGCGTGATTGATCAGCGGCGGAAGAAGGACTCGGAGGACCTTCCTCCAGCTCCGTTCTTCCCAGGACTCATCTTTTAGATTCCAAATCCCAGGCCCGGTGTAAGGGAAGTTTTGAAAAAATCTTTTTTTATCTTAAATTTGTGACTTATTAATTTAGAAGTTTAGCCTGGTAGTACCGGCACTTTTTGTGAATATCACTAGTTGTTTAAGCGCCATCAGCGTATCATTTTGGAACACTTCTGGACTTCATTTCCTTTCATTTCACATCTTACCATTACTTTTGAACCTTTTGAATTGTTAATCTTATTTTTTTTTGTCGTAAGAGTCAAAGCTTTAACTTAGTTTTCAGTGTAACATTTTGAGTTAAATTCTAATATCTCCCTTGTTAGACTACAGTGTATCGCCCGCAGTGGCATCTAGGTTGGCTTTATTTCATTAATTTGTCTCACTGTATATCTAAGAAACGAGGATTAAACTTAGTTATTAATATCATCTGTGTTTCTATCCAACACCTGGTATAACACCGTGTTTGTAAATCAGCATTTGTACTTTTCTACAGTCTTGCTCTCGAGACGTTAGTGTGTATGTGTGCCGGACCTGGAGACAATCAGTCACGAAAAGCGTTATTTTAAATTATCCCCGGAGTAGTTGGGAAATTTAAATTTTTACCAGTTGTGGTAGAGAATAATAACGTAACATGGGGGCTCAACCGGGATATTTATTGGACTGATTGGCTCCGGTCTTGGTGGTTACACGCCTCGAGAGTACAGAGGTCACGGTGTTGCCAGGAGTTGGAAGGAACCTTGGTAAGATTCCATATTAAAGTGTTGCCTTGAGAATTTGAAGGTGTTGTTGCCGTTCCGTCGGCGTGATGAGGAGAGCTGTTGTCCCCGGAGTTTCCGAAGGAGAACCGAAGTTCGCCGTCAACGGAGAAGTTTCCGTTTGGGACTTTCTCCATGGTGGAGGGCCGCAGTTGGCCATGGCTCGGGTCATTGGGGGCCGTGATGGGGTTTCGTTTGGAGAGGTGCGTGCTGCCCGGAGGAGCAATACCCGGGAGCCCGACCTAGAATCGCTGCGGTGTATTCTGGAACCCCAGACACGGACGGTACTGCGGAGTCCTCTGAGCACAACTGGCGTCTTCGTCCACCTGGAGGAGAACCTAAGGGACGAGGTACCAAAGACGAGCGGACCTAGGGGAAGTCTTGGAGCGCCGGTGACGCAGTTGCCACATTCACGTCGGGGGACAGGTAGCACCGGAAGGGTGAGACAAAATGAAGTACCGGGAGGTTCACACGGTCGTAGCACTCTCGTCGAGAATTTTTGTGTTCGTCAGTTGTTGAAATATTTTCCCGTTTGTTTTCTTGTCGGAGATTTCACGGGTTCTGGGACTTCGGAGTTTTGGTTATTGGGACGGTTAGCGCTCGGGAGAAGACATCGGATGCGGATGTACCGGAATTTCACCGGAGCGAGCGGCTAACGCGCGGCCCACATTTTGGTTCAGTCTCAGAATTTTCGTGCGTCGAAGCCGTGAAATGTTTCGTTTCGTTTGTTTTGTCGTTTTCGTTTTTCGTTTTGTGTCATACCTCGCCCGCCCCATTGGGTGGAAGGAAGGGCGAGAGGCTGGTCACACGGGGTTGTCTCAACACCATGACAACAAAGGGGACCCCTCAAATTTATTAGGGCGGTTGGATGGAGTGCGAGGCAGGTCTCAATACGCGCAATTCACATCTCAACCCATTCGGTTACGAGAAAAATACCGATGCGCGACAGTAATAAGATAAACAAAGGACGGTGATCGCCGCGACGCGACGTGTGGTATCTTGGACGCGACTCGACGCTACGTGATAAAGTACTTCGGTGTACTATTCGAGTGGAGACGCCACTGGGGCGGTTCCTACCCCGAGTTGCTCTCGTGAGAGTACGAAACGAGAGTAGTTGACAAAGACGTTCGGTCGTCGTAGGTGGAAGTACTCGGAAGGTGGACGCGCCCCGTGTGCGATGATACGTGGTCGAGGACATGCGCCAAGATAACCAAAAATTTATTCGGATGTGACATTTTTAAATTACAATCTCAGATTGTCAAACAGACTCGTTTTATTAAATCGCAAGATTTTGCTACGTGCGGACGCATCGTCGTCCGGGCATTTCTTTTCGTGAGTGGTGTTGGAGTCGCACTCAAAAATTTTCATTACCGGATCGGAGATCCTACAGTTTTATAGGGCGGTTGGATGGAGTGCGAGGCAGGTCTCAATACGCGCAATTCACATCTCAACCAATTCGGTTACAAAAAAAATACCGATGCGCGACGGTAATGAGATAAACAAAGGACGGTGATCGCCACGACGCGACGAGTGGTATCTTGGACGCGACTCGACGCTACGTGATAAAGTACTTCGGTGTACAATTCGAGTGGAGACGCCACAGGGGCGGTTCCTACCCCGAGTTGCTCTCGTGAGAGTATGAAACGAGAGTAGTTGACAAAGACGTTCGGTCGTCGTAGGTGGAAGTACTCGGAAGATAGACGCGCCCCGTGTGCGATGATACGTGGTCGAGGACGGGCGCCAAGATAACCAAAAATCTATTCGGATGTGACCTTTTAAATTACAATATCAGATTGTCAAACAGACTCGTTTTATTAAATCGCAAGATTTTGCTTCGTGCGGACGCATCGTCGTCCGGACATTTCTTTTCGTGAGTGGTGTTGGAGTCGCACTCAAAAATTTTCATTACCGGATCAGAGATCCTACAGTTTTATCGGGAGGTTGGTTGGGAGCGCGGCAGGTCACTTTCGCGATTTTTTTTTTGGTATAAGTACACCGGTTCGGCTCGCCGTCGAAGAGCGAACGGTCGCGTAGTCAACATCTGGGGGGCAACAAGTGAGTCGTTGCGTTTTTGCGTTTTCCATCTTTGTCTGGTTGTTGCGTTTCGTGAACCCGAGGAGTTTCTAGTTCGCAAGGGGCGAACGTTGTGTTTTCGGACGTAGTGTCGTCAAGATTGAGGACCCGGTGGACGGTAGCGTGGTCGTCGACGTGGTGCGCGGACGGTCCGGGGCGAAAGAAGGAGAATCGTGGTGAGGTTCATGTAGGGTCGAGTGTCCTCAGGAGGGCCGAAGGTTGAACGGTCGGGGAACTCGTCGCCATAGCGCTGCGGCGGATTTAGGACCTCACGCACGGAAGGCCGAGAGTGGTTGAACGCGTTGATGCGGATTTGGTTCCTCGCTCTTGCTCTAGATCTTCGCGCCTTCCACGCGACGAAGAAGAACTTCCACCGTGATGTCGTACCGTCCCGGGAAATAAGTCGGTTTTTGACGACGAGCGCGCCGGTTTTCTTTTGGATTTCGTAGCTCGGGGGAACGAACGCACAATCATCGACGTGGGGCACGGGCGAAGAGCGCGCCGAAAGGTTTCCAGCGACTCTCGAACTTGACCCACCGATGTTGACAAACTTTTAAATTTTTCGTTGTGTCGTTTCAGAAACTTGTGCTCGGTTGTGACAGCATCGGCTACACAGCAGCACATGGGGGGTTTTCAGTTTTTCATTTCGTTTGGGATTTCAGCTTGTAATAGATCCTTCAGATCGTATCAATATGGCGGTACTATAACCGGCAAGGTCGAGTCCAGCGACCTGGGGCTTCACCCCAAACCGCAACCATCGCCTGGACTTATAATGATAATAAAAACACTATGCGAACAATCGACTTTACTACGTTTGGGCATCGCTCAACTTTCGCTCGGAACCGCTTTTATAAAAATTTCGCTCCGCTCAATTTTTATCATTTAGGGGAGGTCGTGTGTTACGATTTAAATTTCGCGGTAAATCGTAAAGGCGAGAACGTTCTAGAACATTCCAGAACGGGCTCTCGGACCCCGACTTCCGGTACCGGCCGCGTCAAGTAGGCGAGAGGAGGGGAAAAAGATATAAAGGTGGAACCGACGCCATGAAGGGGCTCTCGACAGGTTCTCGACAGGTTCTCGACTAGTGCAGGAGAGGTTAAGACCGATCCGTGTGTGAGTGTCGTGTTCGAAGGGGGAGATAAGGGGGTGTTTTAGTGTGCAACAGGAGCTGGCGAACCCGTGGAGGAAGACCAAATCGGCTGGAAAATCATCTTAGAAGAATCCCGACCGAATCGCCGCGGCGGATAAAGGCTTCCTTCACGAGGGTCAACGACCCTACGCCAAGCGGAGTAATTTCGTCATCCTGTTGGACCGGCGTCATCCCCAAGGACCCCTCCGGAGAGCAGGACCTCACACAGGACTGTCCCTGGCCGAGGAACCCGAGCCCAGGAGCAACACGTATCTGGCAAGGTCCTCCAGCGTCTTTCTTTCTGTAGTCCGCCATCTTGGCTCATTTCTTTTACATTAATACATGTTATCAGACCGGGAGTGACCTCGCCAGAGACGACGCGCTCGCTGGGTCTCAACGTTTTTTTGATATCATCTTATCACTTTGCCTTGTAGTTTTTCCACCTTTTCACCGGGGCCCAAGGCCTTACAGTTCACGTTTTCCTCTGGGAAGGGTCGAGGGGAGGAAGGACCCGAGGACTATCCGAGGATACGGGCGGCGTGATTGATCAGCGGCGGAAGAAGGACTCGGAGGACCTTCCTCCAGCTCCGTTCTTCCCAGGACTCATCTTTTAGATTCCAAATCCCAGGCCCGGTGTAAGGGAAGTTTTGAAAAAATCTTTTTTTATCTTAAATTTGTGACTTATTAATTTAGAAGTTTAGCCTGGTAGTACCGGCACTTTTTGTGAATATCACTAGTTGTTTAAGCGCCATCAGCGTATCATTTTGGAACACTTCTGGACTTCATTTCCTTTCATTTCACATCTTACCATTACTTTTGAACCTTTTGAATTGTTAATCTTATTTTTTTTTGTCGTAAGAGTCAAAGCTTTAACTTAGTTTTCAGTGTAACATTTTGAGTTAAATTCTAATATCTCCCTTGTTAGACTACAGTGTATCGCCCGCAGTGGCATCTAGGTTGGCTTTATTTCATTAATTTGTCTCACTGTATATCTAAGAAACGAGGATTAAACTTAGTTATTAATATCATCTGTGTTTCTATCCAACACCTGGTATAACACCGTGTTTGTAAATCAGCATTTGTACTTTTCTACAGTCTTGCTCTCGAGACGTTAGTGTGTATGTGTGCCGGACCTGGAGACAATCAGTCACGAAAAGCGTTATTTTAAATTATCCCCGGAGTAGTTGGGAAATTTAAATTTTTACCAGTTGTGGTAGAGAATAATAACGTAACATGTGTAACACTCGTCATGTGATGCTCAATTTCTTGTCGACAAAATTCAGAAAAATTCATTAAATTCTTTTTCATACAACTGACATTAAAAGTGACGTTTTTAGTGGAAGCTAATTTGATTAAAAATTGCTCTTTATAACTTACCGTGTTAAAAGTATTTTTTCTATAATTGATTCAAAAAATTAAAATTCACGCATAGTTATCTGTGCCTGAAGTGGGTCATTTTCTGACGTGTATTTTTTTTTTTTCATTGTTAGTAAGATCGAAACCATAGAAACCATACAAAACAGTGTGTGAAATGCAATTTCACGCATACGACTATTTCTGTTTTTCATTTCACGCACTGTTTTTTATTAGTTACCTAGCAACATGGTCACTGCATTGAAACTTCAGACTTCCTTCAAAAATTTGAATTTTTAATTTAAATTTTTTGAATCAATTATAGAAAAAATATTGTTTATATTTCGTGCGCGAAAATGTTTTTGTGCATTCAAAGGCTTATACTGCCTCGACCTTCGTCTCGGCGTAAAAGACCTTTTCAAGCACAAAAAACACTCTCTTCGCGCACTTAATATAAAAATAACTATTTTAACATTAGTAAAAAAAAACTTTTAACACTAGTTTTTTTTTTTTTTTTTTAATTTATAAATGTTAAAGTGACTCTATTTGCCGCTTTTTCAATATCTGCGGGAAATCTGTCGTCGATATCGGCATCGCTAACGTCGTTTTCTTTGCATTCCATGTTTACGAATGCAATAATGTGACCTTTCTAATAAACAAATGTCAATACAAGACTAGCTAAGTACCTGATTTTTGCCGCAGAAATTAAAATAAACATCAAAAATACGACTGGGTTTTTTAATGCAATGCAAACCAGTTGTATAAAAAATAGATGTATGATGGACGTGTTAAAAGTGATTTTATTTTGTTCGTGGGGTTGGTCAACTCGCTGCGCTCGTTTCCCAATCTACCCGCCTTACAAAATAAAATCTCACTTTTAACACTTACATCATAAATAACTATTTTACTGTGGTTTGGCATAGTAAAAATTAAAAACTATTATACAGTCACCTAAGAATTATAACGTTAGTCTGCAGGTCGAAAAGGTTGAATAACTGAGCAAAAATAATTAAGGTAAAATAAAACAAACCTTTAAGCGTCGGTCTTTGGTTTGAGATATTCAACAGGACAACATTTGATTTGTTTCCAATGTCCAATTTTAACTTTCCTTAAAATAATGTTTTTTCGTTACTGTTTGTTTTGTTAGATCAGCAATAATTAATAATTTGGTATAGGTTTATTAACAACGCACACTGCTAATTTCAATTAGCAGTCATTTAGTTTTGAACCAACAATAACAGTAAAAACTTTTAAAACCAGTTCTGCATTTAATAACACGATGGGAGGGTACCAGGTGGTGTATCTTGAGACTCCGTAGCAGTTTTCTCATTATTGAAGTTAAAATGGAAATCTATATCTATACTTGGGCCAACCAACAGATATAGTAATAAAAAAAAGGGGATGTGGTCTAGTTGCGCAGAACGATATACGCCGAAGTCTGTTTCACAATGAAGCAGGTTCTTTCTAACACATAGAGAACCAAAAGTCTTGAAAAAAAACTATTTTGTAATACAAATCGAAAAATGCCAAGGAAAACAAACAAACATAAACACGTGGTCAAACTCCCGAAGCGAGGTTAAAACGAACGAGATGGCGGATGCCGTCACATAATTTTTGTGGATGTACATCAGGCTTTCGAAAATCTGCGCACGATTTGAATAAGCCAATTGGAAGCTGCTATTTAAAATACGCGGGCACTAGGGGGCGGTTTTATTACTATATCTGTTGGTTGGCCCAAGTATAACACTAACGTTGCTTTAGTCTTTCTTGTTTATCCATTGTATAAAAAATTATTAATTCAGTTGTAACTTTTAAATCTAATTATGGTTATAAATTAATCTCATCATTAGTCAACTAGCTAGTAGGTACAAATATTTTTAGCTGCTTGTTTTCTTTCCGTCATACAGTAACATGATCGCATTATTTTTTCAAGAAAATAACATAATCCAAATACTTTGAAACAATTGAAATTCGTCAATAAAGAAAGTGGCAATGAACAACATATGTACTCGTATTTTGTAACAACTTCAACGTAAATGTTTTAGTGTTATTAGAAATAGCCACCAGAATCTTTGACTAACACCTAACATATTAGGGGACGATTTTTTCTGTTTATATGTTTTTATAAGTTCTTCCTCTTGCGAGTCCTTTTCTCAAGCTTACAAAATTACTACGTCCGATGTCAAATTGAATTTTTTCGACTTCTGAAGAAATTTATTCCACATTCCATCAACAAATAATAAATGTTGCAAATGAACACCAATTCTTTACATCGAAAGTTACAAACTTCAGAATGTTCTTTACCTACTGAAGTGGTGAGTTCTGTTTTCTCATTCCTTTTCGAAATGTTCACACATTCATTATTTATTCTGCTTCATGTTAAGTTTAATAAAATATACAAAAAGCACTTCAACTCCGTTGCAATCAGTCAAGTCTCTAGACGATGAAACAACTATAGAAGCTTTAATACGCTTCCCTTCACTCTACGGACAGATCACAATTACTTAAAAGAATTAAGTCGATAGCCCGCGTTCTTTTTGAGAAAATAATTTTTTTATTCGACGAGCAGAAATAACCCGGAACTTTGTATTTTTGCTAAAATTTACCTATTTTAAATGCTTTCTTCGTCATCCTCATTCTCATATAAACAAGAAATATTGTTCAATTCTGTGTTGACAAAATCAAAAATTGGTTTTACTCGTCCGAGATATAATTTTCGAATTCGCAATCGACACGCAAACAATTCATTTGGCGAACTCAAAGCTACCAAGCCACTGCACCCGAATGGTGGGAGGCGAAAACCTTTTTCCGCCGGTCTCTGTTAATGAGCTTCGCTTAAACAACAGAGTTCACTTGACAGTTTCTTGGCAAATTATTTATTTAAAGCGAAGTAAATATTTTTTTTTTAAACTTTTCCAATATCTTAGTTACATTTGACTCGCTGCATGTGTATCGAAATTTTCAATATTTCACATAGGTCCCAGCAGAGTGAAGTTTACGATGCGCATTTTTGATTAATCGAAATTCATTAATTATTTTTTTCAAAACTATCGATATTCGCGAAATTTTCAATTCACTGTTGGAAGCGCTGTACTTTTTAGTATAAATATACAGAAAATCAAAATTATAGCTTCAATAGTTGAATTAAAACAGCGTTCAATGTTACGAAAAACGTAGTTTTTCGGACTACACCTCAACTACGTAGTTATAAAAGCCGTTTTCAAAGTTCGGTCTTATTAAAAAAAGTTGTAGATGACCATTCCTTATGCCCCAAAATGTTCTTTACAAAATAGGATAGGTCTCATTTAGTTATACCTTTGAATTAATAAGAATCATAATTGCAGTCCGATTTTACTCCACTAATAGAGCGCGCCGACACTGAGGATCTTGTGGTGGGAGTTATTCGCTAGCGTTTAACCATTTTTCGCTGGTCTCTGCTCATTAACAATTAAACTGGAATGTATTTATTTACACTATCTTCTGGTAAGTGAAATAAAATGTGCAGATCAACCGAGGCGTACACCTACGAATAACTTGTCGACAACTACCAGAACAAACAAGTTTTTTTTAACCATATTTAAAGTAAATTTTTCAAAAAATTGCTACTTGCCAGGCAAAGATGATTTACAAACATTCTGAGGTTAAAAATAGCATTTTTCTCATAAATAAAATGTCACACCTTTCTTTCCCATTTTGAAAATGTTTTGCAAAAACTTGATTTTTTTATCACTGACCTGGAGGACCGTACAGTAAAATTCCGCGTGGAGGTTTCACGCCTATCGCTTTGAAAAGTGACGGATGTCGCAGAGGTAGCTCGACCATCTCTTTGATTTGTGCCAGTTGTTTCCTACAACCACCGATGTCGTCATACCCCACAGCGTTTAGTGCCTCTTCTTCTTCCTAAAACAGTGTCCGGTTTGACAATTCAATTCTCCCACACCGTTTGACGGTAACCCACCTCGCGTTTGATTGGATCTCCGTCACAGTGGATGACGGTATCAGGTGCAACGATGCAATACGGTGACGGTTCCGTTTCGACCACTTTAAATTCGACGGCTCTCATGCCGCCGCGAACGATGAAGACGTCGCCTTTGTGGATTGGTCGGTAAGCCTCCAGGAAGTATGGTTTTAAGTACACTTCGAACAGATTCCTGAAAAAAAAAATAGAAATGAAGTGCATCAATTAGGACGAAGTCGATACCGTGAACTTTGCGAAAGTGGAATTAGGCGCCCTATATCATTTCGTTTTAATGCCATATTTATCGAAGGTGGCAGTGACATTTGTTTCATTGCATTTTACGCTCTCGCTGTCGTTTCTTGTAAAGGATAGTTCGAAGTGCAAGTTGTGCAACGCAGATAAGTCTTTGTTCACCTCTTTGTCTGCTCATAAACATCTTTTGTCACCGTTTCCACGTTTCTACTTAAAAATTGTAGGTGGGTTTGTCATTGTTTTATCAGCCTGTGACGTTTTCAAAACTGGGAGTAATTTTTTATGATTATAACTGTAACTTTTATAATTTTCAAATGTGTACGACGCAATCGTAATGGGGGCGATATCGCCTTCAGTAGTGCAAAAACTGGTTTGTGACGGGTGAAAGATCCTCGGTATAATGTGATTTGCGACCCTCCAACGTTCAACTGTACGGGACAATGCAATATTCAGATTTTTAGGTGGCCAAGTACATATAGATTGAGCAAAGGATATCGACGATAAACACATTTTGAAAACTTCGTAAAAAATTATTTTAACTTCAAAGGACAGTAATTAATATACAGTGTATTTTTTTATGTAAAGCTCCAAAGCTATGTTAACACCATTACTCGGGGTGGCATTGCATTCACCATTTCATTTAATATCGTGCGATCGAAAACAAAAATTAATCGAATAAGTACAGTACTTATCCCATTATTTCTAGCAGTTATCGAGTTAAACTTACGTTTAAATAATTTATCGCAAAATTATATAATTACTTTAAACAATTCGTTCCTATTTTGAAAACCATTTTTTAAATAAAATATACGTAAATGGAACCGTTGACAAATAATAATAATAATAAATTTACGCCGCGCGTTTTCATAAATTTTGCTTTCCACAGCTGTCCGGTTTTTTTTTGTAATATCTAGTTGTTAAAGGTGGCTTTCCGGACTGTTTGTCACCCCATAACGCCCGGAGTCCGTTAAGGGTGTCCGTTATGAGCGGGAGCGGCCGTTATGAACGACTAAATAACTATAGCAACGTAGATCTAAACTTTATTTTTCAACTTTTTGACAATTGGTACATTGATTAATGTTTAATGTTACGGGACACACCTTGAATTAATCGAAATCCGTATGCCACTAGCAGATGTAGACGAGATCGAAGATGATGCTTCACAATTTTAACGCCACCACAACACACAGTTAACTGTCCGATAAATACAAAAATCATGTAATGTGATTGGTCACTTTCTAGCGTTTTTATAGCAACGCTTGATTTAACCGGCCGTTAAGTTATCGGACCGTTCCAGAAACCTGGCCTAAGTTTAATAAATTCGCCTTCTTTCATTTAAAGGATTATTTACACGAAAAGGCTGAACAAGAAGAAGATATGAAACATAAAAGAATACTGTTAACGGCCAGAGAGAAGCAGGGTATTGTTAATTATTGTTTGGAAAGAAGAGAATTAACTCCATTAACATAACCAAACTTTTCCTGTTGACATTTTTACAACTAGATTTTGTGTACAGGCAACTGAAAAGGTATGTCACCATAGGTACACTCCAAAAAAATCAAAAATTTGATAATGACAGTGCGGGAGTTTAATAAACGGATAGTATTTAAATGTGCGTTTGCAAATTATTAAAAAGATATATTATTTTATCTAATCCCGTGGAATAAATGACACTTATCCCACTCATTTGACTGGAATAAGGAACTTCATTACCGGACACATTTCATTACTCCACTCAGTGGGATAAGTGAGCTTCATTACACCACTCAGTGGGATAAGTAACTCATTATTCCACTGAGTGGTGTAATGAAACTGGTGGAAATAAATAATATTTACCTTTTTTTTTTAATTCGGGGCGGTCTTAGATAAAATTTTGTACATAACACGTGGGCTAAAGCATATTACAGGAAACTCGTGTGATTACAGATGAACTCGGGCTAAAGCCTGGATTATAGTGAACATAACAGAACCGTAGCCGGATCCGCTTTCCGTACCGTAAAGTTAAACTCTGTGCCAGGCAATGAAAGCTATTATAGTGACCGCAGACCGTGCCGCATCGTATTGTTACCGTACGAAATTTCGCCAACTTTTTGAACGCAACAGAACCGTAGCCGCATCCACTTTCCATACCGTAAAGTTAAACTCTGTGCCAGGCAATGAAAGCTATTATAGTGGCCGCAGACCGTGCCGCATCGTATTGTTACCGTATGAAAGTTCGCCAACATTTATCTTATATGGGACGGGTACCTACGAAAATGGCCTTGAGCGGTAACAAATAGCCAATCAGAATGCAGAATGTGAGAGTGGAGTGGCAGTGCCTATGACATATAATGAGTAATCTGTCCTATGGTGCCGACAGCACAGCCCACAGCCCGACAGTTGTTAAAGAAACAAAGGGTAAACTGTTTGACATCGGAAATTCCCGTCAAAATTTCTAACCTAGTAACCAGTAACCTATACCTATTAGTTATTTATTTAACGAGTTCGTGTGTAATTTTGGCTTTTTTTGGCATGAGTGGACCAGTTTAAAACTCGAGTGAAACGAGAGTTTTAAAGGTCCACGAGTGCCATAAAAAGCCAAAATTACACAAGAACGAGTTTAATACAACGTTTTTTTGTTCGACGAGCCCCTTAAAGGTTCCATATCGCTAAAAATCTTTAAAATTAGCTTGACGTTTCGTTTTGACAAGTTGTCAAATTTATCAAAATCCGTTCACACAGAAAAAAATTCTCAAATTCTGAGAGTGTCGAACAAAAATAGTAGTTTATTTAATGAGTTCGCGCGTAAATTGGGCCTTTTTTGGCACGAGTGGACCATTTTAAAACGCGAGTGTAACGAGCGTTTTAAAGGCCCACGAGTGCCAAAAAAGGCCCAATTTACACACGAACGAGTTGAATACAACGTTTTTTGGTTCGACGAGCCTCTTAAAAGCCCCAAATCGCTTAAAATCTTTAAAATTAGCTTGACGTTTCGTTTTGACAAGTTGTGACATTTATCAAAATCCATTCACAAAGGAGCAAATTCTCAAATTCTGACAGTGTTGAACCAAAAAATATTTTTATTGCCACGAGGTATATTTGTGGCTATAACAAATAACTAAAAAAGCAGGTTACTTTAATTTAACATGAGTCGTGGTAAAATTGTGGCAATATTGTTAGAATCTTATATTATTTACGTTTTTTTTTTAACTTTTATAGAACAACCAAACCTGGGCACATTGATTAATCTAGTTGCGCTCGTTCCGAAATCTTGCCTTCTCTCAAAATAAAATCTTACTTTTAACACTTATATCACTAAACTAAACTATATTTTGTACCTAATTTAGAATTTGTCATACTCTCGTGTCAAAAATGGATTACTTCCCTAGAATTTAGGGATCCAATCAGCTTTAATTAGGTTTTCATTTCCACAATGCAAGATGTTGTTTCTCCACAGTTGGGTTAAAATCAGAAACGTTTTTTGTTGAAGGGATGGCTTTATAATATGTATAATAATTTGTTATGGCCCTTTTCTCTCGCGCCAATAGAACCACCACAGTTCGTTTGAACTTTCCATTTAAAACTTTTTACAAAATGCACTTAAATAATTTTGCAATTGATTTGACAATGTCTATTTAAACAAATGAATAGTTTGAAAAATCAAAAAAAATAATAGATATCAACCGGGCAATATGAAAATAACTAGCGATTTAACCAACCTAACAACTGCAATTTTGATTTTGACAGTCCAAATGTTTTTTGAATGGACTTTATGCGAGAACAGGCATGGGACGAAATAGGAAGGACCTTATCTACTGAATATAACATTTTAGTGGGAACGCCTCATCAGCAACAATGACATACGGCAATTCTATATCTGTTCCTGGAAGTTTTTCACTTCCCAACATTTTTATTTGCTTTGCTAAATCTGTCAAATATTTACTGGTATTAAATAGGTATTACATAAATTATTATTATTATATTACTTTATGTCTTCTGGGATCTCTCTGGCTTCTCAACAAAATACGAATTGGAATAGCATAACCTACAATATTTAACATGAAATCTGTCAATACCTTAGGGGTACGGCAACGTTACGGGTCACTATAACTAGCAACGCATTTTTGCGGGGACGTTGCGATTGCGGGGAAGGGCACGGTTCGGGATACGGAAGCGTTCCGGTCACTATAATCTAAGCTTAACGCCCTCGTCATCTGCAATCTTCACACTCGAATCTTGTAATATTGCTTTTATCCCACTAATTGTGTAAATAACTAATACATACTCATGTCATAGCGTGAGGAAGTTCCTTAATATTGACACAGAACATAATATAAAAACACAAAAAAGTCAAAATGTGGAGGCGAGACGCCGGTAATTATGTTGATTAGCACTGCACTATTACACACTTGATAGTAATATCCGTAATATTTAGTAAATAATAAAAATATTATATTATATTAAATTAAAATACTTAACATAATTACATAATATTGCGGAATCTGGAAGAGTGCCCCGAATGCTTGCAGCGTTTCCACGTTGAATGGCAAGGGAAATCCTCTCGAAAAGGAATTTCTTTTAAATTAAATATTATTTAATTTATTAATGTGAAACCTTCTTACGAGAGATAGGTTAGAATTATGGTCAAAACTGAATGACATTAAAAATATATATTTGATAGGTACTATCAAGTAGACAAGTAGTCAAGTACAGTGGGAAACATTTCATTCTCCGTTTTTTTTTTTGCAACAGTGTACTAAGCCATCGAATACATTTCGGACATCAATTTCATGTCATTGTCATTAGTTGTAAAACACTCTTTACATTAATAACCCTATTTTTCAGTTGTCACTTTGACACAATGCAACACATCTGATGGCATGTTCAGATTCAGTTAATCTGACTTTACTTTGAAGAATTGAGAAAATAATTTTAATATGCCAGAAATTATGACAATAAAGCCTAGACTACATTTCATTTTTTAAATGACAGCAAATTTGACGTCCGAAATTTATTCGCTGGTACAGTACTTCTTCAGTGCAATACATATTTGACAGTAATTGAATAAGACTATTTCATGCGAAGAACGAGTCAACTGAAGCGAACGCATTTGTCATTGAGAATGACGTTCAGGTTTGTTTATTTTTCTTTTAAAGTAAAGTCACAACTGGATGCCACTGCTACTGATGAAAAATTAAATTTATTTGTGAAGGAATGCTGCATTGCTAACGTACAGTCGGTTGCAAAAAAATCGAGTACATCATAAAAATCCAGAGCACTGAATTTACCTATTTTTAAAACATGTAAATCAGGCTTTTCTGACTTTTAATGGCATGCTTTTTCAAACAGGTTATGTCTGACATAAAGAATGTCATTATGTCTGACGTAAGAAATGAAAAGTTTTGATATTTTGTTTGTCTCGGTAACATCAAAATTGACAACAAGAAGGATGAATTAAACCACGACCTGCTACATAGTCAGAGAGTCTATAGCGGCCTGGGCGTAGACCGAAAAATCTTATTGTTCTCATGATTCTGACGTTTGGGGTTGTTTTCGGGGGTTGCTGTTAGCAACTCACTGTCATGCTACCAAATACGTGACAACATCACGTGCATTGTGACGATTTTGACATGCAGTCTTCACCATGCATCTACATGATGCATGCACTTATACGTAGTTGTCCAGTGATAAAGATACTTTACTTTAATTATAATTACTTTCCAATCATTTCCACCACGAATGGCATGGATTAATTAAGCAAATATAATTCTTTTGTAATGGACCTATGTTTATCTGAACTGACCTGCTTAGGAAATTATTGTGATTAACATACTGGTAAAATAATATGTACTGCAAATCCAATAATTTTAGTATTTTTCTAGAAATAGGTTTACAACTAACGGAATTTGTTGTTGCTGCATTTACCGCAATATCAATTTTAGTATGATAAAAAAGCCAGTTCATAAACACTAACAGCAAAATACCAAAATCCAGAAACACCACACAGAACTAGCATCAACAAAATTAATACAATTTTTGTTATTAAAGGTATTGGGGGATTCAAAATGATTGTGGATAAGTATGGCAAATATGTACCTACGGAAATTTATGGGGCAACTGTGTGGGTGGGGTAGAATTGACATTTGTATGTCACTTCATTAGCGATTTTTTTGTATACCATTGCACATTGATTTGACAATTTTCAAAATTGCGCGACTATGAACTGTCAAAGAATTGACAACTCTATCCTACCCCCACAGTTGCCACATACACTTTCGAACATAATTACTATACTTATCCACAATCATTTTGACACTGCACTTTGACAATTTCACTACTGAATTCATCACATTCGTTTGTGAGGTTATGATTATTTAGTGACATTCCCCCCAGAAGTGGCGCCGTGGTGATCAGAGGCACTAAACCTTTGCCCAGGCAGATCTATAGAAAAATATGTTAATCATCAAGACGGCGGTGAATTAAACTATAGAAAATTTGTTTTTGCAATCGACTGTATACTTCTCAGTAAATCAAATATTAATGAAGAAAATTGATGTAATGTATTCTAGAAAGTAAGTTTAAAACATTAAGAGACATTTTTGGAGTTTGATTTATTTTTTTATTCTTCAATGTGGTCCTCATCACCATCAACACAACTTTTAATAACATCATAAAGTTGTTACCTTCCAAAAAAAAAAAAAAAATTCCGAACATTGGTTCTTTATAGCAGTCTAACCTATCGAAGCTATAAAAATAAAACCTAATGTCCAAAAAGTAATACCTGGACGATAATGACGGTAACAGGGAATAACCTGTTTTCAGTCTTTGTTCTATATTTCTATGGAAACTCTTTTGAGTGCAGTTCGAAAGATGAAGTTAACAATTTACAAACATCTAAACGAACTATTCATAGAACTACGGCGAGCGTCACTATCAACACATCAGTGGACGATTAAAAATTAATTGGGATTGAAGCCAAAACGTTGTAGAACAGTTTTGCAAGACCCAAATTGTTGCATAAGAATTTTTTCCATGTCACAAGTTATTTTAGTGTCATCTTTGCATACAATTGCGGCCACGGAATTTAAGCCGTCACTTTCATGTCAATTCAAAAAAAATTGATGTAGTCCATGCTTTATTGTCATTATGACTTTTGGATTTTGGAATTGACATCCAAAAATTTGTCAATGTCATACTTCATTCAAATAGTTGCGAACATGCTACCAATACCCCATTTCAATAAAACGCACATAATATCCCTGTTCCAAGATTGCACCAAATGAGGAAGCGCGTTTTCTTGTAAGTCAGTCAGCATTAAAATGACAGGTCTTGTAATAGTAGAAAGTGAGGTTACGAATATTTAAGGGCCAAAATTCCGTGACCGTAATTGTACATTTTAAGAAAGAGAACAAAACCGATAATCAATAAAAATATTATTTTGAAATATTCTGACAAGATAATTATTGATGCTATAATAACTTCGAAATTTTCTGAAAATCTATTTTTTTACGGTTAATTAAAGAATAACCAATCAGGTGACAATTTCAAATCTATTGCATGCAATATTTAAATTGCTATTGTTAAATTAAAGTTCCTGTGAAATTATTACAAAAAATTGTGATTATAATTGAAACTGTCACTAGATGACTGGGTTAGTTTACAGAAGAGAAATAAGTTAATCGTAATCAAATGCGAGATTAACTGAACACGTGACCAGATTGAACCAATCGAAGTTGCGGATTCATGGGTTAATCGCGCAATAAAATTTAATTCGAATTAAATATTTAATTCTTTTTCTACAGAGTGATCAAAAATTACTGAGTCTGTTGGCAATGAAACAATTGAAAAGTACTGGTGTTTTTTGTCTCGCAATTGGCACTGATCGGATTTTTTAGGTTGAGACGACATTAAAAACATTTTTGGTTATGCCGGTTATGTTTATGCTATTACAAAAATGATTCAGTCATTCTTGATCAAACCGTATAAACTGGCCCGTAATGTATGTACATATTAAAAAAAAATGTTTTCAAACATCCCAATGAACAATGCTTTAAATTATCATAAACTGTTGAATTTTGAAAAAAGAACAAGAACAGGTCGACTCTTAATTTCAATTTCACATTTACTGACATTTATTCACTAACATTTTTTTATACAGGGTGTTCCTTGTCAAATAATGACGTCATCATCTATTTTTTTAAATAGCAACCTATATTTATTCGTCATCATTTTGATAGGTCTTTTAACTTGACAGTATAAAAATTTTACCCCCTCACATTTAAAAAAATTTGTTGAAAATTAAAAAAATATTTTTATTATTTCCTGAAATTATTCTAACAGTTTTTACTCATTGTGCAACATGCGCGATGGCAGTTGGCCGTGTTGAAGACAGCGCAAAAGCGTGCCCTATTATTACATATTTCGTTTTGCGAACCCCCTTTTAAAAATACATCGTATTTTAAAGCAAACAAATTTTGAGGCCCCAAGTAATTTTTATGGGATGTCAGTGCAAGATATCGAAAATTCAGTGGAAAACAAAAACACTGCTGAAAAATATGATGTCCTATCCTATTCATGTTGTCATAACTGAAGCGTAACAAAATAATTATTTGCTTTAAGTTGGGTGTCTGGGTATGACCTGCACTATTTCTTTTTCATTATCTTATTGCAACAACACATTTTTTTCAAAGAAGTATTTGATTACGTTCTTATATGCAGGTTTATATTAATATAGGTAGATGTAATTTGCTATAACCTGTTTCAAATTGTTTCAAGACACGTATGTGCATTATTTTCACGAATAATCCATTAGGTAAGTAGATAATGTAAATTTTCTGGACCGATTCATCGTCATAGTAATAATCTCTTTAATCTGCTCCACTGCCAACGGACATGTTGCAAAATGATTGAAAATTGCCAGCCTGTTCGAATAATGTCATTCATTATTCAAAGTGACACTGTTTTGAAAAACATCTAGGATTTTTGCAAAAAGCTGATTTTGTGATACGACGGCGACAGATATGATTCCACCTGTCGGGTTACAAATAGAGCGGCACAACATTATTAAATATTTAAAAAAAAAAAAAAAGTGAACACCTTGGTCAAGGACAAAAAAAAACCAATAGGACAAGATTTACTTGGGTGTTTACGAAGACAAGGTACCATTCAAGAATTAACGATATTTTTTGTCAGACACAACATAATGAATTCAAACAAAACAATGACGTATATTTAACAAATACGACTGCTTGCTGAAATTTTCAACTAACTTAAAAAGTTACAAGTGATAATATTTTCTGTTAACTTTTTTGTTCACAATCTACAGTGTTGACCTATCCCCTACAGATTTAAAAAGGATTTATAAAATAATTGTCAATTTTCTATTAAATTATTCACAGCTCTCCGTGTTCATATTTTCAACTTACAATCCGAACTTTTTTTGTACTTGATAACTTTTTTGAATGTTTCAACTTAGATTTTTGTAAGAACAAAAAAACTAATATCAAGTTTTTTTGTGTCTACTGCTTCTATAAATTAAGCGACGATAACAGACAATTCTGTATTAATAAATTACAAATGAATACGATATTAGCGTTTTTAAAATGTGCAAAACACAATCATTACATTAACGAGTTGTTGATATAAAGTTATGATTACTCAAATGTGATACGATTATTTCAGATTATTTCATTTCGAAACTATGGGAACCCCCGGTTAACGATCACAGATTCGGATTTTTTATTACAACTCACACTGATGATCAAATGAATGCAATAAAATGACAATTATCGATTAGCTGCATTTGTTTGACTTAATCTGACATTTTCTCGTGTTCTCAGAAAAATTTAAAAATCCGCTCATTGCTTCACAACACCCGCTCCATTTACATCTCATCTGAACGATGATAATTGATATCCTTATCGAAATTACCGAGAATCAAATGAGTAATCTGTCCTTATTTCAATTCTGTTTTGTAACCTTGTCTCATCCCAGTGAGAGAATTTCAAAACGAGCGCCGGAACCACGCCCGCTTATTGGTTCTTCTCTCCAAACAAAGATTTTTATTAAGCAATCAAGTGCAAACTCTTGTTTTACAAATATAAACATGTAATCTAGTTCAATTTAAACATGAATATAAATCAGCAGATTAGCAGATCAATTTTTAAATTTTTATTTAACGTAAACTTGGACGACGTCTGCATTAAGGTCTTTATTAAATCCTTTTATGACTCAGGTCACAGCTAATCAATGATGTGTCAACAAATTTCCATCCCCATAACCTGTTGTAAATCACAGTCAAATGCAAACACACTTAGACTGTGAACTTGTGAAATTCTCTTTGGCACCTCAGACTTACCCAACAAGTCCTTCGACTGTGTCATCTATTGGAAGTACATGAATTCGCTTCCCGTACTTAACATCAGGGCAAGGCTGGATCCACACGACATCTGACAGACGGACTCTCAGGTTGTTCCTGACGATTCTGTTCATGCGTATCTTTTCGTCGGGGCAGCTCTCATCTGCCAGTACTATACAGACAGTTTCTTTCCTCCGTTTCCCCTTGAGAAGGACTGTGTCCCCTCGAAATAACTTGAGTTCGTCCATTTTGTCTTGTGAGAGGGCGACGACCGAGTTATCGTCGTTTGTGGCCTCCTCCACCAGGAGTCTGTTGGGGCGGTCCTTGCGGCGAAGGATCGCAGTGGCTAAATCATCAGGGCTAGACAGAAATAAATCGAATTATCGAATGTGAAAACTTGACGAGCAGAGGTGTTTGACAATCGGTGCGAAAAGATATTTGGAAATATTACTATTCCACCATGATGACATGTACAAAATATTTGTATTGGTGGTAAAGAAGATGCCGGCAAGCGGATACAGCGGACGGGACTCACATACCTCTTTCCTTCGGCCATAATTTAGGGTTTTTACAGTAAATGTTCAAAGGCTTACACTAAACAAAATTACAAAGAACTCGACTGCTAGTTTTACAAAAACCACCACAGATACACTCTAACGATCGTTAGTGAATGACGTAGCTCTTCACTATTTGCTTATTCAACAATTTGACAGAAGACAGCAACTAGAGCCGCACAAAAAGAGTCATTAAAAAAAGATGGATGGATATTTGCGACACGAGCGCCATCTTTTCAATCTTTAAATACGAAATAATGGGCCGCAAGTTTTCAAAATTTGCGATAAGAACAGATTTCCAAGAAAATTTAGCGGCCGTAATAATCGTGGATGTAAAGCAGATGTAGATTTTGTGAAAATGCGGCAGAAATTGCTCGCCTCAGTATTGCCCTCTATGAAAGTGGACTACAATTAAGGTCGCATGATAATGTTAACTTGATGTCAAAAAACTCCTAAGTCATAAATCAGATGATACGAGTGATTCCTGTAATGCAAAATTTGAACACGTGATGCAACAAATTCGCTGCGTTAATGTAAAAAACGAATCATTTATGCGAGCCGGACAAATAAAGTTGTTTTGGGAAAATTGCTGTAAATAGTTTCTTAAGTAAAAAAAAAATTAGGAGCCCCCTCTTGTGGCAAAGAGTCGAACATGTTTGACAATGTGATGAAAACATCACTTGTGTATTTTTATTGACAGTGCATTTCTGGAGTTTCAAAGACTTTTTAAATCAAAATAGAATGGTATTTTTATGGGAATATTCTTTCGGATAATCGAGAAATTTTATTGAAGCAATAGATCAAGCGAATCTCAAATTCGTACAATGGCTGGGATCAAAAGTAAGTAACAATATTAAAACGTGAGAAATCGATGTTCTTACTCATCAAACTCCTAATAATAATCATGATTCAAACAAAAAATGTTGCCCCCGATGCTACCTTAATTTAAATGCACGCATAATTGCCCCCTTTGCGATCAAACTTTAGAAAGATATTCAAACAATGGAAATTTACTCTGTATATTTGTAACAATTTACTAATATATCTTTTTTCATGGTCTTTTTCGTGCGTCGAATTAACAGCGTGAGTATTTCCGTACCGTCTTTTTCCCCGAAAATTGACAAAGTCCTGTTTTAGACTCGTCACATTAGCCTTCACCGGTTCTATAGGTATGACTATGATCATATTGGCATGTGGCCTTCCTCAATATAAGTAAGTGACTAGGACGCCGCTTACCAGTTTATATCGACGTATTTCAGGTTATGGTGGCCTTTTTTCGTTGTGTTATTTTACGTATTAGCACCTATCCCAACGCTGTTAGCGCGGAGGTACACAGAGCATCAGGGCTCGAGTAACTCTTGTCTGGAAACTGCTATATTTATCACAATGGGGCTAATTGTCAGTGCATTTGCCTTGCCCATTGTACTGGCGAGAGTGGCAGTCATACAGTGGGGAGCTTGTTACTTGACGTTGGCAGGCAACATTGTCATATTTATCACTCTCCTTGGATTCTTTCTTACATTCGATCAAGATGATTCAGATTATAATATGTGGTAGTGTGTCTCTGTATAATAAACCTGAAAATGTTGTACTCATAACTATTTTACTTATTTAAAATGTATGTAAGCTTAATATTTTGTAAAGCTAATAAATTAGATTACCCCACGCGGAAGACTATTTATTTGTAAAAAAAAAATTGAAAAAATATTTCCAATTTTTTTTTTTTAATTGTGACATGAAAAAGGAGTGAAAGGCTTGGCGAGAGATAATTACCACGTGAGCAAAAGAAGAAATAAATATATATTAGCAAGAAGAAGAAAGGTCTAATTTACAGTGTGAAAAAAACAGAAAAATTACTAATGAAAAAAATTAAATTTATGAATTAGAAATGAACATGATGAAAAGAAGAAATTAGAATATGTGTAAAGGAAAGATCAAAAGACAAGTTGCAGAATAAAAGTTAAAAAAATCGGAAAGAATACATCTAGGTATCGTTAAACGTAAAAGAAAGTGAAAATTATGTTAAAAAGAAATGGAAATTGTAGAAGATCAAGGATGATATAGGGAAATATCAAAAGTATAAAACACACTGTTGAAAGAATGAAGACAAAATCGAAGAGAGAGAAAAACGTAATAAACCACCACCATCGTTTCTAATAAATTTTAATTAAACAATTCAAATAAACATTAGTATGAATATGAAAATATGTAAGAAAGTGGTGCCTATAACACAGGTCTCCAAAACAAAACTTTTTAAGCGATGTTTTGATTTTGATAACTGATTTTGTATAACATTGGAGCCCTGATTATAAAAATACAATTCATTTTTTTGTATCACGTCAGGTTTTTTCACAATTAACAAAAAAAAAAATAAGCAATGTATTTAGGAAATTAAGATGTTTTTAATAATTCTTGGTTAATAATCTAACTAAATTTTTTATTCCTTATGAGAATGGCATCTTTAACGCTTTGTGAGGAAACTTCTTTTAATTGATTGCCTGCTGTATATTTTTTTTTGGGTACATCGCGCTGTAACATCCAGCAAAAGTCTACCATCATTGATAGGCTCCATCTTCCTTGATATCACCTCTCCATTTGTTTTATATCTTGGTCAAGACGTTCCCCTTGTTCCTCGCTGACAGCATCAAGATTTTTAGGAAAAAGATTTAAGTCCGAAAAGAGGAAATTCACTTTCAAACTCATATTACATCCCAAAATGTGAAAATTTTTAAACATGATTCTTACAATATTTTCGTAGTTTTCATCTTTGTGATTTCCAAGCAATTTTTCTACGACGTTCTTAAATGCCGTCCAGGCATTCCTTTCAACAACATTCATAGAATTTTGAAAATCATTACCTTTGTACAAAGGTCTTATTTGAGGTTCTAACCTCTTTTAATTTGGCATTGGAGCGATCTGGTAACTTTGTACATTAATACTTGAAACATTGTCCATTTTTATCAAGAGGCTTTACAAATTGCTTCATCAAACAGAGTTTGATATGCATTGGTGGTACCTAATACTACTTTTTTAGGATACAAATAAATTATTTTTTATTATTGCTTCCCGGTACAAGTCTAGTTCTTAAAGGCCACTTCTTTTGAGTCCAATGCTTGTCTCGTGCCCGGCAGTCCCACTCGCAAATAAAATAAGAAAATTTCGAATATCCATATTGTTGTCCGATATTACAATATCGAAATTTTGAAATTATTAATTCATTCTAGGTGAACATTTCACCTGTGTAATTATCTGCTTAAATAAACTAACCATTATGTTGAGGCAAACGAGAGATTGGTTTTATATCTTTTAGCGTACCTACTTCCACTTTCACATGAATCCTTCTATACTGAGGAAAAAACAAAACTTTTACAATTAAACAGAGTTATTGTTTCTAATGGATAATTTATTTTGTCGCAGACTAGACTTTATTATCGAAAATAAAATGTCAGCAGCAACATCTTACCGATCCAAGATCGTTATTTCGTGTTTTTCGTTTCCTGAACAGCAATACAATGTTCCCATTTTTTTCAAGAATTCAAAAAATTCCCATTTCGGACTTTTGAACTTTGACATTTGACACTTCTTATCAGCGCCACCTGTCGCGAATAGCGAATAATTGTACTACGCGTCTTGATAACTTCATGACAGATGGCAACATGCAACATGTCAAATCACGTGAAACCCCACTATAGATCAGCTGTCTTGTGGGGAGTGGTTGTGTTTAGCAAGGGTAGTTTTCCCTTTTTGTGAGGTGTAAACACAGTAAGTAAATAGTATTAATTGACCTCTATAAATAGAACTTCATTTCATTAATTTTTTCACATTATCAATACACCGAAGGCCACAGCACCCTCGCTACACTCGTTTAAATTCCATAGTATTGTCACCACCCTTACAACCCTCCCATATTAATGACTTACGCGGCTCGTTTAACGAAATTAGTCGTCCGCTTCGACGAATTCGTGTTTTTCGAATGATTGGTCATTCGCGTAGCAACCCTCGCCCCGTTTTGTACCCCTTGATTATTTTTCATTTTGGGGGTTGCTCTGTTAGAATCCAATAGAAACAGCAGTTTTCCAATAAGAAATCGTCAAAAATGTCGTTTTCTCGGTGGAAATGATGTTGAGCTAAATTAAAGTCACATGACAAATTGTGATGTGTGATGGGAGCAATGTTATTAGGTTTTTGTGTATTGAACTGTGCAAAATTAAGGTAATAGGGATGAGGTTCTTCTCAAAGAGGTCAGTTGAACTATTATCGTTGCTTAGTCAATATGTTAATGCTCTTTTCAGCGGAAAAGATTTATCACCGAAAGCGTCAGACAGTGCCAGTGCCGAATACACCGGTCAAATGACAGAATATTGGTTGATATCCGCCCCTGGCGACAAGACGTGCCAGCAGACATGGGAAACTATGAACAATCTCACAAGCAAACAGAATTCATTGTCAGTGAATTACAAATTTCACATTCCAGATCTGAAGGTGAGTCACATCAAATCCACTAATTGTTACTAATTCAGCTGTTGGCAGGTGGGCACTTTGGATCAGCTCGTCGGTCTATCAGACGACTTGGGAAAACTGGACGCCTTTGTCGAGCAGGTCACTCGTAAAGTCTCCAGTTACTTGGGGGAGGTACTCGAGGATCAGAGAGACAAACTGCAGGAAAATTTGATGGCAAATAACAGTACGTTCTGTCCATAACGTTAAATCGGAATGGTGGTGAAATGTTTCTTGTTAACAAAAGCGCATGTTTTTGTTACAGTAATTTTACCAAATTTACCATTTTTTTTGACTCCAGTTGTACATAAATTCTCAATTGGAAGTTTTCATGTATGCCCAAAGCTGCAGGTTGCAAAGCAACATGCAGCTTTATTGCATAGTTGTTGCACTCAAACATGGCTTAGTGGAATCTCCTAGTTTCAATGCATGCACTAGATCATGTTAGAGTGCAACGAAGTGAATAGTTATCGGGACCATGCACAGCATAATACTTATTGGTTATTGACATGAATGAGGAATAATGTATTATGCATACGTTGGCATGCCTAAACTGACAACAAAATAACCACAGACACACGAGCATGTCTCTTAATTTTTTCAGTCTTAACACTAACAAATTCATATCATTGTCGGTACAGTAAACACCGCTTTAACAACTTTTAACCCTTGCTTGCCATCGATTAATTTATCTTCCCCAAACTTTTGCTAGTTCGTAATCGCCCCCCATCTAGAACCTCCATGTTTGCTACAATTCTTTATTCGTCTGTCCCCTTCTAACACAAGAAATACATCAGCCACACTAACCAAATTAACTTGTCCAAGATGTTTTTTCTAACAAGTTTAAAATTTTTTTAAGCAAATCCTGTTTCAGAAAATAATATGCAGTGACATTTAGCAACGCAAGAACTTTTAACTATTTTTGCTGAAGTTTTTCAGATTTTTTTTATCGTAAAGTGAACAATTGTGAATTGTCTGAAATAGAAAAATAACTTAACTCTCAAAAAAAAAAAAACAATTGAAAGGTGAATTTTGCAAGCCCAAGAGCACTAATATTTCTTTGAGTGTTGTGTTAGTTTGAAAATTTTTGAAGGACATTCAGACCTAGAAAAATAGTGCAAAGCAGTGATAGGCGCGGCCCGTCTTCGTCCCCCTTCGGCTCTGTCTTCGGTTAGCGGTTTTTGAAGTGTTGGAGCGCCAGTTTACTGTACCACACGTTCAAAAAGAAATTTCTAGAAGTCGGGTAGTAGAAGGGGGTATATGGCTTGTGCTTGTTTGGCTGTGCTTGTGACGGTTGTTTGGTGGTGGGGGCAGGTGGGCGACCGCCCGAGGATGAAGGCGGTGGTGGGTCTGAAGACAGGGACTCGGAAAGCTCCTCCGGCGTATACGTGACGCCCTTGCAGTCGCCTGCGGACAGTGCGAGCTCCACTCCTGACCAAACCCCAACCGACATGTTCCTACTACCCCTAGGGCCAGGTCAGTGGCCGGACCAGCTTGATGCACACCAGCTTCTCACGCCAGTTTCATTCTGTTATTTTGGTTGTTTGTTTAATGGCAATGCAGTGCGTTCATGCTCTTGTTCTCCTATGACCAAAAAAAAAATGTTTTTCCAAAAAAAAAAAAAACTACACAGATCACTCCCTGGCTTCCATTCGTAGAAGTGTGTGGTATTGTTTTATCATGTTCGCTTGTGGCACTATTTTGACAGAGGAACTCTTACAGAAACTAATTCGTAATGTAACGTAGATTATAATTCGAAATGAGAACAAGACGGTTTAATAAGTACTTGTTTTCTTTGGTAAATTATCAAGTCCGTATATATCGGTATAAATCTTCTCAGTATTTCTTAAAGGAAGTTACAGATATTGGAGATAAAAAGCTCAAAAGTAAAGTTTTAGAATGCAATTGACAAAAGTGTTTGTAGTTTTATTAACTATTTTAGGAACTACAAATCTTTAATTTGGGAAATGTACAGTTAAGGAATGTAGCGAGTTAACGGAGGATCACTAGGAAAATTTTGTGGGCTAACAAAAATTTAAAGAAGGAAAGTACGATCGAAAAAATGGAATTATCCACATAACTGTCATTGTTCAGTTAATAGCGTTATATAAATATTTCTCTAATTGACGTCAAGTTTTTCTGTTAGAGATTAAAGGACTTGGATATATGTTGAAACTAGGGCTGCCAACTGAACCATAATGGTCATGGCCGACCGCTATGTACAATATTATTATTTCAATCGATTTTAGCAGTTCTAGTAACCCTCGTATATGGTACCATTCTTTCATATTTGTTAATTCGTAAACTCTCCTTATTTTCATCAACTTTAGAAGAATATGCATTTAAAATCTTAAGAGGATAACTTTTAACAAGTAAAAATACCCCTTGCCAAGGTCTTGGTGACTATTTTGTGAACCTAATTAAAAGTTATATACTTTGACCCACTTTTATTGTAGAAATCAATCTATGGATTGACTCATTTTTCATAGCTAACACAGACCCGGGAAAATTTTAATTCATGTGTGCCCCCCAACGGGTCAGTCACATGTCCGGACTCACTTTTTTTGTTGGGGGCTCTAAGGGTGGGTTCGGGGTGGGCGCCAGGCAACTAAATGATGGAGTCACTTGTGCCCTTGCTCAGTTGCGGGAACAAGGGCTTCGAGTTCCCGACACAATTATTAAAAGAAAAACAGATTTGAATGGAAATTAATGTCGCGCTCTTTAATGAGAAAAGTTGGAAATCTTTCCCTTTTCTGTTCGTGGACCCTTGGCGAGGTGTCGACTCCTGATGGTGGGTGGTCGATCTGGGTTCTTGCAGCGTGACGATTGTTACAGGAGACTGAAGCGGGAATTTTCCGTGGACCGGAACAAGCGGAATTCGGTAGATTCGGCAATTTCGGCGACACCAGCGGAACTGGCGAGAACGGCAAAAACAGCAAAACCTCGGCAACTCCGAAAATCTTCGAAAACTCCGGCAACTCGGCAAATCCGAAAAACTTCAGCAACCTCGGAAAAACTTCGTTAACTTCAAAAAAAACTTCGGTAGCTCGAAAAACCCCTTTAGTAACGAGAATGAGAACGATTCGATAATTACCTCTCTGCTTGAAAGGGGCGATCTGTCGATAACCTCCGATCGAGGTCGAGGATGACAATACGGTAGTCCCTTCGGAGACGGTAGTGGGTAAAGGTAAAAAGGGCGACCTGACGATAACCTTGGGAGACGGTAATCGGTATTGAAATTTTTCGGTGCAACCACGGCACGCCTGGTCCGCTTCGCGGTCACCAACGCCAAGATGTCGTTTCCGCCTCGTACAGTTTTTTCGCAACCCCCGGTAATTTTCAGTTGTGCGTGGCGCGACACGATCGGCACTTATTCCCCTTCCCAATAAGGCATTCCGATTTTCGAATGCAGAGCGCATCGAATGAAGGCATTTCCGCGGTACTACTCGTGCGCTCTGACTTGTCAGAAGAACTATTATGGCGCCCCGGTTTGTTTACCTTTTCGGTTTCCGCCAACGGGGAAAATTACAAATGGTTTTCGGTAAAGTGCCGATAAGTTCTCGCGTTTGTTGCGTCAGGCGGTAATCGTTGGTCTTCAGAGGGTCGAGAAGATAGAAAAGGAAACACATTGCGTAACGTTACCCGTAGCTGACAAAAGATAGAGCGAGAGAAGAAGAAGAAAAAGAAGGGGAAAATGGGGTAGGAGAAAAATATGGACCGCAGCTAGACGATCCAAAGACGTGAGGCCGTCTTAGCCTGAAATTGTGGGACGAAAACGTGTTCCTCCAGCCGCCCCGTGGCTGGCACAGTGTAACTGAAAATTTGAATCTGTTGACCGCAATCAACCGGAATGGAGTGAGCGACCCAAAATGTCACGGAAGGTGGGTGCGTCGCGTCGGAACGAGACGTCGTCGTTGCTTTTTTTATACTCCTATGCTAACTCCGGGTGGTCAAGTAGCAATGTTACAGTCCCGCAAGCGCTTGTAGAACCTCTCGGGCCTTCTACACCGGCCGAAATGAATTCGTGGCGTTTTGTAGTGCTATACATGTTATGTTAATACGATAGTTGACGGTGAAAAACAAAAGTAGAGTCGTAGATCGATTCCTACAGTAACTGTCATCAGTCGTTAAAATGAAAGTAGGACTCACCCGTCAATAATGTTTGCGAATTACCTTAATTATAACCCATTCACAAAACTCCCGACATTTTTGACATTTCGAGCTTCCCAAAATGATATAATTAATGATAATCTTTTGAAATTTGGGTCGGTAATAGAATGATTAAGTCCTATGTACAGCCAATTAAAATATTAGGTGGTCAGTACTTATGAAATAAACTAAGAAATTACATTTAAAAGTGCAAATGTCACTGGAGTGACGCGGCCACCTAAAAGTGCACGATTTTTTTCACATTAATAATGTTACATAGGTATTATATTTCTTCAAAACTAACTTTAGAATCTTGACTTTTTTAAACAAAGCATACAGTTGCCACATACATTTTCGTACATAGTTGCCATACTTATCCACAATCCTCAATTGGTTCTTCTAGAACTGTTGGGCAAACAAACATCATTATCATTATTATTATCATTTTGAATCACCCAATATTATAAACGATAATTTTTCGTTTGTATCTTTATTTTGTCTAATTTACATCGAAAATCGAAAGCCATCAGACAACAAATGAAGAATGAATCTCGTTTACTCCTAATTTCCCGTCCTAGAGATTTGTTTTCCTGATAACTTCGGAAATGATGTTCTAATCTGTAAACCAATTCACCTCCTAGGAAAATGTTTCAACTTGAGGGAATAAGAATTTAGAAGTTAGTGCAAAGAGAATTATGTACAAACATTTAGTTTCGTAATAAATTTGAAATATACAGTTGCAATCAAAACGAAAAAAAATTTAATAAGTATAAGTAACTATTAAGAATTTATTTATAAAAACATAATTGCGATATTAGTCTCGTAAAACATTTATGTCCAGAAAATTATTTAAAGGTAACTGATTTCTATTCGAAGAGTTCTTAAGATTCTGTGATTACCTACATCGCATTTCAGATAAGAACAATATAATGTAAAGAAAATTGTGTTCTTACTTCTGCTCTTGCAGTTCTATAACTTTTGTATGGCATTTTTTCTCCAAAAACTCATAGAGGTTTATAACAGTAAAAAAAATGAAATCAAATAATTCAAATTAGTGCTTAATATTCTACATATATTACGTAATAAAAGCTTTTAATAATAAATAACATTCAAATTATGAACATTTATTTTTTATTGACAGAGATAAATTTGTAAGTTATTGTTTTTCTACTACTACTGTAGGCTTATAACTACCTATCTAGAAATAGAGGGTATCAGTATTAAGTTAATAGATAGATAATAGGGCTTGCTCTTTGTATTAATGGTCTTGTAAAATCGTTAATTAATAACGTAGATAAACACAACACAACATCAGAACAAATCTTTACTGCACTTTTATTAGGATTATGACAAGCATTATTATATTTTTTCTTCGTCATGTGGCGAAACAAGTGCATTTGATCGATTTCATAGTGAAACATTTATTTACACAAGTGGCAACCTCGCTACAATATTTATCAACATACGCATATTACCTCCATCGATTAACTTCTAATGATTGATTGACGTTTGTCCATAAATATTTTGTATTGTTCCTTTTTTTATTGTTTAAAATTAGGAAACTAATTAAATTTAAATATTACCGACGTGACACTATTATTATTATACACTTTTAATTCTTAAAAACAAAAATTAAGTAATGTAAATAAATAAAAAAGACGCTTGACTTTCTCTTCTGTATAAATAATGTTTGTTTTATTTTGGAAGATAGAATTATTTTGAGAGCACCGAAAGTGGAATAGATGTTTTGTATCATTTCGCTGTATATTATTTGCTGCGACAGTTATCATTTGCACACTTCGCGCGTCCGTCTCGGTCGTTTTTCAGGAGATGTAAGAGTTTTCTCTAGATTATTAAAAAACTATTTCTGTCGACAATTGTTGGATGTTATGTTGTACCGTTCACGGCTAAAAGCGTTTATTGTGTATCTCTCTTGTCTCCTTTTAGCCGATTTGCCAAGTTACATCACGCGTTTCCAATGGGACATCGCCAAATATCCCATCAAACAGTCCCTCCGTAACATCGCTGACATAATCAGCAAACAGGTCGGTCAGATCGACGCCGATTTAAAAACCAAATCGACAGCTTACAACAACCTGAAAGGCAACTTGCAGAACTTGGAGAAGAAGCAAACGTAAGATAATTATCCTATCAGAGTTGTAACGTTCTAATCGACATTGCCGCAGCGGGAGCTTGTTGACTCGCAACCTGGCCGATCTAGTGAAAAAGGAGCACTTTATACTGGACTCGGAGTATCTGACAACGTTGCTCGTCATCGTCCCAAAGTAATGAAACAGATTGTCGCGGTTGTGAGATCCGTCCCAAGTCGACTCGACCACTGTTCACCAAACTTGCAGATCTAATGGACAGTTTCATCTAAGTACTTTTCTCGCAAGTTTGGTGAATTTTGGGATTAATGTCTCAGTCGAGCTGACCTGGAGTGGCTCACCGACGAACTCACTCAAACCACGTCTTCTAGGGCATCGTTCAACGACTGGCAGGCAAACTACGAGAAAATAACAGACATGATAGTGCCTCGTTCGAGCCAGCTCATCACTCAAGATCACGAGTACGGTCTCTTCACCGTTTCTCTGTTCAAGAAGGTGGTCGAGGAATTCAAACTGCACGCTCGCGAGAGGAAGTTCGTCGTTCGCGACTTCACCTACAACGAGGAAGAACTGGCGGCAGGAAAGAACGAGATCACCAAGCTCGTCACCGACAAAAAGAAGCAGTTTGTTAGTTGGTCTCGACTGTACTAAAGTACACTTTGGTAACTTGCGGATGGTTTTAGGGTCCGCTGGTGAGATGGCTCAAAGTTAATTTTAGTGAGTGTTTCTGTGCCTGGATTCACGTCAAAGCCTTAAGAGTTTTTGTCGAATCCGTTCTAAGGTGAGTGATTGGTTTTTAACCGCAATTTTATCAACTGAAAGTCTGCAGATACGGTCTACCTGTCAATTTCCAAGCTATTCTTCTCCATCCTCACAAGAAGACGATGAAGCGTCTGAGGGATGTTTTAAATCAGCTCTACGGTCACTTAGATAGTAGCGCCGCACTTTCTGGAGGCAATACTGATGTAAGTTGTCTTGCAAAATGACGTTTTGATGAGTGTGTAAATTTTGAATTGATGCAAAATTTCAACATAAAACTCATCCACTATAGAACTAGATTGTCAGAGTGCCGTTAGGTTGGCACTAACAATAAAGTTACTAGCCACGCCAATGGGTTTTTTATTTTGGTGGCCATTTGAAACAAATGAAAATTCCAAATTTTGACAAATCCCTGACGTCATTTGATTTTGAACGAATTTTTTCTTTCGTTTTTCATTTTACCAATATTTGTTGTAAATAAAAATAATTTCTTGGGTTGGTAATGTGAAACACTTCTCTGAGTTTGATTATTATTAATGGTCTTATAACCTCTTATTTCATATTTTGTTACAAATGATGTTTAATCAATAATCATGCATTAAATTTATTGAATACATTTATCATTTATGGTAGAGTCGCTAAAAATTTAGCCGGCCTTGAAATTGATGATTCAAGTCCACAATATCATCATGTGTTAGCTTATGTTGACATTTATCATATGACTGTTCAGCTCATGGATTGCGTTTAGAAATGAGCGAGGACATTCAAATTTGACATTTCTTTTTTTTTTCAACAATACAACATTTTAAATATTAATGATTCTTCCTTTCCTTCCTTTGAGTAATATATTGTATTTATTCTGTCACTTGTTCTGTTAGTTAACATCACTGGAGTTTTTAATCTTTCTTTTTTTTTTCTAGAGCGTCGACATTCCAGGTTTAGGTTTTGGCCAATCGGAGTATTACCCGTACGTATATTATAAAATAAATGTGGACATGATTGAGTCAACAAAAGTTTAAATTCCATTACCAGATATTCACTAGATTATTTTGTTAGAATTAATCATTCTAAATTTTTGTTTTTTTTTCTGAAATAGTACCCTGTGTACAAATTATTGTCGAAGCGCATCTATATTAAATAAGTAGGGCTGTTTAAATAATATATGTACATGTAAAAAGAAAAAATAAATTTTATATGCAATTTGTGCAATATTGGGTCACAGCTTATTAGGATTTGACAATATTAGATTTTAAAATGAGATTTGTAATTCCTGATCAGGACTTTTGTTTTATCTGTAAATGTCAGGAACAGTATTGAGTTCATTGTAAATAATGTGTAAATAATAATACCGAGATTTGGTTCTAAGCTCATTTTTATTAAGTAATATTCCGAACTGTATTATAGGTTCCAATTTTAATTTAATGTCTGTTAATATAGATGTACTAGAGGTGTTAAGAGGTTCATTGTTCAACTGTAAATTTGTTAGACGATTAAACTATTTCATTACATCAGAATTTATTTCCATGAAAAAAAATCTAACACAACATTTCCTTTATTCATCGTTAACACTAGTAATATACAGTACAATAATTTAATAGTCTAAAGGCAAAGTAACAAAAATATACATAGCGGTTCACTTTTATTTCAAAATATTTCCTTAGGTTTATAGTTTCACAGATTATTTGGCCTCAGTTGTTCATCGTATTTGAAACTTGTGAACGATCAGTTTTATTTGGTCTTGACCTTGATCTCTTCCAAGTCTTTCTGCAAATAATGAAGGACGTAGTGGAGCACCACGTCGTAGCAGTATTTGTATTCGGTCTGCAAAAAAGGCGATCAGATTTATTGATTGCGAACAATCAACGAACTCACGATGTTTTCAATTAGCTGTGGTCGATGTCTTCTGACGGTTCTGACAGCTTGGAAAACATCGACCTCACCGTGTTGGATGACTTGTTCGATGCAAGCGTTTGCCGCGCAATAAATACCGCAACGGCTCCGACCATCTCTGGAAAAATAAACCGAAATGATAAATAATTTGTGTGCTTCGTGTTCTAAATGTAATCTATGCAGTGTGGAAACTACTTATGGAATAAATTCAGTTATTTCAAAACTAATGACAATTGTCGAAATCACTGAAACAGGTCAATTTTTATTTCTCATAATGCTTATTTTAAGTTACTTCACTTGTTCATGACATCATCCATTTTTGAGTTATGACGTCATTACCAATTTTTTTAAATGACAACCCTCATTTTTTTCTTCTGTTTCTGATAGACCTTCCTATTACCTAAACTGCTAAACGATGAATGAAAAACATTGGTACCTTACATAACAATTTTTTTGAGAAAATAACAAATTTTACTTCAAACATTTAATTTAATTTTTAATGTAAAAATTTTAATTGGCCTTAAAACAAAGATCTAAGGTTAACAATAAAATGTAACGCAAATGTTGAAATTGTCCCCGCCAACTATTTGGCACTCACCGAGACTTTGTACACTGCGCTCAACAATGTCAGGGCTGATTTGTTTCATTTCAGCGCAAATTATCTGGCGTAAAACTTCTAAATTGTTTGGTATATTAAAATAAATCTTCTATTTTAAATAATACCCATACAAAAGAATTTTTACGTTTAAATTAAATTGAATTTTGTCATTTTCTCAAAAAAATTGTTATGTAAAGTACCAATTTTTTTCATTTATCGTTTAGCTAGTATAAAGGTCTATCAGAAAGAGAAGATGTAATATCTCAAAAATGGATGACGCCATGAATAAGTAAAGCTACTTAAAATAAGCATTATCATAAATAAAAATTGACCTGTTCCAGCGTTTTCGACAAATGTCATTAGTTTTGAAATTACAGAATTTATTCCATAAGTAGTTTCCACACTGTATATTAATACGTGAAGGAAAACCTTTGTACCCCTTTTTAAGCAAATTGCGCGCACGGAGTGTGAGATTTGGCATAGTTAAAGTTTATGTGGAGAAGGAGTGCAGAAGATAAAATGTATGTATAATATACAGGGCGTCCCCAACAAAACAGACAAATCCATAGCTCTCTTATTTATTGGAGGATTTTAATTATCTATACACCAAATTAAATGGTTGTGAATAAGCTACAAAATTGCGTACTAAATTCACGTAAAACTCAAAGTGCTTCAAGGTTAAATTGTCAAAATATTTTTTTGAAATACGGACACAGGTACTTTTTTTTTAGTAATTCTGATAGAGATTTTTATTCTGAAAACAACAATGGATGACATGTGTAATCTCATATAAGAATTGTTTTTTTAAATAACTACATTTTGAAACAAATGACGAGCACCAAGCGAGAAGCTATCAAAATTCATTGCGTTACAATGTAATAAATTAACCAAATTAAGTTAGTTGAAAAAACAAATGACAAATGTGTAATAACATTTGGGATTGCACGTACAGAGCGCAGTTTAAGCATCGACGATAGTAGTATTTTGGCTAAAATATCAATTTGTCCTATATAGACCTACATACCTAGTAGTTAATACCTATATCTGGATTTTTTTTGTTAATACAGCCTTAAAACAATATTCAATTAAAGTTTGTAGTAGGTTAGGTACTTTAGGTAATTACTAATTATTAAAATGGTCAATTATGGTCTTTGTGAATTTAAGTGATTTAAATTTCACTAGTTATTTATTAGATATCGGAATGCATTAAGCAAGAAGTAAATAAAATGAAATATGATAATATTAAACATCAAACCCTTACGGTGAGACGACGCAGACTGGTCCGTAGTCGGTCCTCTGTCTCCACCTCTCCACCATGTTCATCAGCTCCACCAAAGAATTAGTCGAAGTAGGCACTTTATGCCCCATAGGCCAACAAGTTAGTTGAAATAACTGGACGGTTTTCGGGGGCGCCTTCACCCCAGCCATCAGCTCAGTCAGCGAGACAATCTGAAATAAGTAAATAATGCATTTCGCGATATTTCACCGTTGGTCGGTCTCTCAGTAAACAACCTTCTTGTTGATGCGAAAAACCCACGTCTTGATGTTGGTGTAGTGATTGTGAGAGATGTGGTCGATGGTGAAGACGGGACCGTATTTTTTCGGGGTGCGTCCCTCGGGCCAGAAGGGTGGGAATTGTTGCTGGAACACACGGAGAGAATCAGTGTAATCGGGTGGAGAGAGGCCTTAAACGCTCGCTAAATCCGACGATGATCTAATTAACGTTGAATGCAAGCATAAACACGTAAGGGGCTGCACATGGGGAACGTATAAATAAATATTACTAAATATACAGGATTATTCAAGGGAGGGGTATTTCTGAATTAATTTTTGCCGCAACCCATTATACACATTGCAAGAGTATCTTGATTTCAAATTTTGAAAATAATTATATGTAATTGAATCCACGATGGCTCTTAGTTAAAGCAAAAAATCTTTGTCAATTCGAAAAATGTGTTTTTAAAATAACGACGAAAAAACTGATATGCCCCTCATTTACGGAGACAGTGTCGCCGCTGCGGATGGTAGACACTTCCAACACCTTTTACATTAACTTAATTTGTTAATTTATTTGTTGAATTTTGCGTAACACGGGCGGTTAGTTCTTCAATAGTGTTAGCCGGGGTAGCGTACACTAATTGTTTCATGTGTGCCCACAAGAAAAAAATCACATGGATTTAAATCAGGTGACCGAGCTGGCCACAAAACGAGGCATAACGACCAATCCAGTTTTCCCCAAAATTGTTATTTAACAACTGTGTCACAACAATTTAACAAAAGCGAAATTTATTGACAGTGAAAACGTGCCCGTGAAACTGATGTAAAATTCCGGTAAACAGGCAATAAGTTTTTTGGGTAAAAACTCGTAAAAACTTTATCAAGCAAAAACTTTCGTATTTTTTCATTGCGATTATTTTGAAATGGAAAGTTAAAACAAAATGGAAAGTAATTTCAATATGCGGGGTGTCAAATAGGGGGTTAGAAATTTGTAAAAAAAAATTATGCTTTTAGAAAAATTATAAATAAAATCTGGGAATTTACTCCGACCTATACTTACTGGCGATTAAAGTTTCTACATGGACTTCCATAACAACCTGTATAATAATGCTTTTGACCACAATTTATTGTTTACAGAAAAATTTCTGAAATAATCAAATTTTATTCAAAAATCGTGATTTATTTATCAATAACAATGTTAATAAAATGGGGTCTTTACTGATCTCACATGTTGTGTGAATTTATCAATATTTTTTCACCTAGGTACTATAATAGGTAAAGTTGACGCAAGTTGCAAAAAAACACTTTGCATTTGCAACAGCACTTTTATGGCATTAGTCATTTGAAATTACTTTAAAACTGTACTTATATGGAAAATATTCAACCCAAACTATGATTTTCTGGTCCCTTTGTGCCTCTATTTGGTTCTAAAATATGAAAAAAATGCTGTTGCAAACGACAAGTGGTTTTTTGCAACTTGAGTCAACTTTACAATAAACATTATGATCGTAATAAAAGTATGGCAAACTTGTTTTTTAATAAAATGTAGGAATATAAAGTCTGTCTCAATTCTAAATTTCCACCAACACTTCTACGTTGCAAATACAACCGGCAACACTGTTTGGTGAAAAATGCGTCAGATTGTATTTGTTAGGTTATCTGTCAATTTCCGTTTTTACAACTAAAAATTTTTGATTACAGGAAAAGAACGAAAACCATTTTTAAAATGCAGCTAGTAAGTAGGTAGAAAATCAAATTCTACAAGCAAAATAAACATATGAACTAATTTTCATGTTTTCGAATCATGTTTATAAAATAATTAATTAATAAATTATAAAATATTGCCAACTTTGGGTATAAGACTTATAAGAATCCCCAGTTTAGAAATATTTTTATTTTGCTATTTGCCAACATAATTCAACAGCCGGTGGAAATTTAGAATTGAGACAAACTATAAACATTATATTTCTTATCTACGACAAAGGATAATATTTGATTTTTTTAATAAAAATTATTAGTTTTACATATTCTTAGTGGATTTTCTGTTGTTATAATTGTTGTTGAATTGATATTGTCCGACTGTGTTGTTATTGAACGATAATGACACAGTTTTCTGATACGTTATTAGAGAAAAAATCCCCTAGGGCATTATCTTCAAATAACAGGCTCTAGGGCATTATAAGCTCATTGTTCGTTAGTTACGACCAAATTTTGACTCATTGGTATAAATTAATCAATCATTGTCAATCCAAAAACATACGAAACTAGTCGGACATTAAGTTTTGAAGGCACCACAGGTGTCATAATGATACGCCCTCGGTGGGCGTACTCCCCTCGGGCCGGAGGCCCTCGGGTTTCACTCTGTCGACCTCGCGCGTTATCAACCTTATAACATCCTTGATACCTTAATAACTATAACGTAAGCATATACTCAATTTCATATAAATGTGCATCTAAGCAAGCCATGAAAATCTGATTTTCTGTTGGTATTAAAGCTAAAGCTAGTAACTTTGACTTTCAAAGTTGCTTGCTCTGCGCGAACCCGATTTGACTAATTTTTCAGTTTTTGTCCATTTTAACATTGCTGATTTCAAAAGCAATGTTACGTCTTTTTACTGATTAAATTAAAGTAATTCTTATTTGTTTTTGTCTTTGTATTTTTACCAAGTAAAGATTTATTGGACATGACCTTCATAAATGTGACTTTTGAAATGTAACTAAATTAAAGGTGCTTTTACAAATCCACAGCTCACTTGATGAACATTTATATGAAATCCATTATACTAATATGTAACATATTGGAAGATATCCAAATATTATTGCTTCAATAATAACTTATTGGCTTATATTAAGTATGCAAAAACAACAAAAATTGGGGAATTTTTAAGTACCTATTTTACAACTCAAAATGCTGACCAGTTTATCTCTTTGAAAACTACACTGTCAAGATGATTTAAAGAACAAAATTGTTTGTATCGTAATAACGAAACAGTATTAATAAAATCGCATAACCCTGTAAAATTTTGAAATACTCAATAACAGATCATTTGTGTCAATATTGCACTTTATTGACAAATATGTCTCGATTTTATCATTATTTCAGTTATGTGGCTGTAAACTACAATATGTGATGATTGATGAAATAGTAAGTTATTTATGTTATAAGGACGAAAAGAAAATATTTCGGACGATTTCCTGGAAATTGCTAGACGAGGCAACGCCGAGTCCAGCAACAGCAATGAGTCCGAATTATCGTTTTCGTCCATGTATCATTATCATACATTATTTTTTAGTCGATTGCAATAAAAATACTCGTAAAAATGTTCATTCTATTGTCAAAGTGACGTTTGATCCGTAAAATTTTGAAAAAATGCGGGCTGTTAAAAATTTCATTAACAACCCTGAGTGTTGCCAGGTTGGACAACTTAATTGTTGTCGGTTGTTGAACGTTATTCATTGCTTAACAACACAGTGGATAAAAAATATTTTTTGTTCGACACTGTCACAATTTGAGAATTTTCTCCTATCTGAACGGATTTTGATAAATGTCACAACTTGTCAAAACGAAACGTCAAGCTAATTTTAAAGGTTTTAAGCGGTTTGAAGCCTTTAAGGGGCTCGTCGAACAAAAAAACGTTGTATTCAACTCGTTCGTGTGTAAATTGGGCCTTTTTTGGCACTCGTGGGCCTTTAAAACGCTCGTTTCACTCACGTTTTAAAATGGCCCACGCGTGCCAAAAAAGGCCCAATTTACACACAAACTCGTCAAATAAACTACTATTTTCGCCCTTGGACGAAAAATAATGCTTTGACGAAAAGATAACGTTTTCGTCCAGATATTCAAACCGAAAAATACTACTTTATGGTACAATTGACTAAAAAAGTGTTTTAGTCATGGAAAATTTTTCACTTTGAGCAAAGATGTAAAATTGACTAGAACTGTTTAAATTAATATGTATTATGTTGATCGTTATCCAGTGGCGGCTGGTCTGGGTAGGCAGGGTAGGCAGTGCCTACCCAAAATATTCAAAGCGAAAATGAAGAAATTACGTCTAATAGATTTATAAAAAAAAAAAACAATTGCTGAATTTAATCTTAATCTAAGTTCTATGCAGAAAACCGTGAATAATTTGTTTTGTTAAATTATTATTAATTCAACGTTGCGCTTCAGTTTAGCTGGAAAGTTGAACGAAGGCAGGCGAGCCCACCCTGGATTATGGCCGACGAAGCTAGTGCGTACGTACGATTCTATCAGTTTCTGTGTTCTCTCGCGTCAACTCGAGCCGAAAGTACGACTAGGCTCTCGATCGCTGTTTGTTGTCCGGGTGGGCTAGCCTACCCTGGCAGTCCAAGCGTACCAGCGTACACACGTACGCATGCTGTTATATGAGTTTGATAGCGTCTAATGCATTACTGAAAAGATTTTTTTTCACGAATAAAACAAGACAACAGTGTCATCGATCATATGTTTACCTTTTTTTTAGATTGTGATAAAGCCAGACAATAAATTTTATACTGTTTCGTGTATTTGTATTTGTATTTGTCAATACTAATACATACTATCTAATAATAAAATATGTTAAAAATAAAAACTAGGAAGGCGCAATCAAGAAAGAAAGACCGTAAATTTTGAAATTTATTTACATATATAAAAATACCCATAGCCTAATAGGGTACTGGACACTTGAATTTTACTTATAATTTAATGAGCCTTATATCAGTTACTAGAAACAGCTTACATTGTAAATCAATATGAATCATATATGTACAAATAGTGTGATCTTAAGCTGTAGGCGATCGGACCTACCGTAACCAAGTGCAGGCTAGGCCTGCCTTACTGAAACTCGCACGCGCACATTGTCATAATATGATGAAAAACAAATAGTTCGAAATTTAAATAAACCATGTCCTGATCTGGTAAATTTACTTTATAATGAAAAGAGACGGTGCACGCGCATGTTTTCAACTTCGTGGTATCAAAAGTGTCAATGGATTTCTGGAAGCATAAACAAGAATAGATTGTATTGTTGGTATTATTTATTATTTTGCGAAAACACACGGAGTCCCTGGAATTCAACCGGTTATAATAATTTGAAACAATTAGAATTAGCAATGTCAACCCAGCAACACGAAATTTCGAAAGAACACGTACACGCGGCCTTAAAATTCAAACTTTTTGGGAAACAACACCATTGCAGCTGCGTTAGATTCGGGACATCGGGTAAGCATTTTGAGACATAACGAAAAAATGAAAGAGAATCGGGATATTTTAAAACGTTTAGTCGATATGACACTCTATTTATCGACACAGGAATTGGCGTTTCGTGGTCACGATGAAACAGAAACGTCATTAAATCAGGGCAATTTTAAAGAGCTCGCGAAACTTTTAAGTACGTATTATGAAAAATTTTAAACTTTTTTAAACGAATATTCTGTATTTAGCGGTTTATCAAAAACCATTCAGAATGAGTTAATTGAAAGCATCACGAAAGTGATAATAAAAACCATAGAATCAGAAGTAGATAAATCTGTTTGTTTCTCGTGGCAAAAGGTCGAAAGGCAGATGATCTTTTTAACTTATTGACAACGACTTTTAGTAGATTCAATCTTCTACAAAAATTGGTAGGTCAAACGTATGACGGAGCTTCAGTGGCTTCAGTAATAGCAAGAGAGCAGTCAAAAATTCGTTCAATAGCTCCCCAAGCAAACAAAGTTCACACATTGTTATGCCCACAGACTAAATTCAATATTACAGGACGCTTCAGGTAAAATCAAAGAGTGTCGAATATTTTTTTGCTAATGTTGCCGGATTTTCAAGTTTTTTTTTCAAAATCAACGAAAAGGACCAAATTATTAGATGATGACTTAGAGTTAGTTGTGTAAAATGACAAAAAAAAAGTGCATATGTATAATGGTATACATGAATCCTTATGCAGGGCCTAAGTGCCTACCCAGATTTTTTTAGTACGAGCCGCCACTGTCGTTATCCAAAAACATATTTTTTACGATTTAAAATAATAATAATTTTATCTATAGCCTGTTTCAATTCTAAATTTCCACCAACACTGTATTCTACGTTAGAAATACAACCGGCAAAACTGAAAAATGCGTCAGGTTGTATTTGTGAGGTTATCATTCTGTGTCTGTTAATTTCTGTTTTTACAACTCAAGATTTTAGAATAAAGAAAAAGAACGGTGTCAACCTTTTTATCTCTTTGAAACATTTTACTACAGCAGTTTTCATTTTAGCGTCAAGTAAATTACGTTGTTTTCGAATCTTGTTTATAAAATAATTAGGTATATTGCCAACTTTGATTATAACAATTCCCAATTTAGAAATATTTTTATTTTGCCAACATAATTCAACAGGTGGTGCAAATTTAGAATTGAAACAGATCATACACACATTTAATGTTGCATAATGTGATACAAGACTTGTGAACTGTCTTGTTAATATTGCATTTTCAATATTACATTGCATAAAATTGCAACAAGTTTATCAATACGTTTACAAGTTGGTCGAAAATCCATAGCCCCACAAAACGCTTCTTTCAAAACAGGATTGACTATTCCGCTTTTGAAGAACCTTCCTTTGTAAGATTGGTTGCAGCCTTCTCAGCAAATGACACGACATTAATTTTTTGTTTACTGCACAGAAATTTGTTTTTGTCAAGATTATACCTAGTTATAATTTTTACATGGTAGTGACATAATTATGTAAAAATGCTTTGCCACACAGGTTAAATGCGACATGTGACACAATCATCACAAATGTGGTGGTGTAAAAAACAAGGAATTTATAAAATTGTTTGCATGTTGGAACGAAGGACACGGCATTAAGCTTGAAAGAAAGCAAGCGCAAACATGTGAATATTTTGTGTTTGTCCTGAATAATTGAAAGTTAAATCACGTAGTGTAATAGAAGTGGACAAGCGGAAATTCGATGTACAGTCTCATCTATTTAGGTGTCATACACAAACCTCTATTATTATGTGTGGTTTTGGCATGTAGTCGCTGTTACTAAAGTCATTTTAGATTAGGGTTTAATAGCTGCCCTGTCTCGCTCCACCATCTGTCCCGTTTACCATACCTGGAACGAGTTATTCGCCGGAATTTGGGTTATGCATCTGCTATATATTATCCGGGATTATTTGTTTTGTGAAAATGCTGCATTAACACGGACGCCAAATTTACTGCGATGTTAGTTTGGAGAATGATGAGCCGAAATAAAAAATAAACATTCAACCGACCGAGGTAGATCCAGACGGCCGTTAAATCGGTCTCGAAGTGGTTTTCGTGGAGAAATTTTAACGTTCCGGTAAAAAAATTATGTGAAGAGAGTCGTGAAAGTGCCATTAGAGTAAATGCTCAAATGTTGTAAAGTTATTTGGTAATTCCCCCAATTCGCGGGAGAATAGATCGTAAAAGTGCTGAGATGCTCATAGAGATTGCACGTAAAAAATATCCAGAAGGCTGAGTGCTTGTCTTTTAGAAAATGGCTTACGAAACAGATAAGTTTCGCAATTGTTTTTTTTTTTGTCTTTTGGTGTATTTTATATAAGCTACAGGTTTAGAATTTTTTTCAAGTGTAAAGTTAAAAGGCGAGAATTGCAAATTAGAATCAAAACGCTTCATCCTAGGAAATAACAAAAATTGCTTGCACTTGTAGTTACAAAAGTAACGAAACAAATTAGAAACAGTTGGTAGAAAACACAAAAAAGAGTGAGAGTGAATAACGATTTGAGTGTCATTGGAAAGGTTTTGGGAAATTCAAGCAAAAGTAGAATAATTCTTAGATTTAGTATAAAAGCATTTCATGCCCAATTTGAGTTTTTAAAAGAATTTTTTGTACTCATAGCCTTGAAAGCAACGCTTCCAACATCCAACGCTCGCTCCGAAGCGAGTCGACTCGAATGTAAAAATTGCAAAAAACAATGGCCCTTTGAGGCATTAAAAAAAATCTGTCTTGATAATAATAAAATTTAGTTCATAAAATACAACTTCCCTAGGTTTTCCTCCATTAAAAAATTACGGAAAGATTTATAATCGTTGAAAATTGTTCCTACAAAATTCACAAATTATTGCAAAAATTGAAATATCAAGTGAAGCAATTGTTTCCAATAACCAAAGATCACTGCCTACTTGGTTTTATGTTCGTTTATGTATTAAAACAAAAAAAAATAATTTAATTTTCGTACAAAAAATATTGTACGAACCACTTGCATGAAGACATCTTCCGTTCATTCACGCATTAATTAAAGGCACTCGCTCCTTCGTCGCTCGTGCTTTAAAAAATGCGTCTTCCCGCACTTGGTTCGTAAATAACTATAAATTTGTTTAATTTCATTTCATTGGAAACATTTTCGTAATTGGTTAAAATAATGAATTTAGAATCTAACACAACTGATTTGCCATTTTGGTCAAGAAGAGGGTGAGAAGATGGAAGGAAAATGATTGAAGAACGTGAAAAGATTTTTTCCGATATTAATTCCAGATTTGACCGAGAGGCGGGGGATCAATTTAACAGGGGAGACAATTTAAATCTTAATCAGATCATCTGGTTCGCGTCTCAAATATATTTTAACATTGTTTCAGTGTTTTATGAATGTAATTATTGTGTTCACATATTATTATTTAACCAAATTTCATTTCATTGGTCCGCAAGTAAAATTAATTCTGACAAAACTTAAATAAGATATCCACCAAAATTCGTTTATTAATTTCATCTATTTATTTATAAATTTTTTTAACGTCCGTCAAAAAAAGTGCAAGTTTTTTCGTTCGTTTGCGTTCATAAAATATGTGAGTTTTGAATCGGTCAAGAAGCGTTAAAAAAAGTGCCATTGCGGTTCATTTTTGCACGCATTTTGGGTTTTTTTTTCATATTTTGAGTGTCGAAATAGTATATTATGATACGAGTCTTATAAGAAGCATTTTATCGCACGCACGGTTTTAGAGCACGACGAGCGTAGCGAGGAGTGCCCTAAAGGAGTAAGTGCGATAAAATGCCTTATAAACGAGATGTGATACAGTATTTTTTCTACTTTGCCACTATTTCAATGAAAAAAAAATAATTTAAAATTTAAAACCGTTAAAGTTGAAGGATTCCACCCAAGGTCACGTCTGCGGTCTGCCGCGACACCACAGTATCTCTCAAAATTAAAAAATTAAATTTCACTATTTTTAGTATTATTATTATTATATCACGCCTTTTCCTATTACGATACGCAAAACAGTATGGTAATAGCATCAGTACGAACGCAAAGTAGAAAAAAATTGTTGTCTAAACTTACGGGCGCCAAAAATTTTGTATGCAACTCGTTAGTAAAGTATCTTTTTTTTACTCGGCGGATTTGCGCACTCGCTTCGCTCGAGCGGCAAATTTTTCTTCTCGTAAAAAAAAGTATTACTTTACTCACTTGTTGTATAAATAACTATTGTTGGGACTAAACATCACCAAAGCACAAAGTGTGTTCAAGCGTTTCATTTAAGTAATTCCTTAAATTTCTCGAAAAACTTTAATAAAATAAAAATAAATAACACAACACAACGTAGGATAAACCGGTTTCTCTTTTCACACAAAGTGTTGTTTCGTTTTTTTTTTTTGCAAAATATCCAAGGAGAAAAACATCCAATACATCTTCAAAGACAGAAACTTTAAAATATATACATAATAATAAGGGATCAGAGAGAGGTACAGTGGCGAGCACGGAATTTCGCACACACTGGACATTTCACTAACATAATTAAAATGAGATACTGGCGGCAGTTTCGTCACAGTTTAGGTGAAACATCAGTCATGATCACATAAATCATGATTGATTATAATGACCATAAAGCTTAGACTAGATAGTTTTTTTTAATGACATACAAATTGGTGTGCGAAATTCCGTGCTCCCCACTGTACATCAAACAAATCAAAAAAATTGCGAGGGATATTTTATCATCTTATAACATTTTTAAAATTAATTGAATTCATTGAGTTAAAGCATTTTATAATATTTGAAAATTTAAATTTTCAGTTTCAAGTCCTTCAGGACCGTTTCAGTGTCCCGTCATGTCCCGTGTGAATGGCAAACGTCATCTACTTTTAGGAGACGCCCTTAATGCGAACAAATACTCCGAATCCAAATGAGATTTTTCACAAACGTAAATTCGGTGATGTTCATTATTTTTCAGACTTAATTTGAACCTAAACTTCTGGAAGTCACGGCGAAACAATCGGAAACTCTTTGGCCAAGTTAGAAACGAGAAAAATTCGTGACAATGATCGACGACTTTAATATTTGACAGCTTTTAAAGCGCGACACGAACGTACCGCACATTTTCACTTTGACACTATTAAAGGGGAAAAGTTTGTTTTTTCGACCCCAAGTTCATGGTAATTTCGTGTTATGAAAGTTGATTTGTCAAAAGTTTATGGCAGTTTCAGAGCACATTGTTTATTTTCAACTGAGTTTTGCCGGAATCGATTTATTTTTCCATTAAAAATGTAAAAGTGCGATACGTCTGGGACAGGAAGGAGTTTAGCAAGGCATAAACGGTATTAAAATCCAGTACAGGCATTGCTAATCCGGGTGAGATTTCCCATTGAGTGTCAGCGGAATATAATTATTGTAATCCGACTAGGAAAGAGCTTACTACGTGCGGAGATCGGATTTTACGAGGAATTTCCACTTAATTCCAAATTGCGCTCCTTTAATTAAGACCGTTTTTAAAATTATTAGTGAAGAGAGTGGAGGATTAAAGTATAAATAAGCTATACTTAACGCTTCGCAAAAGATATACCTATTAATTTCAATATGAAAGAAATGCTGAGTAAAGTAGAAAGAAAGTATATAGTAATAAAATAATAAATAAAAATACTAAAATGTTGTTCTGACTCATTTGTGACTTAAGAGGAAACAAGCCTAGCCCTTCAGGTAGAAGTTTGAAATAAAATTGATTTGTTCATTTGATTTATAATTTTAGCCGTTATTTGTTAGAAAAATACTATAAGGAACATGTGTAAAAAGTCCATCCACACTAGAAGTACTTCTGTCTATCTGCTTGAAATATTGAGTTCCCGTGAAAATTTCATGTTATCCAACACAAAATACCAAAAGCTCAAATTGCTAGATACGATCTTCAACGTTTTACAAATCAGGAATCAAAGTATCTAGTTTCATTTAAAAGTCAAAATGTCATTTTGTTCTCTACGTAAGGTTATAAGAAGAAATATTGGAGGAAATCAACGTTAGACAAAAACTTTAGAAATAGGCCTATTTGGGTATCTTTGAGAGTAAACATGTGCAGATCCGGATTGAACAGTATTTTTACAGCACTCATCAAAGATCAGAATCATGTCTGTTTTTTCATCGTTTGAATGCATGATAAAATCGCTTAAAAACTGACGTACGAATTTTTTTATTATGTGAGACTCTAAAATGATTAACAATGATGCCATCATGGATTATAAATTATAAATTATTTAAAATTAAATCAGGGCGCTGTTTTAAACTGTATTTTGTGTTGCAACACATTAAATTTTCGCGGGAACTCTACGGTCCATAACCCTGTATTTATTTATTACAATCTTGGGAAGACTTATTTAAATAATAATCATCTCAGTGTTTCACTTATGCTGTTCTTGGTACTGGAGAAACTATTTCTAGGTAACAACTGCACCGCCTGAAGCAGAACTTTAAAAATCAATGTTCATTTTATAAGTGCCCCCGGGTCTGCTCCCCCTATGGCATAGCGTTTCCGCCGATCTCAGCATTTCTATCCGGAAATGGTCGTTTTCAATTTTAAAAATTTCTAACTCGGCGTTCAATTTATTAAACCGGAAAGACGGATACAATTCTTTATATGGACGCACGACCACAAACAATAATAGAGATAAATTGCGATGCCAGAATTCTACACAGGAAATTTGTTGGCGAAATTTAATGCACAACTTTGGCAAAGTTACATTGCGATGTATTTTCATTAGATGCACTGTTTTGCTTGTCCAGCCAGAGGAAAAGACAAAATAAATTTATTACTGATCGAGAGCGCTGTATATTAATCTTCATTTACATAATTTGTATGGAAGAGAGTAAGCTCTAATCTACTTTGGCTTCTACTTACCGAATTATGCGGAGGAACACAAAGGACCACGACGGCTGAGCATTCGTAGTCGTAGACGAGCGACCAGAATTCTCCGCATGTTGATTTTAAAGGCCATTCCGTGACTATGTATTCTCTAGGCTTTGTGTAACCCTAAAATAACAACACTCTGCATAATACCGGGAATTGTAGAACAAGCGCTGCTATAGTCTTGATTTAACGGTACAGAAGCAAACGCTGCTAATGTCGGGTTTTATCACATCAGATCGTGAAAAGGAAACATTGGAGCAAATGTAGCCTCGAAGCTGTCGTTCAAATTTCAAACGTGCGCCAGTAATGTGACAGCCATGACGTAACAACTCCTACTTCAAGGTTATGTTAGCTACTAGCGCGTAATAAAACGTAACAGAATTGATTTTATTTTTGTTTCGAAAAAATCCGCTGTATTGGTGTGTTTTTATTTGATTGGATTTTAGTCTTTTTGTTTATCACCGTATCTGTCGGCCACCGTACCGCGGAGCAACAATTGGTCTCTTAACCCCACTTCTCAACCCTCACCCTTGAAGGTTTTGAATTATACTCACATCCACAAACACGGCGTTAATGTAATCCGTGTAATTATTCCCCTGGAATGAAGTCAAATATGGTCGGAAATTGTCGGCTGTTTACACACAAAACAAGTAATTAGAATAAGACGAAGATCACACAAGTTGGGTCAACTTACGCGGAACAATGAGGACGTCTCTGTTCTTCTTGCGATTGTCACCTCTGTGGCCCCCGGCGCAGTCACCGATCGTGAACCTGGGGGTCTGCTTGCATATCAAAGTGTACTCTCTTTGGTACTCGTTCAGTTTCGTAATTGCGTTCTTGGCCGACTTTTGTTTGAGTCTTTGAGACAGTTCGCTCACGGGAAACCAGGAGTTGCCGCACGTCACATACTCTTCTAGGGTGTCGTAGATGAATTTATATTGTTCCTGAAAAATAAACGAGAAATGTCGGAAATATATCGTGATGTATGCAGGGGGCGTCGCGAGGGTGGTCTGCATTAAACTCGAGAAGCTCTTGAACGTATCCGAAAGGGTTTTGCTCCAATTGTAAATTGTAACGTAGTTTTGTATGGGCGGGGGATTTAGAAAGGAGAGTTTGGGAATGCAAACGAGCGAAAAGGCTGGAGGTGGTGTGTTGAGTAAAGCCCGAAAGGCAAGAGTTTGCTATATTTTTTTTGAAGTGAAAACTTCTTTAGGCGCACTACATTCATTTTATTCCCGGGCAGTGAATTAGTTTCATGCGACACAGTAAAATCGTACGCAGCACAAGTGAAAATCGTTCGCAGATCAGCGCAAATCGTCCGCAGAACGACACGTTAAGCTAAAATCATGGGAGTCGAGATTTTTTGCGGAGCGAGCGAAAAACAATCAACTGTGCGGCACTTGTCACTTTTCAATTTTCAGTGATAATTGTGTTGTGACCTGACTGACCTCAGTGCAGAGCTGCAGCAGTAACTGTATATATATACAGGATATTTCACGAGTGATAATAAGCCTGACGTAATTTAAAATGCAACCCACACTATATTTCCGAAAAAAACTGGCTACTGACATTAAAATGTCCGGCTTTTTTTGAAAATGTATTGTGGGTTGAATTTATTATTCCGTCAGGCTCATTGTCACTCGTGAAATAGCCTGTATAGTTTTATATAATATAAACGATAAAAGACACGATAAATATTGTAAGTTTACAGATGAATGTAGGATGTAGGATTTAATACGTAATTCTCAATTATATGGCTTCAACAATTCTCAATTCATGTATTGGAAAAATTAGTATAGCAAAATGTGAAGAGGAAAATGGACAATTTATCATAATATGTACAGAATATTGCTATGAAAACTTGTGTTGTGTTCAATATCATCGTCAAGAAAATAAAACTTAAACATCCAAACCTAACCTCACAAATTTTGCCAGAGTGTACCTCTAAAAGCGGACGTATTTGCAGTTCCTATTGAAAAATACAGATTTTTGACATTAATTATGTATGCCTTGCTCCTTATTCTTCCAAGTACTATTATCCATAATGATATATTTTTTATAGAATAGGAATAGGTACAGTCGCGAGCAATAAATTTTGGTCGTCAAGGTCATTCTTTGACGCAATCGAAAATGCTCCATTGTAAAACAGTCGTAAATATCATAAGCTATCATCATGTTGTATGTTGTATGACATTAATTGTCATTTTTTTCTCATTTTTTGACACTTTGTTGACATGAGCATAATCATGCAGGGAAAATTTTTAAATTTGTGACAATCTAGCCAAATTTTGAAATGACATTGACGACCAAAATTTATTGCTCGCGACAGTAGGTACATATTATCTACTTACTTAAAATCAGTAACGAGCATCATAGAAGTTTTCACTTCTGTCGTGCGGTCTTAAGCGCACACTCTTTTTTTTTAAATTAATTTCTTGGAGTTCACCGGTTTAATGTAAAGAAAAAAGCTGTCAAGAAATTGAAGAAAAGATTATAATTACTTAAAATCCAGCAAAGGTACCAAAGTAGTTATTCTAGAATCTAGATAAAGAAGATTGTGTTGAGAGGATGGACAACCTAATTAACAATAGTCCTTATCCGTCAATTAATAAAGATTCCTTGCCTAGAATCATCAGAGAAGTAAACACGCAATCACCTTGTTACCTCCGGAATTAAATTTAAACTTGGTGTTTCCAACCCGGTAGTTCCTAAATTGTATTGTTTACGAAAAATCCATAAACCAGGCAAATCTGTCAGGGCAATTGTTTCGGTTTTTATTGCGCTAATATCAACCAAAGAATTCAATAACTTGCCTCTCAAGTAACCAAATGTTTCTGTTAAAAATTTATAGGAGTTTATTAATAAAGTCAAGGATATTGAATTGCAAGAAGGAGAGTTATTTGTCTCGTTCGATCTTTCCAAGTGTCCCAGTTCCACAGACTTTAGTCTACTTAGAGAACCTGTTATGCACCAGATAATCAAGGAATATGTTCAATTCACGAATTTCTGTATGAACAGAACATTTTTCAATTTAAGGAGAAAGAAAGATGAATGGACGACAATGGGAAATTCATTGTCCTCCTTCTGGGATGACCTTTTATACGATGGCGAGATTTAGTTTTTGGTTAACAGACTTTTAAATTTTCCTTCAAATAAATTTAGATTCAATAAGGAATTGAGAACAATTAAAGAAGTGTAATGGTTTGGAACCAAATTTAATCGATAAGTTGGTGAAGAAATTTAAACATAACAGAAGATACCTTTTGTCACGAGCCCCTACATACCTCTAGTCACAAGAGAACTGGAAATAATTTTCCAAGGTCTTGATCTAAGAATGATTGTCAGGTCTGGACTTGCAAAGTTTTCTCGGCAACCCGAAAGATAAAGTAGGGCCAAAAGAAAAGTCAAGTATTTATGAAATCTATTGTACAGAATGTGAAGACAAATACCTTGGGTATGATGAGATACATTTTGACTGGATTTAAAGAACACGTCCTAAATATATGATAGATTTGAGAAATAAAATGTCGCCCAACACATTTTTGATAAAGACCATAGAATTAACGAGTCATGTTTAAAATTAATTAGAAATGTAAATAAATGTAAATTTCTAGACATTTACGAAAGCCTAGAAATTATTAAGAATGAAAATGTTATTATTAATGTCAACTTCCCCTCTTCTCCGGTAATTAATACATATATTAAATACCGACAGAGAGAGGAAAATTCGATAGAATGGTTATGTCGATAGTTCTTAAGGTAAGCTAATGTAATGTTAATTTTGTTTTTGTATCGTCGCTCTGATGATGAGAGCTTTGCTGTCGAAACGTGCTTCAGCTTTATTTTAATAATAAAATGTAAGAATGTGATGTAACGCAATTAATAAAGTGTTGTAGTTTAAGTGGTCCACTCTTCGAGTCAGTTTCAAATTTGTTGCAACAAACTGACAAAAGATGATTTCTTGTCTAGGATTTTGTATGTAAAAAAATAATTGACCAATGTCCTCAGTATAAAAAAAATGTGAAAACGTGTGCTACTGAATTTCGAATTCAAGGAAAATTTCAAATAAAATATTAAAGGAGGGAAGAGAAAACGTTTTAAAGACGCATTGTTAGAATTTGCTTTTTGACATCGAGTATTGTTGAGTGATGGAGTGGCAATTTTTGAAGGGATTAGCTGACCAAGAAATTTTTTATGACATATTGACAACATTCGCAGATCAATGTGTTTCCCGTTTTACTATAAAAACAGGGTTGCGGCGTTTGAGGGGAGCAAAAAATTAAAGATGATCAGTGAACTGGATGAACGATTTCTGTATCAACAGTAGAAAACGTCGATGTTGTCCGCGATATGATTTTGGAAGGTCGATGAATTGTAAAGTTGTAAAATAAATATCAGAGACTTTGAACACATCATATGAACGCATTTTTCATATCATTAACGATGAATTGGGTATGAAAAAAATATCAGCAGAATGGATACCCAAATGCCTGAATGCTGATCAATAGCGAATGAGGAGGGTGACAACATTCACCGATTTACATCCAATTTGAAGATAGTTGAACCGTATAGTTATAATGGATGAAACTTGAATTCCTCATTATAATCCAGAGAAATAAATGTTGAAAGAGTGAAGAAATACTGGTTCTGGACCCAAAAGGTTTCGCAGGAACTAAAATTTGCGTAGAAACTTTCTAATGATTCGTTGTTTTTGCAAGATAATGTACCTGTTTGTTGCCTTGCAAAAATTATTAGCTTGGCCCCTTAGGGCTATTTTCAAAACTCAACAAAGACAAAAGGTTGAAGATCTACGTCAAAAGTGGTGATCGATGGTCTAGAGATCTAGTTTGCAGACCAAGAAATGAAGATTCTGTTAAATGGATAGAGTTGGATGAGTAACCGTGTTGACAAAATAAACAAACATAAACACAAACTCTTTTGCTGTGAAAAACACTATCATAAAAATAAGTGGAATTTAAGGTCCAAAACAAAACAAAAAGCAAATTATCCATGAAGTAGGTATGGAAAAATATATCCTTTTTACAGGAATGCAATAAAAAACTACTTACCTCATTCATATTTTGAAATTTTATTCGTAATAATTTTACTTTATAACAATAACGTTCTAAGGAATTATCTATACCACTTCTGTATAAAACACCCTTTCATGCGTTTGATTACAACGTCCGCTGCGTTCGTGTTTTTCAGTTTATAAGAAAATAGTACTTATACACGTGTTGCATAAATTATCATTATTTTACATTAAGAAAAAAGTATACGTATAATACTGATTAAAAAAAGGATATACTTACATATTATTTTGTGGTGTAAATTTACCTTTATACTTTTTATTATTTTTAACTCAAGATCTGCACTCGTGTGCAAACAATTTCTGAAATGTAGAAAATAAATTCGCCGGCGCCACGCTCTTTGGCAGGATTTTGAACTTTAACAAGCTTATTATTGCGGAAGGAAAACTTGACTTGTACGAGTAGGACATACGCTCAGAAGAGCTTTGATCGCTGTATCAATGTAAGAGTATTTCTACGAAACTTACATCGATAATTTTGAAAAACTCTTCCTCTGGATATGTCGTCGCGTTTCCTAGTTGAAATTTTTATGACATTACGAGGAAATAAAAGTGGAGATATTAAAATTATACGACATGAAGATTCTGCATCGTGTTTATGAGAGAAAAAGTTGCCTATCGTAAACTAGTTTCATGTCGCCAACAAAACTACATCTGATCGATTTTATAAGCGCAGTAAATCCCGATATGGTGTTTTTAACCCCACCAGCAGACTTCGTACACTGTCGTACAAAAATACAAAACAGATCTCCACATCCCAGATTATCTCGCATTTTTCTAACAAAGTGTCCAAATGACGGTGCCTATGCACTTTTCCCGACAAATGTCTGCTAACCGCGTCGAATTTTCTCAGGTCGTAGACGATTTCCCGGAGGGATACTCTGAGTGCTATTTCTAATATAAGTTGAGAAAGTGAACGACAAAAAAAAACCACCGATTCCATTCTCGGTTAAGTGTTTCTCTTTAAGCGCGACCAACGAATTACTTTTTTTTTGCTTCTCACAATTTATTACGGACTCCTTGCCGGTTGAAGATATTTTAATTTAACTTACCACGTTCTCCACTAAACCTTTCCTTGATTGGCGCAGCTTTTTCAGATAGCCGAACACGTCGAACTTATCCTCTTCTTCTTGCAGCTCCATGTTGGCGTCTATCGCCAAGTAAACCCCGGATCTGCCGCCTCCGTCGCTGCCGAAAATAAATAAGTTCACTATACTTTGTATTATTTATCGTTTATTTATTTATTTATTCATCGGTTATTTCGCAGGGCTCCGATATTTTCCAGACCCCATTTTATTGTCAGATGGATGTTTTATATTCGACAACGTCATGTTTTGCATGGGAAAATAAGCAAATTATGAATAAATTAAATATTAAAATGAACCAGTAAAAATAGAACGAGGGCATAGAGTTTCATACAAATTGTGATTCGGGAGTTCTCTCAGTTTTTTCAATGATTTTTTTTTCTCATATAAAAACATCTTTTGCCAACATAATTTTGCAATTTTTCTAAGCTCAAGATTGGTAGAAGCAGATCTAAAGTGTATACGTTGTCAGCCCACAAAATAGGACTTACTTGCAGTGCACTACCATTGGTCCCGCCTCGTTGGACTTGATCCTGTGCCCCACCACGGCGCGGACCCTCCTCCTGAACTCCAGGACCGCGTTGCTGAAAGGACACGTGTGGCTGTGCCATTCGGTGAAATGGAACTGAAGAATAAATCTCTCCTCAACCACTTGCTGCAAAGTCAACAGTTTACACGAGAACAGAATCGAATCGCGATGACAAACTTACGTTCATTTCTCTTTTGCACAGTCTGAAAGTGCGTATATGAAAATTGGCCAGTTCCTCTTCTTGCATGATGCCTATGCTGATTCCTCCGTACGTCTCCTCCAACTCCTTGGAAGCGGGCCAATACTGGACGCACATAACCTAAAGTAATGATGATTTTATTTTTAACGGTTGCATTTTGACGTCTTCCGAGAACGAACCTTGATGAAATCGAACGTTTTTGTCAGCATCACGATGCAACACGCTTTTTCTTGCCATACCATTCGCCAAAAGTCGGTCACGGTCTCTTCGGTTGGTCCTTGAGTTACTATGTATGCGTTAGGCTTTAGTAAACTCTGAAAAGGGAAGATTTCAGTTTTTCGAAAAACATTTTACAGTTGATACAGCGAGTTACCGCACAGTCTGTTTTAATAATATTTTGCAATTGAGATTTTAGAACAATTAAATAACTTTTTTAAGGAAAACATCTATTCGCCTGCAATTTGGGGGTATTAATCAGAAATAATATTTTGTTTTAGATACATTAACGAGGCAGTCGAAGTTCTATCGAGTGTCTAAATAAAAATCTGGGCAAGAGTTCTTTACCACATATGTATTTATGGTGCTGTTTATTCCCCGTACGTTGTAGCTTACACCTTGTGGATTGTCATTGCTGTCATTGTTGCCAAGTGATATTCCATTTGGTTTTTTTTTTATTAAAATAAATTGCTGTTAAAAAACTGGTTCTAAAAGATAAACGTAATAAATTATGCTGGACTTTCGTTCATAAAATTTTTACAAAATAGTTACAAGTACATTGCTTTGTTAAATTATTAGTAGAATGAAATTGGTTTCTATCAATATTTTCATTGAAGTAAAATTCAAAAATACAATAACTATACAGGGTGACTTTGAAGCTTGTGCAGATATTTTAACCTGTGAGAAAACCCCACAAAAGGTCGATTGAGCCAATAATGCCTTATATCGAGCGATCAAATTAATTTGTAATCCATGAATCCGAAAGGTATGTCGTTACTTGAACTGCACGCTCCAATAAACACAGCGCGAAACACAGGTTACGTCTTCACAGTTGACATTTCGTGTAAAGTATTTTGCAACGGTGGTTAAAGTTACAACTAATTTAATTATGTACCCAGGATTAGGATCTGGCGAAAAATTGAAATAAAAACAATGCTTATTTTTATGTTATTTGTATTAGTATTTTTTTTCGAAATATAGCGAAGCGAATAATAATATGTACTTACATCTACATAGGATGCGTTAACATAGTCCGAGTCGTGTTCTCCTTCTATTGTCTCTAGTACTACCCTATTATAATCATCTGGAACAAAAAGGAGAAGACATTAGTGATGAATTGGAAATTGTTGGGGCAGGACTAAATTTAATAATCCGTTTTGAAAATAAATGACGGGGCTCCGTTGAAACAATGCCAACGTTTGAATGTTTGCGTCCGTGTGTGTGAATCCTTCGTGGAAAGTATTTTCCGGAAACAGACACTCTAAAAGGATCAAAACGATTTCGCCGAAAAAGAAGCAATATTTCAGTTGTTTATCGTGTCGACGCTGTCTCCTTTTCGAATTATTAATCGCCACAATAAAAAGGTCCCTCTCTATTACCAAAAGCGGAATTTATTGCCGTTAATATATCGTAGAATTTTGTTTACGTGGATTTCGTACATTTCGAAATTTATATAGTCGGTCCTCTCGTCCGTCCACATATTTACCAACCCAACAACCTTCTCTCTAAATAATTGACCATCGAAAACAGAAGAGCGTTCCAACAAAATGTGTTGGCAACAATCGTATACATATAGCGCATATTTGTTGTTGTAATGAACTCCTAATTAAAGGACAACGTGCAGGACCAATTGCTTTGTTATAAACCAACTCCCTGTTCCAGTAAATTACCAAACGGGGTCCAACTTCAGCCACATTTACTTTACTTTGACAGGTTCCTCTGAGATTCTCACTCTAATTAGATTCGTGATTCCTGCAGGAATTGCTCCATTCTTCGATGGCCAACAATCCGTTATCCCGCTAGATTCCAATCGGAAGTAAATTATCGTGCTCTTTTACTTGTAAATGTTACTCTGAGCGACGTTTTATTTCGTCGGATTTTTTACAAAAAACTCCGGATCTGGACACATCGAGTTGTGTAAGTATTGTCGTAATACCGGATTAATCGCGTTAAAAGGTTGTGGTTACGTTGCAAGCTATCGTTTTTTAAATGTATTAATTTATAACGTAACCGGGATTACGTGGTTCAGTGTTATGTGCATCTAGGTATTAATATCAATTTTGGTTTTGTACTGAAACAGGTGGAAATTAACTCGCTTTGTGTTTTACGATTTGGCACGGATACAAAACACGTCGTGCTCCGTTTAAGTAAGTAAATAAAACATATCTACCGTGCGAGCCAAAAAAATATACTAGGTTAGATTGTGACACTCTGTCGAGTCTGCGCTGCTGTATTGTGCTGGTTGTTAGCATAGTTTATTGTAGTTTCAATTTGGTTGTAGGTCGTAAAATTTTATTGGATATTATAAGCGTTTAACGGGCACAATGGTTGGGTTTGAAAAGGTTGGAAAGCCGCGCGTGCCGTTTGCCGCACAATGCAAATATACCAAATGTAAAATACAACCCTGCTTAAAATATTACCTGCTAGTGGTAAACTAGGATTTATAAGCCCCGCAAGATCTTTAACTTAAAGTACCATAAAATTTTACGACCTACAACCAAATTGAAACTACAGTAAGTGTGACTTGTTTTTACGAAAACACAATACAGGGTGATTTACGAGGAATAATGAGCCCGACGGAATAGAAAATGCAACCCACAATACATTGCAACAAAAAGCCGGACATCTAAGCGGTAAATGTCCGGGTTTTTCTCCTGATGAATTGCGGGTTGCATTTTCTATTCCGTCGGGCTCATTATTCCTCGTAAATCACCCTGTATTTTAAGGAAAAAGTGGTCAAGTTTAAAGTCGTTATCGTACTAAAAGGATGGTACATTTTTTAAGTGAAAACTTCTTTAGGCGCACCACGACATTATTCCCGGGCAGTGAATTAGTCTCACCGTCACGCCGTCACGCATCACGCTCCGCGTCACACGCTCCAAGGTGAAAGGCTCATTCGAGAGTAAGTTCGGGGGAGCCGAGCTTAGCAGAGCGAGTGAGAAACAGTCAGCTGAGAGTCACTTCCAAATTGTCATTGTGTTTAAGTGTTTACTTTTTTTTTAGATGATAGCTACGCTTCTACTGCACATTCGGAAAATATTGCGGTATATATTGTTTGATTTTATTTTTGAATTCTATGCTAAATTGTGAATCAAATTTATACAGGTCGTTTTTACTTATCTGCCATCGTTTTTGATCAGTGGCGCTTTTTTTACCAGAATTTCGAATTGCAGGGGTCCCTTCGAAAATTCGTACCTTCCAAATCGTTGCACATAAATTAAAATGATTGACGCTGTTTGATTTCTGAATGTTTACCGCATCTGCTGAGTGTTTACTCAACAACCTGCTCAGTCGCATATGCCTACTGCGATTTTTTAAACATAACGAAGTAAAAATGTCCCCGTGTTTATTATTGCACTGGTCGAAAGCTTTTTTGACAATCTTTCCAACGGTATAGGGAATTTTGGATAAAACGGTGTGGGTTATTAAGTATTACCCACTTACAAAATAAATAAGTATAAATTTAGATCCTGCTTTTTTATTCATTGGTGGTAAATTTTATTTTACCCACCTACAGTTCTTGCACCAAACTTGAATTCCCGTCAAACCGTCCCTCACACTCGTTTCTTTCTGCCCACGCTTCCACACAGATGACAATTATTATTACTTTCTCAAGGAAGTAGTTCTGACTTCCTTTGTAATCTAATATTCTTCTTATCACTAATGAACACTTTTTGTCGCGTCGCCTTTTTATGTCTTTAATAAAGAAATCAACAAATATGCTTTTTAACTGTACCTTAAACAACTTAGAAACTAAGTAATTTGTCTTGGACCAGAATCTATCACACCCGCATGTGCTTGGTTTTGCAGTGATAACGATAAATCAATGTAATTAATATAGTGGAATTTGGTATGAGAAAATACGAGAAATGCAATCTAGGATCGGCAATAAATGACTCAAAACTGCAAGCGATTTACATCAGAATGCAATTATAAATCTTCAGCTCAGCTCCGAACGACGTTTGTGGTAGTTCTCCGGGGATTATTTGTTTTAACAGAATTTAACAACCGGGAAGTACTCGAGTCGCTCAGTGTACTGGAAAAAGAACGATAACACAGACGTCCAACAATGAAGATTTAGCATTCTGTGGAGTAGAGATCCTAACGAACCATCCAAATTGGTCCATGAAATATTGGGCGTTATTAAATTACAATAGAGCAGACAAGAAACTAGAAGTGGTTCATAATCTTGTTTCAAGGAAAACGCACCACCTGATTTGAAATCGTACATTTAATCCAATTACAAAATAAATGAAGCTATTAGGCGAAAACTGAAACTCTCATCGTCTTTCAAGAAATTCTCGAGGTTCGCACAAAGAGTGCGAGATCAAAGAAACGAGTAGAATACCCAACTCCGTAATAAAAAAAATCAGGCAAGGCTGGTGTTTTGAAAGTTAAAAACAAACTTCGGAGGCTAAAATGCTGTAAATACTTCACCGCAGAAGCAAATACCCGGTCACAGGTAGAAATTGGTTGATAATCTGTTTTAGCAAGTTAGGAAACAATGTGGCAAGCAGCAGACAATGCCGTCATGTAAATTATTCCCCGAATTGCGCTTCATACATCCAACAATAGTCGAAATCAACTTTGCAAGAAGATTATACGCTCGTTGCACGCTATTTTCCGTTGTGGAGCTAACTGAATGCAATTTTGTAATTAGACCAGCACTTACTATTGATTTTGCGACGCGATGTTGGCCAGCCTGAAGTGCTGAAAATCCAGATTATTCCGAACTGTCCGGAAAATGCTCAAATCCTTCCTAGTTTTGATGATATATTCAAGTTGCAATCTAACGGTTGACCGTTTTTAAATCGACTCAAAGCTGGTGAAAACGGAGGCTCATAAGCTCGCATTCAGCGTCGCCATGGAAACCGCACACAGGTGAAAAAAGCTCTAATCTCGGAGAGGGCCGAAGAAAAACAAAATATCCGTCTGCCGTACGGATTTAATTGTTTTTGTTTTCGGGGAACAAAGTTGGCAAAAATTCGCCGAGACTGCAGATGAGGTGCCGTCCGAGTTCTTGCTCTGTATGGTTGAGAGGTAACGAGCAAGAACCTGAGATTAAATTGAGAGAGTTGCATTTGTGTCTGAAAAAAGTTGGCGCGTTTCTTTGATCAAATGGTGAAAATTAGGTTGTGCAATTCGGGATGTTGTCAGACGTCTCATAAAAATTCAACGTGATTGCATGAAATGCAGTTAGAAGGGAGGCGTTTATCGAATTGAACGTTTTGCATCAAGGGGGTGTTAAAAATGTAAATAGAGAAGACGAAGAGGTTTTGTATTTCTGTCACGGTTAAGTATCGACGCGACTTGTTCAGAAAATTACATCTGGATTCGTTGGAATTGAAAGTGGGTGCTGGAACAGGGGCGCTATGTGCGATGTATTTTCGAAATGCGCCAAATCGTACAGAACAGATGTTAAATTCCAGTTAAATAATGGATGATGATTAACCGTCGATGCTCTTTGCTGTCTTTCATCCCGTACTAAACAAACTGAGCAAATATAAATTATGGCTCACATTATTTCTTATTTTTAGAATGGGTTTGTTTGATTTTGGTGATTATTCTTTCTCTATCGTGTTCGTAATTTATATCCTGGTTTTAACAGATTTCTTTCGGCGCAGCAAATGATTGCAGTTGAAGAATTATTTTTATAAAATCAAACCTGAATTTCTTATTTATGCATGGTGTAAAAATATCTAAAAACAGATATGAATATTTTTAAACAATAATAATTCATCTCAATTTTGTGTTGAGATTAAAAATTTCAATCTTTAATACGAGTTAGTATATCTCTTTAAATAAAATTACATTAGTGTATTTTGGAATGGTTAAAACGGAATATCATTTGTTTCCATCATTACTCTTTCAGTTCCCAAACAATAGAGTACAAGAAAGGTGTTTTAATTCTGAAAATCACTGGAAACTAGATCTGGCGAATAGGGGCCTGATACAATATTTTGAAGTAGACGATATGAATAGCTGTCATGGAAACGTTCCTTTTGTTGTTCTTTTTCTTAAGTGCGACACACTTTATATTAACGAATTATGGTCATCAATGTCATTCTTCGACAAAATTACACAAAGTGCTCTAGCTTGAAACGGGCATGTTATATGCAATTACATAATTGTCATTATGTCCTCTACTTTGTCAAATTTTATTGATAAAATGAAAAGTAATCTTGGAAAAAAATAAAAGTGCGCATGTATGGAAAGTAAGTTTTCTTAATTGGTTGTTGAAAGATTTGTATTGTAGAAATGAACTGTCGTTACCAACTGCACTACTACTAAGTTCAATGTAAACAGTCAACTCGCATGGTACAATTCAAGCATACTATTGATATCCACTGTACTGCAACTGCGTTAATCTCCATGTAAATGAGAGTAATAATTGCGGCACGCCACTAGGATCATCGAACATGCTAGGACGAATTTGTCTTTGGATTATTGGCTCGAAGCGACATCACATTCAAAAGAATTAAACTTCAATTTTTTTGTATTTGCTTTTAGCTTTCGGAGTGATACGAAGGTAGTTTCGTAATCCTGATTATTTCAAAATCGATCATTATTATGAAGTGGCCAAAAAAGTTCAACTTGCTAAATTGGACTTCCTCTTGGTTACCTAACAATTCTAATACGGTTAATAAAAAAAAATTGAAAATCCTGGATGCGTTTCTCCTAGAAGCCACAAGAAACAATTTACCTCTGCTAAAGAGAAATTCACTGTCGCACAGTCGCCGTAAAAACAAAGTTTCATGTGACGTGAACAGTGCGTATTTGCAAAGTTCCCATCACAGGAGGCCAAAAAACAAATTTGTAATTTTTCCAATGATATCTTTTGCTTTGTAATTCGTGCGGTCGCCTAAAAAATTAAATGTGCACCTCGGCCAAAAAGTGCCTCGGCTGCGCCTCGACTAGAAAACCCAGACTCGGACGAAAAAGATGCACTTTTTGCCTTGGTATACAAATAACGTCTTAGCAACATTGTTTACTATTAAATAAAATACTAAACGAGTAATAAAATAAGATCTCAAATAAGAATTTAGCGAAAACACTGACTTTTCTTTTTCAGGAGTAACTTTTTAATGATATTTTTACTTTAAAGGAAAGGACTATTTGAGCATTTGTTGTAATATTTTCTGCTAAAATTCCTTTTAATTTTTCATTCTGAAGAATGCATTTTATATCAGAGAATAATCTTTTTTTTACTTTTTGGAACCATCTGACAAACTTTTTATTTCAGAATTCATTTACATGTCTAGTAATACTCGTAAAATTCTACTACTATAACACCTGTACGCTGCTAATGACCATACTATTACACCAACACCAAACTATTTATCATCATTCATCACTCCACTCAATGTCAGATGCGAAATCGGCTTGATCCACCCATTTTTGTTTTGCCCATACGAATAAACGTCCACAGATAAATGCGTCGTGGTATGGTTCTGGTAGATCTTTGTGGCGCAATTTGTATAAGACATTTAAGCTGTCCATTTTATCGTCAATAATTATTAGGTAGGTATTAACAAATACATTCGGAAATAGAGTAGGCTGTGATTTATATATTTTGTCTATTAACGGTTGGTAGACTTTTTTAGCACTGATAGTTGTCAATAGTTTTATATCACGATCAGAATAAACACGTGTATACTGTGCTGTCAAATGTAACTGCTGTGTTGTCTTTGAAAATTGCATGTTGCCAACTTCGTAATAAAATCACAGCCTACTCAAATTCCGATTTTATTTGAAGGCACGGTATATTCTACAGTGTGGAATAAAATGATTTACATCTAGTTACCTTTGCATTACCCTTGTAAAAATACGAAATGCCGCTCTACAAAAAAAAGAAAGCCTAACCTCACAATAATCAAAAATTCCAAATGTGATTTATTGCGAAGGGATGATATGAATGCAAAGTAGAGATTGAAATTAAAAAGGAGCTAACAAAAGCAAGTCACAGCTAGTGTTGAAAGTGGCCACCAACGTTTGTTAATTCAATTTAGTAAATTGTAACAATTGTCAATTCGATTGATGACATTTATTGACAGAACCAATAAGTTCGGCACTTCAAAAAAAAAGTAGAGCGGTACAGGAAAATTTACATGTGCAAAAATTCCAAAGGTAACTAGATGCAAATCATTTTATTCCACACTGTATGTTGTGCTATGATTAGAGCAATTTCTGAAATGACTGTGTTCTTATGGATAATCAATATTTTTTTCGGTTTAATAAAGATTGACGATAAATATTTACGATTTGCAAATAATATTAAGAAAATATTGTTATATCAAGGTAACTTGTCAAGGTTTATGTGCAATTAGTACGAACTGTCATAAAGCGTAATGTATTTGTAGAACAATTTTTCATAATAAAAAATACTGCTGGACTTTTGTTTGCAAAAGTATTTTCTGTGCAGGTACAAAACAAATAAAATTTCTTAATAAGAGGTATCCTAAAACATTTAAACATTTTTCGAACATGAATGTTATTTTGTTGTTGGTCCATTACGCGTTCATCTCGATAACATTGGTATGTTTACTGAGTTGGAACCAACAGCCAATCCTGTCATTAACTTAATTCAGAATGCTAAATATCTTGGCAACGGTATCGAATTTTTAGAAACTGTTTTTATTGTCATTATAAAAAGATTTTTTCTCGAGTTATTTTCGGTGTTAAAGTTGAGCTTTTCTTTGAAAGATTGAAATCGCTGCCGGGAGTGTTGTAAAACTCTTTGCATATAAAACGTGAAATCACCGAAATTTGATCCATAATCAATATGACAAGGATTTGAGGGGAAAGTGTTCGCAAGCTCTAAAGTAAATTTTCGAATCCTGAAAAGCGGCTTTTAATGAATAATAAAATTCCAAAGCTCTTGGAACTTGTAAATGTAATCTTAGCATTTAGTAATTTCGCTTCCACTTTTTATTCAACCTGTTTGACAAGAAGATTAATTGGTTCATTATCTAATGAGAGTACTTTGTCGAGTTGCAATGTCCACACTTACCACAAAACAATATAAAAACATAGATGACATGAAAATTTATCTTAAATTGTTAACGGGAGAAAACGCGCCGTACACGCTAACTTTTTATCGGTCTTCGAAGAATCATGAAAGAAGAAAAAGTTTTTGGTGTAATAAAATTCTGGGATAGGTACGTCGGCTGTGTTTGTTTCAAAGTGTTCTTAATATCCTGCGTGGAAATATAAGCTCCAGGTAGACCGTTTCTATGGTGATATAAAGGCTCCCAGATTATCAGGCACCAGTGTACCACAGCCTGGATGTTTTTATATCTATGTTTAACTCGGTAATTTAAAATCTGAAATGATCAGCTCGAGCTGAAGTTTTACTTTGTAGAATAACTGAACTGTTGTTGGAATTGATTGAACATGAACTGATCGAGGATTTTTAATTATTTTTTTCATAATATTCTGTATTGTCGGTTGAAAAATGTTTTTTACTTTAGGACCAAATGAAAATGTATCACAAAAAATAAATTCACTGTGTTGTAGCCGTTGTAGCTGGAAATTAAATTTATATATTATTTGAGATGAGTTCTTGTGCCTACAAATAAAATGTTGTTGGTTGTGGAATTTAAAGACTAATTAGAAAACGCAATGAAATGAATAAACACTAAGTAAAATTTGACACTCCTAAATTTATATTGAATGTTTTATTTTAAATAATATTTCAACATGTAGCCAAGGTTATGAAATTTTAAACAATTTTTCCGTTGACCGCTTGTTAATTTCAATATTAATGCATTATTTTGTCTAAAATATAGTGTATTAATGGACCTCATTAATACACTATTTTTCATTAATCAACGATTTTTGCGATTTAGACGTTTTGATGATATTTTGATGTATAAACAACCTCCAACATGTATTGTTTGCACTTACTGCAGCAGGTAGTGCAGCAGAGTTTTTCATAACTCCATAACTGCACAATTACGAATTCACTTTTTCAAAAGCCGACCTTTTTGGTTATAATTCGCATGTCATATTTTTCAAAGGTAACTCGATTTTCTTAGCAACCGTGATTTTTACGTGAAATTGAATGTGAATGGAGTTGACGTCTTCTGACACTCTTTGTAGAAAAGTGAATAGAAAGTGTTGAAAAATTTTAAAATGGCCTACACTGAGGATAAAAAAAGGGTGAAGGTATTTTATAAGGTCCCATCTTTATCGAAAAAGATGAATTTGCTTTTGATTTGACTTTAATTTGAAATTTTGTCAAAAAAAAAATTGCGGTCAACGAAAATTTTTTGTTATCAACTCGTTTGTTAATGGGCGATTAATAATCTCAACTATTAAAGGCACTCACTCGCTACACTCGTTCGTGCTTTAAACAGTTTCGATTATTAATCGCCTTCATTAACAAACTAGTTTAGTAAATAACTATTAATTTGCTGTATTAACAATATATTTAATTAAATTGAATAAATAAGAAAATTAATAAAGATTACTATATTGTAACAAAAATTTGTTTCTACCGGTCTGCTACATATTTATTAATTATGAATTAAAAACATTAAATGAATGGTCAAAAATAAATCTAAATTCTATTTTGTCATGGTTTAAAACCCATAACAAGATAGTTAACGTGTCGTGAAATAATGTTTACGCTTCATTGCAAGGCAATAAAATGAGACTAAAAACTTTAGAAGAGAAATATGCGAAATAAATTTGAAGATAGGAATTAGAACGGATGTGAAAGCTTTCTCAAATACATAAGCATTGCCAAAGCAACCATACTTTGCTCTCAATTTGGAACCGAATTCTGAATTGAAAGTCTTTTGAATGTTTTTATTCCCTCTTTATTACTCTAACGATCGGTAAACTCTTAAAGTACGAAAATAAAACCTCATTGATTGTTTTGTTTAACATAAAAAGGATATTGTAAATAGAGATAAATTGATGAAAAGTTCAGCATTACGAATAAAAGTTATAAATACATAGCCTTACCTTAATGAGTATCATAACTATATGTACAGGGTGATTCAAGAGTAGCAATGAGGCTGACAAAATTTGTGATGCAACCAATAATACATGTCTATCATACGAGTAATTGTTAAATTAAGCAATTATTCTACATAATGATTTTGATAATATTTGACCAATGTAATGTCGGACAGGTTGACTATTTGTTACAAATTTAAAAAATATTTTTTTAAATCCACATAATCGGTGCAAATGTTGGCTGCATTACAAATTTTGTTAGGCTTATTATTACTCGTGAATCACCCTGTACATACTGGGTGCCCCAAAATTCGCAGAACAACTTAGCAGTACGTTGTTAACTAGTCATTAAAATATGTATCAGGTAATTTTTTTTTATTAAATCAATCTTCTTTTTTGTAGAAGATATGGATCTATTTGTTACTCTAAATGTGGCAACTTTTAAAAATATTCAATGTATCCTAATAGTCTGGAAATATTTCATTTTTGTTGTATTCATGGAAATAAGAAAGAAAAATCTAAGGCATGTTGTCACACGTTATTTGAGGTAAAACCGACGAAAAATCACTCCTTGGAAATGCTGGAAATAATGAAGTAAATAATTGCAAACCTGATCACAATCATTCAGAATTATTATGTCACTGGCTAGTAAAAGACAAATAGTAAAAAATTGTTTTAATATTTAAAATAAACGAGATCAAAGCTGCTCCTTTTATTAGGTATAGAATTTTTAAATTATTTTTCTCATTATTTGCTAACATGAGTTGACATTGCCCCATTGAGTTGTTCCGCAAATTTTGGGGCACCCAGTATAGTGTAATACAGGGTTATTCACGAGAGAGGTTCTTCTGAATTTTTATTTTGCTGCAACCAATAATACCAATGGCACTAAATGACTACTAAATCAAATTTGTTATTTCTTTTAAATTAGAAATCAAAGTAAGTTGGATAGATTTGTCAGAAATGTCAGATTGGCAGATAACCTGTATTTAATCAAAATTCAACAAATAAATTAACAAATTAAGTTGATGTAAAAGGTGTTCGAAGGGTCTACCATCGGCTAGTAAACATCCGCAGCGGCGACAGAATTCTTTCCACATTTTCCATAAATGGGAGCATATCAGTCTTTTCGTCGTTATTGTAAAAACAAATTTTTCGAATTGACAAAGATTTTTTGCTTTAACGTCAAAGCGACAGGACTAAGAGCCGTCGTGGATTCAGTTATAATTATTTTCAAAATTTGAAATCAAGATATTGTTGCAATGTGTACAATGGGTTGCGGCAAAAAGAAATTCAGAAATACCCCTCTCGGGAATAACCCTGTATATACAAACACGAAAAACGTTGTGTGCACCTCGGCCAAAAAGTGCCTCTTATCCTCGCCTGTTTTAAGTCTCGGCTCCGCCTCGGCTGGAAAACCCCGACTCGGGCACTTTTTTGGTTTTGAAACACAAATAACTACTATGGTAATGTGTCATTCTGAAGTTATGCAAATACATGCAACGAAATAGTGGAATCGTAAGAGTGTTTTGTGTTTTGACATTCATTATTTTTTAAACTGAAGACAGTCGTAAAAAATATTGTATGGAACTCATGCATGAAATGTCTTTTTCACTCATGTGATTGTCGCACTCGTTTGGTCCTCGTGCAGTCAAACTTCCCGTTCTTAACGAAATGCACTTGTTGCATAAATTATAATTAAATAATTAGTAAGTAAAAAAATCGGGAAAACAAAGAGTTTTTATTTTAACAGCAGAAAATTGGAAGAAATGAAACGATAGGAACTAAAAAGAGGATTCTGAAATAGTAATAATCCATATTGAAATATTTAATCGTTAAAATGATGTAAAAGCCAAACATAACTGTAAATGTGATTATTATAAATTATAAAAGTAACAGTAAAACTTCAGACAAATAACCAATTTTTTTTTGTAAATTTTAGTCTTGTCAAACTTACTTAATATTTAGGATTTGTATCAAGGCTCACACTGTATCAAAATCCTTTCGTCAATCGACGTAAAAACAAAGTTCCACCGACTGTCCTAACTTTGTTAATTTTCGATGGCAAAACTTATCCGTGGCATTTTTACATTCCCATTGTTGTAGTTATAAAGTTTGGCGTACAAGAAAAGCCTAAGTTCGGCGTTATAAGTCCAACTGTCTGCTACTATCAGACATTTCATTGGTTACTATATAAACTTTTGCTTATGCAAGCTCGAATTGGCATTCAAACCGCAGCTTTCTGGCCGCAAGTAGGAAGTTTACAAGAAAGCTCAACGATCCGACTACATTTCTGCTCCAAATGGCATCGGTACACTTTATTTATCGTATTTCAGTTGGCAGAGCTCGTGCATTGTGCAGAATCATATATTTCGCATATGTCTGAATATGGAAATTAGCCAGCCGAAATTACAGACATGCAAATTTTCCTACTACCGGAATTACTACGTGATCTGGTTTATTGAAATTTCGGTTCAGCAACTTTAATTGAGTTTTCTTATTAATTCATATATACGAAGTACAATTATTTCTTGGAATAAACTTGAGATTCCTTCAAGGCAATAAAATATTTAAGGATTTGCTCAAATCACATTTTCTGTATCCATGAATGTTAGATTGCGAATCGAGCCAATTCAGAAAAACAATATCTAGTTCCCAAGGCCTCGAGGGAACACACAACTAATCAAATTGGAGTTGATGCTTGTGTGAAAACATTTTGTGGATCAACGAAGCGGAATAATTAAAAGGTAAAATGTAGGGGAAAAATATGTTCAAGTGGGAATGCTAATGAAAAGAAAGGAGTGAAAATTTTAGTTGTTCAAGCGTCAAAAAAAAAACAAAAAGGGCAGTATTATGCAAGCATTAAGCGAAAAAATGTGAAAATTGGACCAAAAGAAACGGAAATGTTAACTTCTTATTAGAAGTGAAAAAAGGAAAATAAAGAAATGAAAATTAAACGTCATAGATAGGCTAACTACTGGGACTTACATTTTAACAATATTTAAAAACAGAAAGACCTATAAACCTTGTATACACAACAAAATTAAAATATAAGTTTTAATGAATTTTGGCAAAAAACACATAATGAAATTGCTACTGTACAGAGAAAATCATGAAGGAAAATACACTAAAAATTAATAATTAAAGAGAGACCAAAGATTAACTCACAATGAAATGATAAAATAAATATCGACTTCGTTTCGATCTTCAATCTCTGGACTTAGGACAAAAAGACTCACTTATACTCTTAATGATATAATCTATTATTTCGTAATAAATAAAGCACTAAATTTTCAGAGGTAATAGAGACATTAAAAAATGATGCCTAATAAAGAGTGGTAGTTACAAAGGATAATGACAGCATAATTGTAAAATGAAGCACTAAAAAGTACATGAGAAAATACAATTTTATTTATGTAATCAGCAAGGAGAAAAAATGAATTACATAACGTGCAAAGACTGTAGTTAATACATTGAATTTGCAAACTATAACACAGTTATAGATCAGTCAGAAAGCATAAAGGAAATTTATTTCCAAATTGTTTTTGTTTCATTATTTCTGATGTGTGATTCAATGAACTTTATACCAAGAATTGAGTGCTTTTTCGCCAGCCTTTTACCTTCATTAAAACCGAATCTAGTTCCGGGAACCGCGAAAGTACACATAAACAGTCGGTTGGTGTCGAAATCAAAGTTTATTGCCATACCAGAAAAACCTTTTTATAGAGAACCGTTATTGTAATACTGCTTGGAAAGTCGCCGTATTTGCTGTAAATATTCCACAAAACCCACAAACGTTGATCCGATGAAACGGACGTAAATGTATGATTGATGAACTAAGTGGCCATAAAATATAGAAACCTTATTTTAATCCAGTTTATCACTTAACACAATTAAGTTTACTCCCCGTTAAGATTGATGATGGTGTTTTTCTTTATTCCTGTTTATGGGCAGTCGGACAACTTTATTGCAAATTGCAACGGAGAGCAGCGTCGGCGGAAACTTTCCGGTTTTAAAAAAGACGGAAATACTTACAAGGAATGCATCTTTGGTTCTGGTTCTTCTCTAGGTTGGCCCGTCTCGTGCCGTGACGACAAGAGTGGGTCTCCACTTTGATGGCAATCTGAAAATTTAAATAAATCCGATAAGTTCGCTTAAAACTGGATAAATAAATTAAAAGAAAGTTTGTGCATGGAGTTGCGAAATGGTGGATGCGCCGGTTTCAAGCAAAATGACAAAGTGTATAAATTTTATCGATATTGGATATTCTTGCGGTTCTACACTGTACTCTTGACATTTGTTTTTGCCGATTGCTGACTGTGGCTCCTATTTTGCAGCTTCCTTCGCAGTAGTAAAACTATGAGAGGAGTAGTGCAATAAATCTTCGTGACAAGAGATTCCGGCGAAATTATTATTTTCATATTAAAGGGACGTTTGGAAAAGTTGTTCGAATGGTTGATCTTAGTTCTGTTGTTGTTCCAACTTTAGTCGTAAATTACTGTTGCGTGAAGAAGGCCAAGTTTACCACCTACAATGTGTAACAGTTGCCGTTCTCGTGACTTTCTGACATATACAGTGTGATTTATCTAGAAGTTGGGTTATGCGTGGCTAACTTGAAGTTAGGTTATGATTAAAGGTTTGCAAAACTGTAAGAAGAAAAACTAACATGTTTTCTATTGGATATTTGATTCTCAGTATCTTTTCTATGTACAGGGTTATTCTAAATGATTGTAGTCGAAGTAGGCGTGAAAACTGAATGTAAAATTTATGGTTGCCGCTCCACATAAAAAAATCATCAAAATGATGTGTTAAATTGGGTACAAAACAACTCAATATTTTTAAAATTGATTGTAGAACAACTTAATATTTCTGGATTCAATCGTTAATTTAACAAAAATAAATAAAATCCTCATCACTGCACTTTTCACCTAAAAAATGACAGTGACAGCGACACAACTGACAGTTCACATGAAAGCGGCAAAAACGTAATAACATGGGCATGGCCTACTTCGACTACAATCATTTAGAATAACTCTGTATATCTAATTTTGACTATTTACACTTACCGTCATATGTTAAATCATCTCCCCTTTTTTATGATTATAATTTTTTTATCTTTCATTATCTTCTAAATATTACTCCTACATAATATGAGGACGCGATATGCAAGACTCGTTAATATCCACTTCAAATAAAGGTTCAGTAATTGAATTTTCATAATTAAAATTTCATAAAAAATGGTTTTTGGAACATAACAATGGATAAAGCAAGTTTTCCAAAGAAAATAAAAGCATCCCATAGTCGCCGTTTTTATTCACTTTTTATGGCATCAAAAATTATTAAAAATATATCGCAAGCCATCAACTAAGTAACTAGTATTTCAAGACTCGTTAAATAATACCTATAAAAACAAAAGAATCATTTTACAATAATACTAGATGTATCATTTATAATAAAATATTTATAAAATACTGCATAAAAGTGAAATGAAAAGGTAAGACTGGAGGGACTTGTAGCGAGCGAGAAACAGTCGACTGTGGGTCACTTGTCACTTCCAAATTTTCACTGTTCATTGTGTTTTCATTGTGTTAAATTTAGTGATGTCAGTGCAGAGCTGCAGGAGTAGTCATATTTAAAAACGATAAAGACACGACAAATATTGTTAAGTTCACAGATGTAGGATTTAGTAGGTAATTCTCAATTATATGGCTTCAACAATTCATCTACTGGAAACATTTGTGTAGCAAAATGTGAAGCGGAAAATGGACAAATTATCATAGTACAGGGTATCTATAAATAATTATCTGGTCTTGTTTGCTATGAAAACTTGTGTTCTGTTCAATACATTGATAACACAAGCCGGCACTGATTTCGATGTTTGCATAAAATTGACAGTTTTTGAACAATTTCGACCCCCTGATTACGAAAATGATTTTAGTTTTGCGCTATCACGTCTAGTTTTTTCACAAATCGTTTTTTCTTAAAATTGAAATGTTCACCTAGAATGAATGAATTATTTCAAAATTTCGATATTGTAATATCGGACACCAATATGGATATTCGAAATTTCCTTGTTTTATTTGCGAGTGGGACGGCCGGGCACGAGACAAGCATTGGACTCAAAAGAAGTGGCCTTTAAGAACTAGACTTGTACCGGGAAGCAATAATAAAAAATAATTTAGTTGTATCCTAAAAAAGTAGTATTAGGTACCACCAATGCATATCAAACTTTGTTTGATGAATTTGTAAAGCCTCTTGATAAAAATGGACAATGTTTCAAGTATTAATGTACAAAGTTACCAGATCTCTCCAATGCCAAATGAAAAGAGGTTAGGACCTCAAATAAGATCTTTGTACAAAGCTAATGATTTTCAAAATTCTATGAATGTTGTTGAAAGGAATGCCTGGACGGCATTTAAGAACGTCATAGAAAAATTGCTTGGAAATCACAAAGATGAAGACTACGAAAATATTGTAAGAATCATCTTGGGATGTAATATGAGTTTGAAAGTGAATTTCCTCTTTTCGCACTTAAATCTTTTTCCTAAAAATCTTGGTGCTGTCAGCGAGGAACAAGGGGAACGTCTTGACCAAGATATAAAACAAATGGAGAGGTGATATCAAGGAAGATGGAGCATATCAATGATGGTAGACTTTTGCTGGATGTTACAGCGCGATGTACCCAAAAAAAATATACAGCAGGCAATCAATTAAAAGAAGTTTCCTCACAAAGCGTTAAAGATGCCATTCTCATAAGGAATAAAAAATTTAGTTAGATTATTAACCAAGAATTATTATAAACATCTTATTTTCCTAAATAAATTGCTTAATTTTTTTTTGTTTTTGTTGATTGTGAAAAAACCTGACGTGATACAAAAAAATGAATTGTATTTTTGTAGTCAGAGCTCCAATGTTATACAAAATCAGTTATCAAAATCAAAACATCGATTAAAAAGTTTTGTTTTGCAGGCCTGTGTAATAAATAAAACTTAAACATCAAAACCTAACCTCACAAATTTTGCCAGTCTGTTTAAGTGTTTACGCCTAAAAGCAGACGTATTTGCTGTTTCTATTGAAAAATACAGACTTTTGGTGTTTATTAAAAACAGTATTGAATTTAATATTAATTATTTATGCCTTGTTCCTGATTTCTCCAAGAACTATCATCCACAATTTATACAGGGTATTTCACGAGTGATAATGCGCCCGGCGGAATAGAAAATGCAACCCACAATACATTGGAACATAAACCTGGACATGGAGGCGATAAATATCCGGCTTTTCTCCTGATGTATTATGGGTTGCATTTTCTATTCCGCCGGGCTCATTATCACTCGTGAAATACCCTGTATGATACAGGGCAAGTCACATAAGGTTTATTTCTGAATTTATTTTGTACGCAACTTAAAATACCTGACCACTTGATACCGTTTATAATGCGATTTAATTTAGTAATCAACGTAGGTATGTAATTTGGCTAAAAATGTCAAAATGACAGTTGATGAACTTAATTTTTGATTTCATTAATCAGAACAGGAAAACGTCATTTTGACATTTTTAGCCAAATTACATACCTACGTTGATTACTAAATTAAATCACATTATAAACGGTATCAAGTGGTCTGCGTCATTAGTAATTTTGGTTGCGTACAAAATAAATTCAGAAATAAGCCTTATGTGACTTGCCCTGTATATATTACTTAAAGTCAATTACGAGCATCATAGAACTGCTGTCGTGCGGTCTTAAGCACACACTATATTTTTTACAGTCTTTTGTTTTCTTTCTCTTCTATACAGAGTTATTCACGAGAGACTTCCGATGAAAATTTCGTTATATGCAACCGAAACTACAATTTCCAATGGTTTCTAGCTTCCTAAATTTATAAAAAGTAATACTTAAATCAACAATTGCCTGATCCTTATTGTCTGTCATGTCAGTTTTCACATTTATAAATATTAACTTTTGCTCATAACCTCAATAAAGAGAAAGTGTCATGATTAATCTTATTACCCAAACTACTTGGATTGCTAACTTATTTCTAATTAAACAAAATATCAAGTTCTAGGGTTCTAGGGTTTCTTGTATTTTGGGTTGCATATAACGAAATTTTCATCGGAAGTCTCTCGTGAATAACCCTGTATATCTATTTCTCTAGCATTTTCGTGTTCCCTTTTATTTTTTAGTATTAACAAGCGTAGGGTGGAAGACGAACAAAAACAAAAATTAGAAACAAAATCGTGGTATGTAGGGAGCGTACAAGAGTATTATGATTTCTTTTGTGTATATTTCATTTAAAACTTGAATGTATTTTTCCTGAAGTAATGTTTCCCTGACAAGACACAATTTGTAAGTCTTCGGCTCAGTTTTCTCTATCACGCTGTACGAACTTGAGCGATTTCATGAGTCTGCATCGTCGAAATCAGCACAGAAAGCAATTTTTATTGAGTTAAGGAAAGGCGAAATGTCACTAAGGTGGATTTTTCAATTTTCCGGCAGAAACGACAAGCCGCTTTTAAGCTCAAACATAACAAGCAAAGATTTGCTAAATTTTCGGCGTTGGAGAAAAAAACCCTTGCGGCTTTGCAGTTATTATAAATACGACTACGAAATGTACGAAGGAAAATTGAATGAGAACCGTTTCACGACGGAATAAAATAAAACGATCAAAAAAAAAACAAGAGAAATATTCATTTTAATTAGTGCGACGAGCGCATTAAATATTAAAAGTTGGAGGAAACGCGAATAAACTTCGAGACTGGAGGATTTTGCGGTTGAAATGTAACAAAACGGCCATAAAATCTCGAGGAGGAATCGATAACGCACAAGTAAACGATCGAGTGGTTCGCAGGGTATTAAATTTTCGAATGTGACATTGTAGCGTTTCCTGGACGAGGGTTGTCAGGGAGTACGATCTTTAGGGGTTGAATTTGTGTGATTAAACCAGGCAGACACGAATAAGTTGTTATTGTGAAATAAATCAGAAAAAAGTCGGAGGTTAATACGACCATCGGCTCAAGAATATGAGTTTCGTTTCGGCAAAATCACGACTGGAATTATAGATTACCTGATGAAACGGAACGATCACTCGAGCCTGACGAAAGGGAGAAACAGCCAAGTGAAGAATTTGTTTTATAGTTGGATCGCGAAGACGTGTAAACAATAATTCAAAGAACTCACCTACCCCTTGACGACGAATGCATTTTTATCACTACCTCACGAAGGAAAACGTTCGGATTTGTTGTAAAAATCAGTCTTTGTTTTCGAACTTCAAAGTGCCGTCACGTTGTACGGAATATTCCGAAGTGTTTTATATGTGGTGCAAAGCAGTTCTAACTTTTACGATCCTTCATAGAATGCTGTGTGACGAAAGATACGCGACTCGCAAATATGCACTTTGCATGCGGAGAACATTTTAATATAATATATGGGAGGGAGGTTTGGAGACGTGGAGCCTAATAATTCAGGGACCCAAATTTATTGAGGTCCGGTGCATTTATCGCCTCCTAAACATTACTACAGTCGACTGCAAAGCTAAGAAGTACAAAGTGTCTTTATCTGAGGCAATTTTTCTTGGGGATAAAGTCGTAAATGTGATTTTTCGTTACGGTGGGTGTAAGAATAGTGGGAAAAGCGTAATAGGAAATGATAAAACTTTGCCTCGTTATAGATATAAATACAACAGAAGATGGTCAACAATGGAATTTAACCAGTATATTAGTTGCTTTCAGCTCTGCAGCTCCATTAAAGATTTAATGCAACTAAAAAGCAATAATGGGTTGATCTTCTTTTCTTTTTACAAACTGTTTTAAGTATATTTTGTATTTTTAATTAAAACCTACAAATTATTTTTTTTTAATTTACATAAAAGAATGAAAAAAATAAATTACCAAACATACAAGAAAATGGATAAATTTTGAAAATAAACTGAAGAATCAGATCTCTCAATATGAAAGAAATATCGGGTGTTCATTTAAATTTATCCTCAAAGTTGGCGCTGAAGCGTCGATTGTGAACGCACCACGTATTATAGATCACGGATCAGGTGTTTAAATCTAACCTCACTTTATGCGTTGTTTGTGTTTTTACTCTGCATACGGACGAGTGGTGCGTTCACAATCGACTCTTCAACGCCAACTTTGAGGATACATTTAAATGAACACCCGATAGTTAAAATAACTATTTTATCCTATTAAATAAAAAATGTACAATATATGTATTTAGATGATAATACTTTTGTAAATAATAATATTTTTTCTGTTTGTTTATTTTATATTAAAAAATAAACGTATTATTACTCTTGTTGTACTTACAACTTATAGCGGGTGTTTTTTTTTTTTTAATTTCACCTCATAGTAGGTAGGCGTTGAAGAGTCGATTGTGAACGTATTGTACAGGTTACGGATCACGGATCAGCTGTTTAAATCTTACGTTTTACACGAGTGGTGCGTTCACAATCGACTCTTCAACACCTAGGTACTCCGAGGTTTATGACACATTATTTGTGCAAATTATTTAATATTGTACGGTGCAATCAACAATTAGGTACTTAGATAAGGGGCGGCTATGACTTTGACAGTGTCAGATTTTTCGTATTTTTGATAACTTAGCCAATAAATGCTAAACAACTGTCACTGTTAATCAAATTTTAACACAAAAATGGTTTTTACTTCAGAACATAAAAGATTCATCATTGGATCGTAGTGGTATTTTCAATAACGGAGAATGGACATACAGTGCTGTTGCCTATTTCGCCGAGTCCAGCAAATTTTTCCAAAATAAAAATGGAAGCAGGTATATGCAACCAAAAATAGTTCCATGCATTTCAGACATCTGTCAACATACGTCCAAGATCTCGACGCCTTCTTTGATCTAAATAATAATTGTTGATCGCAGGGTGTGTTACTTACACAAACGCACTTATAAATTTTACCATATTTACGAGTATATGATAAATTGATCCACTCACAGAATCTCATTATTTCTTTAAAGCGTGTCAAAACATATTTGTCAACAGAGATTGTTAAAAGGATTATTAGTAGTCGTAAATTTTAAAAAGCACAACATGCTGTATGCAGTTGTATACTGGTAGGTATGTTGTAAACCATGTTTAGTGTTTCATTTCATAATTCTTTGTGTTCGTATTTCTGAAGGATTATAATACAGCCAAGTATCCGTTGATTAGTATGGATGTTTATCGGTTTATTGCTTAAAAAATAAATTTACAAAGAACAGCACAGTGAGGATTTGGAAGTGTAAAATCAGATTAAAGCGCTGTTGATCAGAAGTAGTAGCGACACGTTCTCTCCACACAAAAGGGAATGATAAAACACTTGTTGAATAACTGATAAAAAATTAAAGAGGCAAGAGATAAGTAGATACTAAATCGCATTCGCCAGATGAAGTTACATGATACCATGGAAGGAATCATGAAACCACACGTTAATAAAAGTTTTAGTTAAATTCTAAACTCTGATCCCTGATGATCAATTTAGAAATTTACATTTACAATTACACCAAACAATCCCAGTTCCAGGAATACAAATAGTACTTTTTTAACTCGACAATGTCCGTATTTCAACTTCATTGTTTTGCATTGCAAATCCAGCTACGTAAATGGAAGTATAAAACAACAGAAATTGCAGGAAAATCCGATTACATAAACCTAAAACATGCAACACCTTTTCAACTACTTCTGGTCGAGTTTTGTTGTTTGTTAGCTAATTTATTCATGAAAATACTTACTTGAAATTCTAATTTATACAACACTGGGAATTTCCTGCGTTCCTCGCATACCTTGATGTAATTCTTTAGGTCTATGGGACTATCCGTGATGGTTGCCACAAGTGAACCGTTCTCATCTGGAACAAGAGGAAATACATACAGTTAAAAATGCATCGACGAGAGTTTAACCACGTAAAATTTTTCTAGCACGACTTTTTGATGTAGTTAATTAATAATTTAAAATCATACTTGTTTAGTCTGGCTAATATTATAAATGTCTCCGGCGAGGAAAAGATAACACGAAATTAGACTTATCAGAGTTGAGTTTAATACCCCGAGCGGTTAACGAATTAACGCCTAATTACTTACTGCGAATATTTAAGCCAGTTTGTAAATATTTAGATTCGTTCTTGGACCTGAGATCTCGACGACTTCAACTTGGCTAATTTATTCCGAAAGTGCAGGGTGAGAAATAAGATCACGAAAATAAACCATCGTGTCTTAAATAATTTCGAGTTAAACAAGGTTTAGCTGGACATTTGCAGTTTACTTTAAAAATAAAAGAAAAAGAGCAGTTTAATAGTTTTACTCTGCTGACTAGTTGCTAAAGAGTATTACTAATCTGATAAGGTCTGTTAAAATTTTAAAGCAAATAACGCGTGTTAAAAAACTTTGTGGTCAAGTAGTGCTTGCTTTTGTTTCCGTTAACGTATGATGTAGCTTCATGACCAGTCAAATACTTCGTAAAAGTGAGGTTATACATTTTTTTAAATTGTTAAACTGTTTCAATTAAAAAGACGACGTGAACGAAGAAAAGAAAACCACGACCTGCGTGATCACAAATTTATTTCAACGCTCGTTACCTACACAGTTACCAACAAACACTTATTTACATCTTAGTATTTAATCTGCATTGAGTTTTATTTATGTGCAGAATTCTTTTCAACACTCACATTAAAAGACCGACGACATTCCTTTGAAGAATGTAAAAAGCATATTTGTCGACAATGTGAAGCTCAAAGGACGAAAGAATTTTGCACGTATACGCAGAAAAATTTAAGGCGCCAGCTCACTCCTCTCTCAGCCCTTGTCTACTTAATATATTGCGAATATTACCGTTTATCGCATTATTTATGCACAAACCGTACTTCTTAATAACCTGCTTTTCAACACAACATCAAAACTCATTTCATTATCCTTGTACCATAATAAAGGCTTCCATTTTGAAATTCTGTCGGTTATTAAAACCACAACGTCTCTGAAACTGAACATTTTTAATTGAAAACAAACATCGTTTTGCTGACCGAATGTTTAAGCAACGTAGAGAAAAAAATTTATACGAGTTTTAAGTTCACGTTTATTTTACATTTTGGAAGAATTTGTCTTCCATTCACGAATATAAATGGCAATTTGATAACGAAAATGAGAAGAAAATTGCCTGAGTAATACGTGGTGCAGCAAGTTCGTATTAAATTTAAAAAATGTTAATTGGGTGTTTGTGTGGTAGTTCTTTAAGGAAAGTATCTCAAGTCTACGTCTTGACTGAGCCGAGTATCCCTAAACATAACATATTTATCATGAAAATATCTCCCGGTACCGGCTTTCAGAAGATCAAAGGCCGTGCGTTGATTAAAATTTAATTGGAAGTTATTTTAATGAAAATGATGTTGTTGCTACTTGTCAAAATAATTTGAAACTCATCAGCCCATCGGAAAAATTCCAGGAAATTGCTTTTAGTCCTAATTAATGGGAACAGTAAATTTGTTATGTTTTCCACACTGCACACAAACTGATGAAAACAAACTAACTCTAAACTGTTGGCAGACATGCGGGCATTTAAAATTATTATCTGCAGGTATTACGTCCGTTCGGTACCCAACAAAATGAGTATAAACTGGCTCGCCGCTCCCATTCAATTACATTAACAATTCCTTTATATTTGCAATATACAGAAGCGAATCATCTAATTATGTTTGATTCATTAGATCGGGGCGCATTCGGTCTCTCCTTAATGACGTCAAATTAAAATGTATGGGACCAGGGACGTAACTGGAAATTTTCAGGTTCGCACAGTTTTCCTCCGACGATTTTAACGTACATAATTTGCTGCAAACGCTGGATCTGAACGATCCCAACGAAGATTGGTTAGATTATCCCATCACTATGTGCAAAAAAAATAATTTTACAATATCGCAGCTGATTTATAAACAGTTCGAACGGTTCTACGCATTTTTTCTAAATTAACGCCACATTAAATCTGTCAGAGCAAGGAGTAAACAGTTAATTGTGTATATTAAGTGACAAGGAAAATCAGTTTGCTTTTTTTTTCTTTATTTATAGAACCACCTTTGTAAATCTATGAAAATTTCAACTTTTGTTTTTATTTTTACATTTTTATATAACTCAGCTCACTCGATTCATGGTCTCATTAAAATTACTCTTTTAAGAAATGTCAAATACATATATGTTTTGCACAGTGCCTTATTTCCTTTCAATTTAATTTCAATAAGATCATGCGACAGCACACATTGCTAAAACATAGGTAATTTTTAATTTGAATTATCAACTCCTGTCAACCCCCTGTGTGATGTACATTTTTAGAACCCATTATGTTCTAACATCGACAGCCGACAGTGCTTCCTACTGTACCCTGTTTAGCGTTAAAATTTACCCTTACTTAAAATATCCGGTTTCGTGTCTGAATTTACCAAATCTAATGGTCTCCATTTGTTGCAAATGAATCTAAGATTGTATTGTAAGTCACATCATAAAGCTCTCCCTTGACGCCTCCACTGTGATAAGATCACCCAGACAAGGGAGCTATTGTACCGGGCATGGTGTTGATACAATCAGGGATGATTAAGGTTTCATGAGTGATTTAGTTGTTAAATAGAGGGTAGTTTTTATAAAGCATTTTGTCAGCCATTTGAAATCGTGCGAATTTTTAAATCTTGGATTTGCACAACTGTAATACTAATGCAGATAATGACTAGGAGAATTTTTGTTTATGCCAAAAAACGGTGAAATATGCATATTAAATAGTACATACTAAAGGAAGATAAAAACGATTCAGGAATTTCTAATAGTAAATTTTAAAATGTTGTACGGCAACAAAATTGTAGTCATTTCGACTATTTCATTCATAGTTGTTTCAACCAATCATATTCCGTCACTCAACAATAAATACAAAATTTCAACTGGAAAAATTAATCTAATCAAAGTTTTGCCAGACCCTGTGGTCCAATGAAATCGCAAAGATAGATGTATGGTCCAATGATATCGCGAAGCTAGAGGGTTTTCAGATGGCAACATTTTTGTCATAGTAACAGGTTTAATATGACAATCGAATAAAAAGTCAAACATTTCTCTAAAATGAAAGTCAAGTATTCCTTGGAAATTTTCAAAAACCCTATTTTTCTGTAGAGCAAGGTGCCTTTTATGTGGTAAATACGACAAAAAGTTATTAAGAAAAGTTGTTTAGAATTAACATCTAGGCCTTTAGACAAAATTTCAAAATCATCAACCAATCATGATTTTTTTCATTTTTTTTTTCAATTTAATACAAGGTTTTAATTTACTTTCATTTAATTATAACTTATTAGTGTTAAGCCAGTAACTTGTAGTAATAATCTAAGTATGAATTTTTTTTTACTCATAATAAGAGAACTGTTAAAAATAAAATTCTTTCAAAAAGATGAAAAATCATAGTTGGCCGATGATTTTGAAATTTTATATAGGGGTCTAGATGTTGATTCTAAACAATTTTCCTTAATAACTTTTGTCGTATTTGTCACATAAAAGGTACAGTCGATGGACAAATAAAACTGGGAGAAAAATGACAATCACATAAGTCAAAATTTACAAATTTGCATCGTTTAATTACGGCTTTATCACAAATAAGTTAACTTTGGTATGACATGGTATGACATGACACACAGGGTGTTTCTGAAATACGTGTGTTAAATTTAACCAGTGAAAGAAGATTAGGGAGGAACATCCTCTCCTACTCCACTCTAGAAAATGTCGACTCTGTACATGACATGATTTTAGAGATTCGGCGAATTGGATTAAAGTGTATAACAGACATGTTGAATATTTCGCACGAATATGTCTTTCATGTCGTGATGTGGGTATTAGAATGGTCCGAACAGGTTTGCTAAATTGAGAATTTTCATTTTTCAATAATTTCTATCACACTTCCTTAGAAACAATTTATTGGGGGCGGAATTTTCGTTGTGGTAATTTTTCTCAATATCTTTGTGGGCACAAAATCCTCAACAGTGGTGATACAGCACATATCCGTGGGACAAACCCAGGAACAAGGTCATGGGGAAAAACGTTGCTACAAAACACTCGTTCCATATTTTTGGAATCTCGATAATTGAATTAATAAATTTGATGTTAGCAAATTTCAGATTGAGATAAACACCAATTAAGGTGCATTGGATTAAGTGAATTTTTTATCATTCTCAAATTTTTGTCAAATGTACAGTTAAAAGGTGGGAATTGCAAATTAAAAATCAAAAACTTCATCGTAGAAAATATAGAAAATGACAAGAATCGTTTGCACTCATAACTAGAAAAGTAACAAAACAAGGTAAAATTGGTAAAAAACACAAAAAAAATAATGGTAAGATCATTTTGTTTCCACGAAACTAGTGTGAATGAGAGAGAGTTTATTGTTGTGTTTATTGTTATTTATGGTATAGATGATTGTGGAAAATAATAACGTACTTAAAACAATTTTTTGAAGAATAGCTTCACTTTGGAGTAAACATTTTTTAAATTTTTGTTATTTTTCTTAAAATTTAAACGGCAACGTAGCTAGAATAATATTTTGTCACTGTGTTGAACAAAATTAAAGTGCTTATATCTTCTTCAGGAAGAGCGATTTTTTTTAATAAGTATTTTTCGAGGTCCACTGGGTCCTTCCCTACCACGCTCTGAATTCGGAATTCGCGAATTTTGAAACACCCTGTAGAGTCTAACAGAGATGATGGTGATTTTAGTCAAGCAAGCGGTGAGAGAGTATTCGAAGTCTGGTTGTGAATTCTGAAGTAGCTCGAGGTATTGGTTCTATTCTTGCACTAAAGTAAATGTAAATTACTATTCTTTGAGAATTCATTTATTAAAAAAAATCTTTTCAAAATCTTTCGTTTCATTTATTACCGCGAAGTGGGTGTTGTTTCTCTTCAAGGTGACTTTTTCCAAAATATGTTTTAAAAGATTTCTTCATTCATTAGTTATTTGGAGCTCTCGCAATCGGGGAGGTGCGCCGTCAGTGTCTACCGTACTCGAGTACATGTAGGTTGACGCAGAGCACAAAATGCAACCACGCCACCCATTAATGGGGAAGTCTGATGAGTGATGACACCTTTTATTTTAATTCTTCCTGATATATACAGAGCGCCCAGAAATGTGGTAGCAACTTTTACACAAAGTGTCACAAGAGGGCACTTTCGAAAAGCCAAATTTGTTCAATCTTGCAACATTCACTTTTTGAATTTTTTCAAAAGAATATGTTAAGGAGGTTTTCCGAACAATTTTTACCCCCGATTTGGGCACTAAAATTTGTCGAGATGTTGCTCGAAGGGTTCAGTTATGCATTGAGCATAATGGTGGTCAACTTGAACAATTTCAATAAAATTTAAATTTGAATGTTTTACGTTTGACAATTCTTGACATTTATTTATCTCAATTTAGATAGCGGCGTTGCCATGCATAAAAAAGGTCTTTTTTACAAAGTGTCATCTTGCGGAACCAATCGAAAAACTTGCTACCACATTTCTGGGCGCTCTGTATGTACTCGTAGTTCCAGGTTTGACCGAGAAGTTGCATGAGCATTTGTGAGGGGTCAGTTTAACAGGGGAGACGATTTAAATGTTTGTAGGATCACATAGTTCGCATCTCAAATTCTTTTAATGCTGTTTCATGTTCATAATAGGTATTTATTCAGTTTAGTCACTTAGCTAGTAGCGAAATTTAATTCATTGGTCGCAAATCAAATTTCATTCAGTCAAAACTTTAATCAAACATCCACCAAAAAGTAATTTACATATTAAATTTATTCATTTTTTTATACATTTTCCAGAATGGCCGACATGCAAAAAGAATTAAAATTCCATAGCGCTTTATTGAACCACTGGCGAACTATACAAATTCTGCAATACAGACAAAGCAGGTTATTTGCTCCATTCAATTCAGTTCCAGCTCAAATATTAACAGTACCGCCAATTCTAAACAACTTGGTGTTGAAGTTTCCAGACACGAAATAATTAAATTTAATCTCAGTCCTTAAGTATCCAATAGTTGTCGATAGTTTTATTGCAAGGCTGTAATAACGTGGATTTGTTTAAAGTGCAATTTTGAAACTTTCCTTAGTTGAGTCAGCTTCTGTATAGTAATTGGTCAATTATCGTCGACTCGGTGCAAAGCCCAGAGATGGCATAATTATTATCGAATGGTCCAATACCGTTTCGTGTTGTGCAGTTGGGCATAATTCATCGTTGAAGTAGCTTCGCGCAATTGGAACTACGAGCGGTTACGCTCCAGAAGCATAATGAGAAACTAATTATGTACACAGCCATAATCAACAGTGCAATCAAATATGAGGCACCTAGTTGGCTTAATGTGGTGTATACAGAGTGATCTTAATGTGGGGAGCACCAATATTTACAGACACGAGTCGAGGTCTAGTAATTAAAGCTTTCTTGTTTGCTTAAGAGAAGAGGCCCAAAGGGGAAAAACCAGAAAGTGAAAATCAAAAGAATGAATCAAAAAGAGTAGAAAAGCAGAACTATATATATTTATCCAATTTTGCCTTATAAAGTCATGTTTAAATACTTAGATACAAGGGATAAAAGCACTTGTTTAATGAATAATCGAATAAAATTTTTATCATTAACTCATAATAAAGAGCGATCAAATTAATTTGTAATCGACTTTTCCATGAATCCGAAATCATATGTCGTTACTTGAACTCCACGCTCCAATAAACACAGCTTGAAACACAGGTTAGAGTTCGATATATCAATTGCAAAAGACATACGGATTCAAATCCATGGATGACCCAATTACAAATTAATTTGACGGCTCGATACTTGATGTAATTGTTCAAATTCCATTTTTTGAAAAATATTATTCCTGTATTTCCAAATTAAAAGGTCCGTTGATGTTCACTTTTTCAAGTAAAGTATAATTAATCAACTTAAGTACATAAAATTTTTGGTTTACAATACAAAAATTGCCGATAATAATGCGGAATCGGGAAAAGTACCCCGAATGCTTGTAGCGTTTCCACGTTGAATAGCAAGGGAAATAAGTCGGTTTTCGATGACATTGATGAAATCGATGGCTTCTTTGCACCAAGGGCCTAAGGTTTCAAAGGCTAAACCTTTAAATATGTAATTTGACGAAATAATTGAACTACACTGTGAACATAAAGTTTGGATCAAAATTCATAGTAGCGTTATGTGATGTTTTTTGGAAAATCGCTCGGACAGCCTGTGACGTACAACTTGTTTAAATGACGTCATTTTTTTAAATGGCAACTCCCATTTTTTTCATCTCTTTCTGATAGACTTTCCTACTACCTAAACGATGAATGAAAAAAATTGGTACCTTACATAACAATTTTTTTGAGAAAATGGCAAATTTTATTTAAAAAAATTAATTTAATTTTTAATGTAAAAATTTTACTTTACTTTGTACACTGTGCTCAATAATGTCAGGGCTTTTCGTTCCATTTTAGACCGAATTTTCTCAAAAAAATTGTTATGTAAGACACCAATTTTTTTCATTCGTTGTTTAGGTAGTAGAACGGTCTATCAAAAACAGAAGAAAAAAGTGGGGGTTGTCATTTAAAAAAATTGGTGATGACGTCATTGCGCAAAAATCAGTGATGCACAGGATGGCATTTTTCAAAATAAAATCGACCTGTCCGAGTGATTTTCTTAAAAACATCACATTACGTTATACTGTATACAGAGTGATCAACAAGAATCCAAATCAGAGCAAGCGTTGCAAATTATCGGTCACGTCGTAGCAAAATCATATGCACATAAGCGGTCAAAACATGGGCGTAGACAATTTATGGTCTCAAACGCTACTTAATAAAAATGATACTTTATGAATTTTAGACGTTGGAATTATAATTGTGCATTTTATTATTATTATAAGATAAGGGAAACAATTTATAAGATTAACAAGAGCAACATTTTACATTTGTAAGAGTAAGTAAATTATCATCTTTATTGCCAAACGCGACGCTACTGGTACGGAGATGCTTCCTTGAAATGTCACATTTCAAAATTCAAGGTTGTTGTTGTTGACAATTTAAGTGATTTAACCTAGAAAACAAATCTTCGATTTCGGCAAAGTTTACAGACGTTTACTGAAGTTGTAAGCAATAATTATCCCAGAATAAGTTGTAAAAGGGGTTTTGTCATTAAAGAGAAGGCATTTTTATTAGATTATTTTCGAAAGAGGGTGAAACAAGAAAATGAAGACTGGCCTTACTTTGTACCCCCTTACACCGAAGAATTTTTAAGCCAGATGTCCAAACCTGATGGTATTGGTTATCAACAAGTTTATCAATGTCTTAAAATTATAGTGCCTAATTTTAGCAAATCATAACCCATCATTAAGAAGAAGTCAGGTCAGTCCTTAGTTCAAATTTTAGAAATGGTGCAAAATGTTCAACAAATTATCAAGGAACATCCCTCAACTTCCATAAGGCGTTTAAGACAACAAGTTAAATTGTGTTATGGCACTTATCAGAAATTTTTTAAGAAGGATATTAATTTGTTTCCCTTTGTGTGTTGCAAGAAATAAAACCCACACATTACCCTTAACAAATTGACAGCTTCATAAGGGTTTTTGAAATTATGAGAGGCGAGTTTGATTCTGTCTGGACCACAATGGAGAACATTTTGAGCAGTTTTTGTGAAAACTTATTTTTTGACCTTGGAGTAATTTAAATGTTTTAAACACTGCTAGAAAAGATACGAGTAAGTTCTCAATTACCCAAAAATTAGAGAATAATAACTTTTACACTTTTCTTACAGAAAACAACAAAACAAAGAATTGTGAAAAATAATTATGTATTTTTAAAATTTTGTAACTCAAGATTGTGCCTTATGAAGGAATTTTGTGTAACTGTGTGTTTTTTCCTTAATCAATAATAAATAATAATTAATTATAACTTGCTTTTAAATCTATTATTCATGAATTACAAAAAAATTATAAAGGCAATTAATGATAGATTTTTGAGAGGTAGGCAACCAACAAAACGAGTGTCCACAGCAAGTAAATAAAAGCGGCTGATCCATGATAGAAATACGTTTCGATAAAACAAAAGATGAGGTAGCACTCTTGATTTGGTTTCTTGTTGATCACTCTGTATTTGCTATGTTTGCGTTTGCAAGCCATTTCAGCGGCAAAATAAATATCTTTAAATAATTTATTCTTTTTAATTTTAAATTAATTTAATTAAAATAATTGAAACTTGCACACACTACCTTTTTTTCTTCAACATTTTCATATAAGCAGAAAATAGTAGTTTATTTAACGAGTTCGTGTGTAATTTTGGGCTTTTTTTGGCATGAGTGGGCCAGTTTAAAACTCGAGTGAATCGAGAGTTTTAAAGGTCCACGAGTGCCAAAAAAGGCTCAAATTACACAAGAACGAGTTGAATACGTTTTTTTGTTCAACGAGCCCCCCAAAGGCTCCAAATCGCTGAAAATCTCTAAAATTAGCTTGACGTTTCGTTTTGACAAGTTGTCAAATTTATCAAAATCCGTTCACACAGGAGAAAATTCTCAAATTCTGACAGTGTCGAACAAAAAAATAATTTTAAAACATGACAATGACGAAAGAGAAGCTTGACACGTAAAATGGTTTTCGAATCGGCACAGTGTTCGCACATTGTAAAATAAAATGAAATTATGGCTTACGCTCGTTGCGATGGCGTTATCCTGTCTCATTTAAATTGCTGAAATTCACAAGTAGGTATGTAGGTCTCGTTTGGTATATGTATAAGGTCGAGCGTGATCTGTATAATTGGAATTCATTTTGCAATAAGATAAATTTATTATTTGAAATTAGTGTACTCTAAATAATTCATATTTTACTCACGCATATACACGGTCTTCCAGTTTAAACGGATCGGAACTGAATATCACCGGAATTTTTAACTTGTTAGTTGTCTCCAGTAGAAAAGAAAAGTGTTTCAAAGTTTGCAATTACATCTGTTGTTGTTATAAACTTGATCCTCGTAAAATGTATTTAGCCACAATATCCATGGAAATTACGGCACACATCCATCATCCCTGTTATCAACGTTGCAGTTTTATATTTAAATTTACATACACTCGCGTAGTTTTAGTTTGCCCGGGCGAGAATTTTACCCTGGAATAACTTCGGAACTAATAAATGAAATTACCGGGTGTGCTGTGTAGAAAATGTAAAGTTGGGGGCGTTCGTTGTTGATTTTTCTTTTTGTCTGGACGACCCCAAGCAGATTATATTTTCAACCGATGCACGTAAATTATCAATAATAATTATCGTCAATTTATTGGCGCTCCCTCGCATACAGGGTGATTCAGAAATAAGTTTGGAAAAAAACCGGTAAATGGTGATGATGAGAAGAAGTCATTGACAAAAAAATTTTCTTATAAAAGTTTTTTCGTTTTCGAGATACAAATGATGGAAAATTTTGTCAAAATTGCTAGTACGCTGCTGAGTTAAAGGTGATTACCTGATTATCTTGGTAGTTTAGCAACAATAATAATCAAATGTGCCTGTCAGTCACAAACGTAACCTTACTCCTCTCGTTCATTTCCATAGAAACATTTACAAAGCAGTGTATTTGCACCTACGACTTTATTGTGAAGTTGATGTAACAACAATGGTTGTTAGTGAAGTGAACAAATTCGGACAAATTTTCCCTATTCATAGGCGTTGGAAAGACAAGGGTATAGGGTAATTTCCATCCTTTTGATTTCACCTCCAAAAGTCATTTACTCAGAATTATTTTGTGTCAAGGATACTCCACATTTTTTTCCAAACTTATTTCAGAATCACCCTGTATATAATATTATTTATAAATAAATTATTTGGATATTCTGAATAGATGGAAAATTGACCAGGAAATGCGAACTCGCATGAACAGTCCGAGTTTGTAATTATATTTTCACCAAAAGAGTAGAATACAACAAAATAGCAGTTTTTGACGATGCAACGTTATTACACAGAGTATGTTCCAAAAAAACTGTGATCAAGAGCGGCTGTGAAAACAAAAGCATCGAAAACATGTGGCGTAGTTTGCCACATACTCACCGAACTGTCACAAACGTTATTATTCAACAATTTGGTTCTTTCATTCCTGAACATAAGATATTTATGATTCAGTTTTATTTTTGCAACGGTCACCAGGATGTAAATGGCGTCGATGTCGAATTCATTTATCATTACAGATATTTCTATCAAGAAATGATAATTACTTTGAAAGTTCTATTTATTTTTTATATGCTCATTGTTTACAGTGACATGCAGCTTAGAGCTTATTCATACGATATTACAGATTGCAGACAATACTGAAATTAAATAACAAAACTGTGAAATATTGAAATAATACACTATCCCACCTCCACCCGGCGGCACGGCAATTTTGCCGGAGTACATACACTATTACGGATCAATATCATCAAGTAATATAAATAATATATTATCAAGTAATAGTGCAGTGCTTATCAACATAATTACCGGCGTCTTACCTCCACATTTTGACTTTTTTGTGTTTTATGTTCTGTGTCAATGCTAAGGAATTTCCTCACGATGTGACATGAGTATAATAATATACCTTTTTGAATTTCAACCACCAATGTGTTCTCTAAGTCCAAAATTTTTAAATTTTTAAAAAGAGATTGCGGTACTATTCCCGTTGCTGAAATTATAAATGGTAAAATCTAAATTTTTTCTAAACACCAAAGATTTCTCATAGCAACGGAGAGTTGTAAATATTTATTAATTTTTGTATTATACGTCTGTGTTATATTGTGTGAATTTGGAACAGCTATATCTAAAAGATATGCTTGCTTTTGTTGTTTATTTAAAATAATAATGTCTGCTCTGTTATGCTGAATGTGAATGTCAGTTAAAACTGTGCGATCAAAATATAATTTGTAATTGTCATTTTTTAAACAACTTTCTGGTTTATAAATGTAATGTGGTTGTGCATCCTTTAATAAATTGAATTTAACTGCTAAATTCATGTGTATAATTTTTGCGAATATATCATGACGTTTTTTATATTCGCTTTGAGCCAAAACGGTGCAAGAAGAAATGATGTGTTCAATGGTTTCCCCTTCAGTTCCGCAAATCCTACATTTATCAATGATCGATTGTAAACCGCATATGTGTTTTTTATAATTTCTTGTATTTATAACACGATCTTGTATTGCAAATATAAAACCCTCAGTCTCAGGATGAATATTTGATTTTTTAAGCCATGCATGAGAAGCTTGAATATTAATTTCTGGCTGTTCTAGCTCTTTAAAATATCTCCCATGTAAAGACTTTTGTTTTATATTTGCTATAGTGTCAGGTATATTTGGCTCAACAATCTCTGAAATTATATTATCACTTAAATTTAAAGGTGTGTAACCTTTATCCGCTGAAACCAAAGCATTAAAAAAAGTGTTGTCACGAGCTCTATTGAGAAAATAATTTTTTAGTGAAGCAATTTGATTGTGTTGTAGAATTTCTAGATTTGAAAAACCCCTACCACCATTTTCGCTTGGTAAATTAAATCTTTCAATAGTAGATTTGGGGTGATGTTTACAAAATTTTGTAAAGAGAACTCTAGTTTGAATATTTATATTCTGTAAATTAGTTTTGGACCATTTTGTAACACCAAAAGAATAGGTCAACAATGGAACAGCATATGTATTAACTGCTTTAATTAAATTATTACCGTTTAATTTTGATTTTAAAATAGATTTAATTCTTAAATAAAATTGTTTTTCTAAATTTTCTTTTATAATTGAATGTTGAATATGATTTGATTGATTAATACCTAAATATTTATAAAATTCTCCTTTATTTAAATTTTTAATGATTTCTCCTTCTTTAGTTATATATTCTAAATTTTCGTAATGACCGCGACATATTGATTGCGTTTTACACTTATCAATACCAAAACTCATGCCAATATCATTTGAGAAATTTTCAGTTATTATTAGTAGATAAAATGTGATTCTTTTTAGATGCATAAAGTTTTATGTCATCCATATAAAGAAGGTGATTTAATTTCGATAGTGTGGTATTATTAACTCTAATATTGAAACCATATCCAGTGCTATTTAATAGATTTGTCAAAGGATTAATGGCTAGACAAAACCATAAAGGACTTAAAGAATCTCCTTGATAAATTCCCCGTTTAATTTGAATAGGCTCGGATTTTAATTTAGTATTGTTTATTGATAAATTTAAAGTAGTTTTCCAAAATGTCATAACATGGGATAAAAAGTTAATCAAATCCAAATTACTTTTATAAATTTTAAGAATTTTAATTAACCATGAATGTGGTACTGAATCATAGGCTTTTTTGTAGTCTATGAATGCGGTACAAATATTTCTATTATTTTTTCTAGCTTGTTCCATTATTACCGTATCTATTATGAGTTGTTCTTTACAACCAAAACACTTTTTAACACAACCTTTTTGTTCTTCATTAAGTATATTTAATTTTTGACAATGGTCGTAAATTATTACTTTAATGCAAGATGTCATAATTTTATAAATTGTAGGCAGACATGTGATTGGCCTATATTTTGATGGATTTTTAGTATCGGAATCTTTTGGTTTCAGATATGTTATACCATGGGCCAAGAACTCTGGAAATGTGTTAGGTTCCCTAATAAATCCGTTAAAGTGATCAAGTAAGCATTTATGAATACAAGTAAATTTTTTTAACCAAAAGTTATGAATTTGGTCACCTCCAGGGGATTTCCAATTATGTGAACTATTAATATTTTTAACTAAAATTTCAAGGCTAATTTGAATATGATGTGGATTACTACTATCTGGCATCTCATTTTTTAAATTAGGAATCCATTCTGCCTGATTATTAAATTGAACTTCATTTGACCATATGTTTGACCAGAATTCTTTAATTTCATTTTTAGAATCTGCGTCTTTAATAGGTCTATTGTTGTATTCAATTTGGAGTCGTTTATGGCTATCTCTTAAAGCACTCGTAGTTTAATAGATCTCTAAGAAAATTTTTATCAATATTTCAGTGTATTATTGTCATTTACACCAAAAACTTCCAATATTAATGTTCAAACTCTACTTTTTAACATATGTTGCAGATGTAGTTGCATCCGTTACCTTGAATTTGCAATTAATACAAAATTTCCTAGAATTTGAAAATTTAATTTTTTTATTTAAAAATTAAAACAAGGGTGCAAATTCTAAAAAATAACATAAAAAACTTGTTTTATAAGGGCATTGGCGCACTCGTTCCATACAAAACTCCCCTACGGGTCGTTTTCTACACCTGGAACTCGTGCGCCAAATCAACCCTTATAAAACTCGTTCTTTAATATACTATTAAATTTGGTAAACCATTATTATTTTGAGTTTTATTATCTGCTAAATTTTTGTAAAACAACTTTTCATTATTTCTAAATAGTTTGTTTTCAAATTTCCGTTGTTTATTATTTTTATATCCTTTTAATCGTTTAGAATAAATATTCAATTTTTGTAATAAAGTGTCTTTAATTTCTATTAATGTTTCATTATATTCGTTATATTTTAAACAATGTATTCTGTTATTATTTAAAATCGATTTAATACAGTTATTTAGATGATTAGAATTCTGTGGCGGTCGTGAAAAAGTAGGTCAGTCGAAAATGTTAATTTTTCAGGGCAACGATTCAAAATTCCACATCATTCCTAAAATCCTGTAATTAAATAGAAACTTCTTTCTACCTGTACTTGCTTTCAATATAAGTAAATTTTAAACTGTGAAAATCTGAATTATTTAACTCCATGATTTATTATTAAGGTGTAAACATCGTTAACTCATTTTTGAAATTATTTGACTTACCTACTTTTTCACGACCGCCACAGAATTTATACCCTTTAAATATTGAGTTAGTCTACCTAAATCTCGTCTGATATTGTTAATGCGTTTATTTAGTCTTCGTTCCCATTTTGGTAATTCTTTCGTTTTTATATTATTTGTCTGGTCAATTTCTTTTGAACCATTTAATCTGATAATTGTTAAAGCTCCACTATATATGATACTGTGTAATTTTTTAAAACTTGTTGTGTTATTTACAAATTTAGGTAAAATGAATTGATTTAAAATTTCAATCATTGCAAAGAATTTTTTAGAGCTTTGTTGTTTAGGTAATAGTGGTCTATTAAATGGTTCTATATGTTCAAATTCGTTCAGAGTTCTATTAAATTCATCTTCAATTTGTTCTTTAAAATTTTGATGGTAGTAAAAATTTTGATTAATAACATGTACTTATATCATTATAACTCAAGTCTAAATTATTTATGTCGTTTTGTATCGTGTTGTTTGGTGTTGAATTACTTTGATAACAGAAAGAGTCATTATGATCTGGTAAACTTTGTAAACTTTTTTTTTAATAATTATTTTTATTAATTTTAATTATACAATGAAATACCTACTAATTTAGTTTTATTTCTACAGATATAATACTTAATATCCGTAATAAATAAAATGCGACAACTCTTGTACTTCGCTGTTGGTGTTCATGACATAAAGAGAATTTGTAAGATAAATTCGAATACTTTTTAATTATTTTCTTTTTTTGGTAAGATTCCAAATGTTAAAGTTCCGTTTATTTTACTTAGCAAACATAACAAATTATTATGATTATTAAGTTTAATAAACGTAAATACACACTAAATGTCAAGAAATATGTCTGTAAAATAAACACTACAGTAAATGCAAACTCTGGAAAGCCCTTTAAAATGGTCAACTACGAGACATAATAACTAACTCGCTTGTAAAGTTACATTAGTGTGTTTTACAGTGCGCATAAAATTTAGTACCCTATGAAGCTGACACTCATATTTTAAATTATGAAATTAAAACGTTTAATTAAAAAAATCTACGAGAATATCTGCTATTTTATTTCTTCTGATTAATGTTTTGTTGCGAAATTTGTAAACATTTAATTTACCGACCAATAAAATAATTTGATACGATCCGCCAGTGCCTTTACTTATAGTGTAAGCTTCAGAATTTGTTCTATTAAAAAATTCATAAATGTCTTGTGTAAGTACTGTAGCGAATTTCATCAAAACGTAATGGAGAATAATGCGGCTTTGAAACGACAGAAAGAGGGCTCCTCTTTTAAATAATCGACTCAGTTACGTCTTCGAATACGACCTGAAAATAATTGAAGATCCATTTTCAAACATGATGTGAGCAGGATCACCTTTACTCTCCGAGCTGAAAATATTATGCCGCTGGGGATTCTAATGTTACTGAAATCATAATGTAATCTCCGGTTTACTGTGTCTTGCAGACAAGAAAGTACAACAACTGACAGAATTATGCCGTAATTTATGCCGTCGCAAATTTCAGTCATCCGAAAGTAACACGGTTAACAGGAACTATATTTTTTATGGAAAGGTGTTTTTAGCAAAATTAAATAGACATGGCTAGATTTGCTGTGTTTGGGTCGAGCCGACTAGACAATAGTTGTATCGGTGAGTGTACAAATCGTTTTACAGATTTACTCAATTTTCTACTTGCTGCACAAATGCAGAATAAATCAGCTCCGGAGTGAAAATATGTAGACACATATGGGTTTGTAGCTTTATCAGTAACTCGAATTTTTCTGGGTTTAAAAATGATTTAAACTATCACGATTCAAGGCGCAAGATAGTTTTCAAGGGACGAAAAAATTTGGCGTCCGTTGATAAGATAGTTGTAGCAATAATTCTTACGGAATTAAGTTCTGATAAGTTTTTTGATATTTTTTGTAGTGAAACGAGTCTCGTTATGAACTCATGGCCAGTTGCATTATCCATCATCTTCGTTCCATCTGAGGTAACTCAACTATTAAGAAAATCAATATCTCTAGTCTCTTGATACTACACCAAAGTAACATCTCCAATATCTGTCTGGAGACATAAAGTGACTAACAAATGGCTTTTCGTTAAATATGTTGCACACGATTTAAATACTAAATAATTGGAAACATTGCATAGATATAATTTTAATTTTAGAAGTTGCTGACTATTTCTGAAATTACATATTTAAAAAAAAAGTAAGTTCCAGATATGCACCAGAGTCACTCTGAAATATTTGAAATACAAGAAAATGATGAACGTTAGGCGGATGAAACTTTAAAAGTGTTCAAAGTGATTCCTCCGATGTCGATCTCTTTTGTAGACGAATTTTCCACAGGTAAAACGCTTCAAGTCATTTACTTGCTGGAACTGACAAAATACTCTCTGATAACACAGGGGTCGAAAAGCAGTGATAGCTTATGTGGTTTTTCAATTTAAAAATAATCAGATATCTTACAGGGACAAATCTGGGAGGTATGGTGGATGTCAGATCAACGTGATGGTTTTTTCTTTCAAACTGGTTATTATTAAATCCTCCACAGTCAGTTCTTCAACCACTTCTTCTTGGTAAAGCATTTTGTTTGTTGCGTACAAATGATTTTTTTTTAAATTTTGTTTCTAATTTTTTAATCAAATACTATATACAATATACAGGTGTCTCAAAAATGGCGCCCAATCTCCTAAGGGTCTTAAAGAATAGAGGTCGGGTAAGGTAAATCTCAATACAAAAGTTTGATCGGAACAATAGATTTTGTACAACGTTTTGTACAATATGCTGATTTCAATTTATTAACAAATTTTACAGATGAATTATAAATTTCTTTGTTGTTTTGATTTTTCCAAGACCTCTTCGAGTAGTGGAACAACACAGAAGTTCTTCTTTTTAGACTAATGACCTACCAAAATACGCTAAAATAACAGCTGCAACACTGACCTCATAGAAGAATTGGTTTAGTTGATTGTGCATACCAACCGATGTTGCCACATTTGCTTACTTTAAACTCTGTATAACTTGGAAACTAGCCAAAGGAAAAAAAAATTGACAACAAATTTTACTCTTCAAATAACGGGTGACTATTAAAATTTTCACTTGGAGTTGGCTTTGAACGAGTTTTTATTTTTTCTGTTACTTTAGACACACACAAGAACGAACGACAAATGTCAGTCAGTACAATTGAATCATAGTTTTGAAATGTCAAACTTGTCAGTGTCTAAGGTGCAACGGAAAACAAAGAATGATCCATAGCCAACCCTAAGTGAAAATTTTAATAGTCACCCGTTATCTTAACCACTTACGAGATTGGGCGCCATTTTTGAGACACCCTATATGTATATAAAATTTAAAAAAATACAGGGTGGTCCCGATATAACCTGCCAAAAAAATTCTGGGTCATTAGAAGGATCTAACAAGTCCAAAAAACCCCCCTTCGTTAGGTCCAAAATAATGGGGATAAATTAACCCCTATCCACACCCATTCGACGCTGCTGACCACAAAAATACGTACCTACTCAGGAATTAATTGTTGGTGTTTGTAAGGATGACAGTATCTAAGCAACATAGGTACCTGAATCGTTTCTGACAAATCTCAAATCTGACAAACTAAATCAAATTAATGACATTTATTGAAAACGCTGTACACTGTGTGCGTTAATTCACCAGCTTATTTAGGTACAAAAGCTGATTTTGTAGACTGAGATGAATGAGTAATAAATAAAGTGGTGTTCCTCAATGTGTAAATAAATGTAGAGGTAGTGTGTGCAAAATTGTGGAAGAACTGTGTAATAAGAGTATCGTCTTAGTTGTGATTAAATAGCCAAAATAATGTACTGAATAAATTTATTTACACTTTACATATTCGTACTTTCAACTCTAACTAGAATATCTACTAACTAATGAAAGGTAAACTAGACTAGAAAAATTATTTTATAACAAATGTTTTGTGTGCCTTCCGTTGGCACATTTGAGTACGCTGGTACCAATTTTTATAAACAGAATTCGGCATTTCTGGGTTTTTACGAATCTGGTTTGCGGCGTCTGTTACGCGTTTCTGGAGTTGGCTTTTTGTATTTATTTCAACTTCGTATACCAAATCTTTCGTGTGGTCCCAAAAATTAAAATCCAGAGGGGTTAAATGGAGGATGGGGGACGCCATCGTATTGGAATCAGTCAGAACCAATCTCACATAAATGCAGATGTAGCTCCACAAAAGTACAACGAGACGGAAGGACTCCTTCAGGAAAACGCTCGCCGTATGGTCGCCTTGCCGGTCTTGAATTACCACGTGTTTCGCCATAGAGTAAATGCAAATCGGCGTATTCTTGTTTTGTGAATTTCATAACTTTTTGAAGGATTCGCAAATTTAAAATTAAACTTGACAAATGTCATAGGTGTTGCAGGTACCGTTGCTAAAGAAATTGCAGCCAAGTAACCAGAATTACCTTTTTAAAACCGATTAACTCATTAGCGTACAGCAAATTTCGACCAAATTTTAAATTATTTTTATCTCGAAAACGAAAAGACTTTTATTAGAAACTTTTTTTGTGTATGAGTTCTACTCATCGTCACCTACTACTGGATTTCTTCTGGCAGGTTATATCGGGACCACCCTGTATATTTAAAAAACAAAGTTTTTTTTTTACATTTTTCAACATTCGAAAAGTCTTTGTGAATTTAGAAATCTTAATTTTAATCATTCAGAGTAAAAGGCCTTTTTGTGCTTCGCCCAGTTGCCTACCTCGACTTGCTCTCGGTCTTCAATCTCTGGGCTTAGCACAAAAAGACTCACTTCTACTCTTAATGATATACTCGTAATCCACTATTCTGTGCTGATTTCGACGATGCAGGCACATGAAATCGCTCAAGTTCGTAAGCGTGGCAGAAAAAACTGAAACTTGCGTCTTGTCACGTAAACATTACATCAGGAAAAATACGTTCAAATTTTAAATGGACAATAGATACACAATACAATACACAATAGAAATTACAATACTTTTGTGCGCTCCCGTCTTACTCGTACCACGATTTTTAAATTTAAGAACTTCATGCGAACACCTATTTGAAACAGTAATTTTCAAAAACTGTAAAGAGTTCTCAACTCGATAAAGTCAGTAAAGCAAAACTTTCTTAATTAAAAGAAAATCTTGTTTAATGGAAATTTAGAATATAGAAATTTCCAAACATCATCCATATCCATATTAAATGAGTGGATTTGCAACCAGAACAGTTTGTCATTTTCCAACTTTGAAGACGATTGAAATGGTTATAATGAAACGGCAATTTTATAAGTTTTTAAGTGAGACTTGAATCACGGAACTGAAGTGGAGTAATCTATAAAATTTGTAGAAATTATTCTTGATTCAAAAAAATTAACCATCTAGAGTTTTATCAAAACAGCTTTTAGAATAATGTATTTTCAAAATATAACTATCTATAATAATGTGAAGTGCTCCAATGGCACGATCGGGATAACTTACTATGGAATTAAAAAATTAATCTATCCTTCAAGAATTATAAAGCTGGGAAACAGACGCATTTTTTAGAGTATTTTTTTTAAACTTGTCAGCTTTGAATAATTTAGAGACTTCTGACTGGCTATGACCCGCCTCGTCACCTTCAATAAAACTCAGGTTTAACTTTAATTAGAGTGAAGTTTAATCGCAGTTGCTGTTTCGGTGAAACATCCTTTATAATTTCCGAACCGTAATATCAACATCAGAACCGTCAAATGCATTTAGAAACTCCTGACTACTCCAATCTAATTTAACCCATCCTGATTGTGGCGCGGTGAGTATCTTGTTTTACAAGAAAATTAATAATGAAGCATAATAAGACTTCAGCAAATTATCGCCTCATCACAATGAACAAGTCGGGGACTGCGATTTATGGTTGCTTAATTTTCAATTTCTCCGATAATATTCCTTACCCTTCTCAATCCGGAGGCTTGTCAGTGTGTGTGCCATAAAAGATTCATCGAATTCTGGCGCCATAAATAATTCATGAGTCGGGATGAGTTTAGAAATTTTTCATTTCAATAGCACATCCGAATTTATAGTTTCACCATTCCGGTAGGTAGGAGTCACTGTTGCGATAGTGTTTTGTAAACAACGTCTAAATCGATAAATTAGCGATCCTGCCGAAGGTTCGCAGGATACAGCGGCAATTTATCCAACTCTCAAAGTCAACTAAACCAGAGGATTTTCTGTAATCCCTTCGTTAAATTGCATAAGCAGATTTTAATTGAGTCGAAATCGGCGAACATTGAGGTTTACAAAAAAAAATACTGCGCTTTTCATTATTGTGACAGAACCATTTGTTTTATATTTCATGGGAAACGTATCCAATTACTATTGAAGAGGTTTAAGAAACAGTTAAGAGAGATGCTAATGTTCTTTAATCCTTTGCAGTTGGATTCTCAGAAAAACATACAATTTATAAATCTTTTCACTTTAACGTGCTCAAATGTGCCAGATGAAAGGGTAAAAACTACAAAAACAATTTTTTATATAATTGATTCAAAAAATTGAAATTCACGCATAGTTATCTGTGCATGAAGTGGGTCATTTTCTTACGTGTCTTTCTTTTTACATTGTTAGTAAGATCGAAACCATAGAAACCATACAAAACAGTGTGTGAAATGCAATTTCACGCATACGACTATTTCTGTTTTTCATTTCACGCACTGTTTTTTATTAGTTACCTAGCAACATGGTCACTGCATTGAAACTTCAGAGTTCCTTCAAAAATTTGAACTTTTAATTTCAATTTTTTGAATCAATTATAGAAAAAATATTGTTTATATTTCGTGCGCGAAGATGTTTTTGTGCATTCAAAGGCTTATACTGCCTCGACCTTCGTCTCGGCGTAAAAGACCTTTTCATGCACAAAAAACACTCTCTTCGCGCACTTAATATAAAAATAACTATTTTGTATCATCATTTATTATTTTTTTTTACTGCGTACAAGGTGATTCACGAATAGTGTTTCATTTAGCACCTTTATTTCTGCAATATAATTTACTTTCTCATAGAATACTTCGCTGTTTTTCAATCTAAATGCAATTTTGTGATCATAGTAATCCGATTTCAGAAAAATGAAACAATAATGTCAATCAAATGTGTCAAAATAATTATATTTTTGTAAATAAATCAGACACTATTCGTGAATCACCCTGTATGCACTAAAAAAATTAAAAAAAAAATTAGAATAGAAAGTGAATACATATTTACAAAATATGAGAATAATATATGCACTAAGAAATAAAAAAATGTATTTCGCATAAATTCTATTTTGTAACAAAATGGCCCATAGGGGACGCTGTCCAACGACACATTCCCCACCGCCTGCTCTGATATCGCCATCTTGGTTGCGCTCTTTTTCGTCTGGGCTTTCAAAGAGACTACCCGTGGCAGTTTTGTAATTTAACATACCTACAAAGTATCAAGTGTTGTATTACGAGTAGTTTTTCAATAAACTCCTTCAAATTGTTACACTTGTTACAATTTCAATATTAGGTAGGTATCTTTATCATTCATTCAATTCACCTCTCATTTTTCAAATATTAACCAATAAAATAGCAGACATTTACTTTCGTAGCCTAGCCACAGCAAATTCCAAATAAAAACACAATTTTACACATTTGTTACCATGGTTTCAAAAAATTGGACCGAATATTCCCACTCGTGGAAATTGTATCGGTAATACCACTAGTGATCCCAGCGATAATTTTTAACAAATGAATGCAGCCTTGAGAATTGCTTCCAAATGGACTCACGTGTCTTTTTTGAGTTGTTGGAAACATTTTCTTCGATTTCTGCGTTAATTTCTTCTTCCGATTTGCTGCCAAATTGCCAAAGTTGGTTCATGGAATACAACTCGTAGTCCAAATTATGTAGACTATTTTTCAAACTGGTTTCACTCATTCAATTGTGTTTGGGAATCTCACTCGTGCTGACCCACTCGTGGATTCATTCCCAAACACAATTGATAATTCGTGACCAGTTTGAAAAACAATCGACATAAGTTGGACTACTTGTGGTATTATAAATGACTATTCCACTAGTGGTCGAGGTGAATATTTTAAAGAAACCTTGATTATTATTTTTATTCAAGGAAATTATTACTTTCTTACGAAGTTAACTGAACAATGAAATCATGTGTAACGCAGATTTGCGAACTAGCTTTGAAAATTTTTATTTTAATCATTGATTTGGTTCATTGAATAGTCTGTTGAATACAACTCGTAGTCAAAGATAATAGAATATTTTTCCACAAAAATATTCGACAATCTTTGACTACTCGTGGTATTATAACTGAATATTTAATCAAAAAGTTAGTCACTATGATGAAATAGTAATTAAATTTGATTGCCCAATGGAAGAAGAAGTTATTTTAAAATTTAAAAATAATTGTATGGGAATCAACGAGCCTATTACATATCTCGATCTATTTTACTTTATCCGTAAAGGATATATGAGAATATATAAGGAAGAAGAGGAAAAACATACAGAAATAATGCCTTTTATATATAAGTAACATAAGTTATTTGTGGACATGATTGGAAACATTTATCAATTGAAGGAATTTATAAACATGGAGATGTTTTTACTCTTGTAATGGGATCATAAATAATTAATTTTCTATTGAATAAATTCTTAAAATTTATTATTTTTGCTCTTTACTTGAAATATTATATTTTTAAATGACCTTAATTTTCTGGAGTGTATACCGTTTAAGCATACACCAAATTTTCCTATTCACATAATTCTTTTAAATATAAAATGTATCTGCTTCATCTATTTTTGACATACGAGTACATAGTTCTATATGCTAATTCTTTATTGTTACTATAACAGGGTAAAATCGCATACCTATAATCCTAATTTATTAATAAATACAATTTTTACATCCATTTTCTTTTAAAATCGTGGTCTAGATGAGTTTGAGATGAGAATATCTGCTTTTTAAATATACCTTTAAAATTAGGACAAAATGACTAAAAACACAAAGTGTTCTGAAGGGGCCTTACTACTACGTCCACTGATAGAATGCAGTTTTTTAAATATCCTTAGATAACAAAAACCCCAAACTATAACATTGAAATATTAACAAAGTATCATAGATTGTGTTGGTAGCATCTTGAAACATTCGCGCCACTGATTCTCATTGGTTGTGATGAAACCCACGCGAAAAAAAATTATTTGACATTTCAAATTTGAAACTGTCAGTGCTGTCAAGTGGTTTAAGCATTTAGATTTGCGATTTTTCATCTTTAGAACTTTGGTTTGCTTTTCTCTAGTTTTGAAAATCATTAATTTTGATCGTGTTCCTGTTTTGATCTGTTCCGATGCGATTTTTTGTTGATTTTTTTGAATTTGTGAAGTGAGTGCGTGCCTCAAGAATCTAACATAATGAACACATCGAAAATGATACAGAGGTAATTTTTGTTCATGCATTAAATGTTAAATATTAATCTCTTGTTTGTGTTTAGCCATTTCCGAAAAAAGCTGGATATTTTAATTTCATTAGCCAGCTTTTTTCAGAAATTCGAAAATGTATTGTGGGTTGCATTTTTAATTCCGTCGGGGACATTATCACTCGTGAAATATCCTGTAATAATAAAACCTAATATATTACTCCTACTATACTGAAGTTTTCTTTCGTCTTTCCTAAGTGCAAACATGCAGAACAATAATAAAACATCACGTGTAAACCTACTCTTTCGATTTTTTTAAATTTCGCGCCGGATCTATTTGTTGTAGCGTAGAATGATTTTTTTTAGTAACATTTATGTCAAGCAATCTATGAGTGGACAGAGTTTAGTAGTTATATTTTTTTATTTTGTTTTATATTGTTTCGTATGTTATCATTTTCTTACATCTATTCATTTATTTTATAGAAAAGTTCTGCAATTTACTTCAAAATGTTAAATGAATACATAGTTAGATACTGTTTGAAAAATTATTTTTTTCTCTTTTTCAAAACTCAAAAAATTCACAAAAGATGTACTTTTGAAAAATATCTTCATCGTTGACATAACATTTATTGCATTGCATATGCCTTTTATGTCTTTGCGAAGTCTATGTAGATCTTTCTTACATATGTATTTTTTTATTTTCACTTCTGTACTTAAAGACTCTCATTTTCTTATCTTTGTCTTTTTTCATGTTCAGGAGAACCTTTGAGGTCAAACTGATACGCAATAATCTAATATCCTCTAAAAGCCCTTGGATACGGTTGCATTTTATCGAATTTCAATTTCTGCTCGGCTGCATTAAATTGCAGAGGCGCTCTTAATTGTCTGAAAAGGGGTTAAACCGTGCACCTCGCCTCGGCCAGGAATCAATTACAGTTCCTCTTTCTTGCTTCCATATTCACCCATCCGGCAACCAGGTTTACTATTCGCTCTAAAATCCTGAAGGATATTCCCTGCGAGGTTTCCATTCTCGCCACCACGAAAGCTCTGAAAGTTGGCAAGATTGAGCGAGATCGGTTTCGAAACGTGCATACATATATCTAATCTGAACTTGGATAATCTACACCTGGCTAAATTTAGCGTGTCTAATTAAACATGGCGATTAACGTGGAACATTCCAAGCAGTGACCTTGCCGCCGTCACCGGAACTTGTCCAATAATGACTTGAGTTAGCACGCGAATTGCCAACTTTAAGGGGAACATACACCCGAATAATTATTAATGTTCGGAAACTAGCTAGAGATTTATTCGCTGCATCACAGTCGTCGAGCAGGAACAACGACGAATACATTAGTATGATTAAATCCGTTACTTCCAATTTCAAACAATCATTCTCTTGATCCCTTCGATGATTTATCACCCGCCAAGTTCCGAATCCAATAGCCCTAAGAGGATCGAAACGAAAAAAGTAACGATCTAATCGACAGTGGCGTCACAGGAGCGGAAGGACAGGTGAGAAATTTCAATTAATTTCGATTATAAATCATTTCATTTGGCGAAATTGTTGCAGGCAATTGGGGAAATTAATCAAAACACTGATGTTATTTTTCGGTGTAATTTTCACACTAATTACCCAAGAAATAGTTTTAATTATTCTCTTAACTCTGCTTATGCTTCCAGTTTCAACAGTCGTAATAAAAAGTCAACAGAGAATTAATGAGAGCTTCTGGGACCGCCTCCTACCACTCCAACGAATTAGCGCCCACCGCGTTCGAAATCGTTACTAATTCTTGTTTAGAAATTCGTTTTCTTTGCATTTTGTTGGCACAACTACTAATCTTTTTTTTACCATGTACTTAAATTTTATTTTAGCGTTTTGACAACTAGTACCCCCGTATTGTAAAAATTTGATTTTGGAAAACTTGTTCATCCATATAACCGGAATCGGACCTTTCTAAATTTTATCTTGCGTAGATTATGATTTGTAGATTTTTTTTTAATACAAACACAAACGCTACAGTTAACGGAAGAAGAAAGAAATGAGGGGTAATGTCAAGAAGAACTGTGTGATATTATATCTCACTGGTGTAATAAAGAGAGTTCAAAACAATTTGGGGTTAAGTGGCTTGGCGTAGTTGAACCAGCTGTCAAATCATACAAGTATGTCAAGCGTCATTGATTATTCAGCGATCAAGTAGTAGTACGAATTATTTCTTTAGCAAATACACCTCGTTTTAGAACTAACCAACGAGAGTTTTCCTAATTATCTTAGTGCTATGTGATGGTTTAGATTTTAAAAGTAAAGTAATGATTTAATTATCTAAGGCCCAGTTTACAGAAGCGAAATTAAATTAATTGTAATCAAATGCAAGATTAATTGAACACGTGATTAGATTGAACCAATCGAAGTTTTGGATTCATGGGGTAATCGCACATTAAAATTTAATTCGTATTATATCTTTAATTCTCTTTTTATAAACTGGCCCTATGTGATTGTCTAAAAGAAATATCGGGCGTTCAAATGAAATCCTGGGCTGAGTAGGCGTCGGAAAAATTAAACCGTTTAGAACAGTGTAGAGTTTGAATTTCCCGCCGTTTGACACGAATGACATTTGTTTATGTTTAATCGGGACATAATTGAACATGTTTGTTTTCAGCAAAGGGTGCCCTTAGATATTTGCTTCGAGAATAGGAATCGTTACTTTATTCTATTTTTGATGTAAAACATTGCAAAGAAAGAAAAAAAATGAAAAAAACTTTGGCGCTAAATTTTAGGTTAGCTGTCAACATGCTCCAATTAATCTACGCTTTAAAAAAGCACAACAATTGACGATTTCCAACGCCTTCCCAGCCCAGGATTTCATTTGAACGCGCGATATCAAAGCATAGTAACTAAAAAAAAACGGCCACACTTGTAACGTAAAGAGAAAACCACGGCATTACGTATGTGAAATAGATCATTTTTGAGGTGATATTATTTCAATATTCAAAAATCTGTTGCATAAATAGAAAATTAAATGTTATGGCAGCTTGAAACAAAAATTACTCTTGACTTTTCATCTGTCATACATTGTACATAACATTAACATTTTCTTCGTATTTTTAAACAAACTCAGAATTTTTTTTCACTATAAATAACAATGTCCAACATATTTCTTAATCATGACTTTTTTGTCATTACTGTCTTGAAACATTTTCACGGTCGTTCTTCATCCTTACCGCACTTCACTTAAACCGTATAAAACCTCTTCAAAGTAGAAAAAATACTGGCCCTCACCTTTTTACCGATAAAACATTAAAAATTCAAAACGTCTCTCATAAAAATGATCATTAAGTACCCCTTTAAATCATCTTATTTCCGTCATACGGCGTTTTGAATCTGACATTTTTATGATAATCTCAGGACAAATTCGTCGAAGTACAACATCTTTAAGCGAAGTTTTCTGATGGTAGAAATAGATACGCGAGCTTCCCCAGCATTCGTAATAGACTGTATCATTGTACGTTATTCTCGACGCTCTATTTATAAGCTCGACTGTTTTATATATTATTCAGCGCGGTTTTAACGACTACCTTGTACAGAAGAAAGACCGTTCTAAAGCACGCAAAGAATTTATTAGCGTTGCTTATCTTCACGGAGGACACGGAAGAAACTCAAGTGTTTCGCAAGAAAGATGTGGGCAAAGGTGGTTATTAAAAGAACTGTTAGTGCTGGTTTATTTTTGAAAAACTGTCGAAATAATTCCCAATTAACATGTAGTGTCGTTAACTGAGGAAAAATCTACAGTGTCGATCTAAAATTCTAAAATCGTACAGTTGGTCGTTTTATTTTTAACTTTATTATACTTCACAATGGTGATTGTTATACAATGTGGAAAGTTTCTAGTTTGGGATCGCACACAGATTGAAATTAATTATTCATCTACACTATCCAGGTGCATTAGGAACTTTTTCCTCTTGTACGAACCGCTGATAAATTATCATTACGTGGAGAAGTGAACGAATGCTGAAACAAATATCTCAGGGGAAATAAATATAAATACAGTTTCACGCTCCTCCATTTTTCTACGTTCCAAGTTGAAATTGCGGCAATAAAAAATTAAACTTGTTGTTATTATTTATTAACATAAGTATTTGTTAACAAATTTCACTCGATACCCATGTATGTGTATGGAACACACCGCATATGAATACCTATGCTATGCAATTTTTTTCACATTTATGTGGAGGCGGTTTTAGGGCTTTATGTTTCTTCAGCGCTGAAATAGAGACTGAATAAAAAATTGTGCCGTGGGGAGAACAAGCTCTCTTCGTTCCCAATTTAAAATTTGCCTGTGGGAAAATACATTGGTATTGTTTTAGATGGGTTAATGGACTAATTTACAACCGCTGTATGCCGCCACATTAATAAAACTGTCGATTTCAACATTCACGTGTTGCTCTACTAAGGGTTGAGTTTTGTTTGACTGTTGTTTTGGGGATCAAAGGAGAGTAGAAATATTAAAGTAATGGAAAATTTTAAATTATTCGGAAAGTACCGCACATAAACTCAATTTAAGAAATAAATTTTATCTAGAGAGACGCACCGAAAAAAAATTGGTAACTTTTCCAATTATTGGGAGCGGAAGACAGCAAGAAAAAATATGTTGTTAATTAAAGTCGCCGCAGACTTCATTCATTTTAGAATGTAAATTTCCGAAAAAAATTGGAGATAAATTGGATCGAGAATGTCGCCGTTTTTGCGTTTCCTGCTATGTTGATGAATTGACTTCGGGAGACCAAGATATGCGAAAAATTCGTTTGGGCCAATTAATGTCAAATTAATAATTATAAACAGAATTCTTTTCACGTTTTGTCAGCTGCGTTAAAATAGTGGCTATAAATGGATGAAATTCCTATGGAAATAAATTTTTGATTCTATTTCTGTAGTGTCAACATAAGATCTAAACTTGACAATTAAGAATAAAATAAAAAACTGTTGTTGGATTATGATTATTCAGTAGCACAGTCAACGTCTTTACCAAAGCATGTTTTTTTGTCAGCAACTAAGAGTTATTTATCGGAACTATAAGTGGAAGAACTTATTCATAAAGAAAATTTTCCACTCCATTTGGCGCCTTGAAGAGGCTACTATCGTTCTTGGAACATTTGCTATAATGTTTATAATATTAATGTTGTCTAGGCATTTCACATAGCTCTGGCTTAATATTCCTATTCCTTCCAAAGTTCAGAAGATGTACAAAAAAGGGTAACCCGATTATGAAATATGTATCAGAATAACAATTCACATAAAAATATGGAAAATAAATCATTTAAACAGTCGTTTGAAATATAATTTATTTGTAATATACTCAAGCAAAATTGTAAATAAATTTCTCAATTTTACTTAAAAATAAACAAGCAAAAAAACACAAGTTTACAAAAAGTTTGAAAAATCAAAATGCAAATTTGCTTTTGAAACTCATTACATGAGACCAAAATTATAATAAAAAAAAAATCCGAACAACGTTTTCTAATCACTTCTTTTGATGTTTCCATCGCAAAGTATGGTTTCTACAATTGACTCTATTTGCGATATTACAAACGGCTGGATTTACAAGTTACAGTTGAGCCAAGTACTTCAAAAGATGCACCCGAGAATGCACCTCATGAATTCTGCGACTGTGCAAAGATATAAATTTCTATTCCCAAAAATAACAAAAATATCAGATTCTCTTCACCTTGAATATGACATATATACAGTATATATGGCTGTAGAAGTTTTCGCAAAAAAAAATGTTAGATTTTTCTTTGTATCATTCTCACTATATGATGAAGAAGGTGTATGTATGTATTTTCCATTAAGAAAAAGTTTTAGACACCCATTTAGAATGTTGAATTTATCTTAAAAAATAAGAACATTTAGGTTTGTTGACCAGTCTTTGAGACTTCATAAACAATGTACAGCTGGACCAAACCAGAATACATTTTTGTCAAAAGAATACTTCTAATAAATGTACAAAATTCGTCGTGTTCCACTTTTGCAGTCATAATTGCAACTGAAGAATTTCTTATGAGAGGCTCTGAATACCCTTTTAATAAATGACGATCCAGATTAAAAGTTTTACTTTACATTTTTCATTAAACCATAACATTTATCCTTATCGTTATCATTATCGTTTTTGGCCATATTGTGACGAAGGTAAATTGTCGTTTGAATTTACTCCAATCACATTATTTGTCAGATCATGCACTTGAAATTTAAAAATTGTCTGTGAAAGTTCTATATACGAAATGTTTTTCACAGGTTTATAAAGATGAATAAAATATTGGTTTCTTTTATATTCTATCGTATTAACATTTTAGACGTACGACTTGAATATAAGTGAATGCAGAAAACGCAATGTTATATTGAAGAAGACATTATTTATTAAAATATGTTTATACCAAGACGGGAGATTAAAAGGATGTTTTTCAAAGCTTCGTCTTAATCCGAAAAGTTTGAATTTTCTTGTGGGGAGAGCTTTTCTTTGAAGCGAAAAAATTGCCATAAAGCATTGATATGCCAATATGAGCAGCGCAGTAAAGTGGTCGTATCATATTTCCACTTGTCTTAGCAGGGTAGCGAAGACAGGGGAGTCTTATATTTTGGCAGGACTTGCCGTCTCGTAAATTCCGTAAATTTATCCCATTTACTCCATGATTTAAAGACTCGTTCGGTTTCACAACGGCGTTTAATTTCGGTTCTTATGAATCGTATAGTTTTCTACAGATCCACTACATCTAAACAAGCAGTTCGATTCGGCGAAAACTCTCCTCGATTTGCTGCTTATCGAAAGATAAATTGTATTGCCAAACTATATTTTCCCCAATTGTTAAAAAACATTTCCAGGATGCTGGAAACGCTGAAAAGACACGTCCTGCATCAGATAATAAAAATCCACAGTGCAGAATTTCGATAAAATGTTTTGTAATACGGAAGTGGCCCTCCCCTTTCTTTTCCCGTCCTGCTTGTCGTGACGTATTATTTTGCTTTTTATACATCTGTCACATCTTCCTGAAATGTAATATTTTCCTTATTTGTAGAAAATTGACAAACAAATCATCAAATCGAAGACGTGCTCGTGTACGTGACATGAAACAATATCCGTTTGGAAAAATCCTGAATTAATATGTTTCGAATGCGCCAGTAGAAATGAGATTTCCGTTTATTTATTAGGTGAGATTCCGAAACAGAATGATAAAAATCGTGTAAACAGTTTATTTGGTCTATTTTGAAACCGCATAACTGGATACTATAAATTCCGTAAATTCAATTTCAAGTTTGCATCCACTTTATTGTGTAAGAAACACAAACAATTTCCCAGTTTAACCTACATTCGAACGCAAACAAACCGAGAGGTTACCAGTTTCAATTGTCACTAAGAAGCGAACCTTGCAGGAAAATAATTGTACAGATTAATACAGGGTGATTATAAACAATGATTGTCCCATCGCAGTTAGCGTTGAAAACCCACACAAATTTTGGATGTGCCGCAGCCTCGCAACGTTAGACAAACTAGTAGACAGATTTCCACTTCCAGCGGTAGCGCCACCTATCGGGGACTCATGTTATGAGGCTTGCCGCACATTCAACTACGTTACCAACGCCTACTGCGATGGGACAATCATTTATAATGATTAATGAACCTGTATATAGAATGGGAGAAAAATAAACACAACAAGCCAAAAAATCTATTATTTTCGTGTTCGTTTCCCAAGATACATAACGGGAAAAAAACTTGACCTCTGTCAAAGATAACCTCAAAATTTACAATTAAGTCATGTTTTTCAAAATTTTTACCTACATGAACACGAAAAACGTGTGCACCTCGGCCAAAAAATACCTTTTGTCATCGCCTCTTTTCAAGTCTCGGATCCGCCTCAGCTAGAAAACCCAGACTCGGACGAAAAAGATGCACTTTTTGGGCCTTGATCTTGATACACAAATAACTATTAGACTGTGGATAGTTTTCAATCAAGGGGTAGGCGCTAATGTGGACCAATAAGGCCAACTTATCGTTAAGCGTCGTATGTATATTGAAACGTTTCGTCTTCCTCGACTTTTCCTCGATGAAACTTTCCTCCCTCATTTGGTGTATTGTTGGTTGCGGCATTCCCTCGGAGGGTATTTTTGCGGAAAAATACGAAATAAAAATAATGAGATAAAAATATTTATGGATCCTACGTCGTGTTTTATTTTTCATTTTGTTTAATTAGGTTCTAACGAGAGACCGTACCTTCGGAAGCTTTTTCAAAAAATGGAATTAAAACGATTGAGCACACTTCACTTTAATTTTATTTAACAAATAATCGAGTGTGGTGGCGTTTGGTCCCAACAAATGGTAGCAATAAATAAATGAATTTAATAACAGAAGTTGGTGGAAATTTGACCCAATGAGATTTGACTCGCGGCCCTCGAATTGAGATCTGACTCATGAATATGTGACTAAGCTGGGCAAATATAGGAGTTTATGGCGCGAACAGCATTTTACGAGTTTGAGATGCGAACTATGTGATCCGATTTAGATTTGACTTGTTTCCCCAATTAAATTTAACCCGACGCGATGCCCTGGAATCTCATAGATCACCCTGGTCTACTCCGGTGGTCTAAAATAAAAGGGAAAAAGGTTCTAACAGGGCCAAAGGGTACCTCTCTTCACGTGTCAGCTGGCCTAGTTTGGTCGCTAGCCCCCTTGAGGGTGACGCGGCTAATTTTTTGCTCTTACGCCAGACGACAGCTAATTAAGTGCGACGTACACTGGCGGTACCTTCCCGAACTCGAGACTCCAAGACATAAATAATGAATGGAAATGTTTTATAATGATTGTATACCAGTTCGGTAAATGTAAGAAGATCACATACTTCGCGATAAAGAAATTAATTCAAGATTCTAAAGAGTGATCATCAAATGCTCAAAGAAAATTATATAATTTTTTTATTTTAACACGATAAAGAACTAAATTAAAATTGGGCTTGAAACGCTGTTACGTAAGTGTCATTTCATGCAACTAAATTCCGTTGATCTGCTACTTCTAAAAATCATTCATTGTTCTACATTGGTTTGATTCCCCAAAACTGTTCTAATTAATAATTAATTTGTAATGTTCATTCTCTCTCTCTCTCACTCACACCTCTGATTTCTACGACTACCTGGCTTTACCGTTACCCTGTTGTCTCTGTTTTCTACCGGCTCCCTTTCTACTTTGCTTTGTTAGTTTTCTAACTAAAAGTGCAGACGATTCTAGTTATTTTCTACGATAAAGCGCTCTGTTTCTAATTTGCAATTCTCCTCCTTTAATTACAAATATGCTACAAATTTGAGAATGCTAAAAAAGGTAAATTATCCTAATGAACATTGATTTGGTGGTTCTCTCAATTTGAAACCTGCTAACATCAAATTCATTAATTCAATTTTCCTCTGATTTATTTAAAATATTTCGTTGAAATTATTTTAAAAATAAAATTCTTAATTTATCGAACTTATTCGGACCGTTACAGTATTTAAATGTACCACATTCATTTATTATACAGTGCGTTCGTAAGGTTCGGAATAAATTCAATAAAACTGTAAGTACATATTAATTTCCAAGAAAAATCCTCGAAGAGGTCAACTTTGTTTTTAAAAAGTGCATATTCTTCAGTACTTTTTTTCTTCTTTTTCGGATAGGCCTTCATACTAGCTAAACGATGAATTAAAAGAAAAATGATACCTTACGTAACAGTTTTTTTTTGTTGAGAAAATGACAAATTTTCCTTCAAAAATTTATTTTAATTTTTGTTGTAAAAATTTTAATTGGCCTCAAACAAAAATAAACAAACATCCAGGGGTAACAATAAAATTCAAGGCAAATGTTGAAATTGCTTCCCGACAATCATTTAGCACACTCACCGACACTTTGTACACTGCACTCAATAATGTCAGGGCTTATTTGTTGCGTTTCAGCGCGAATTGTCTGCCGCAAATCTTCTAAATTGTTTGATCGATTAAAATAAACCTTCGATTTTAACTAAACCCATAGAAAAATCTTAAAAATATCTTGCACTTGACGTGATTACCAACTCGGCGTTTGTCTCGTTGGTCAATTTCACGTCGCCTGCCTAAAATACTTCCATTGAGCAACTTATTTCATAAATAGCTATTATGTTTTACTAAAGTGATATATGTAGTGTATTGATTTCCTAGTTATTGTCATTAAACATTTTACATTCCATAAATATTTTATTAGTTAAGATAAAATATTCCGCACCAAGGTTTACATTCTCATATTTGAATTTTTATATCTCGTAACTTGAACTTCGCTTTAACTCATTTTTCATGTAGCTTATTAGGATTTTATTATAAGTTTAGACTGAAGAATAATTTCTGAGATGCATTATTTTCAAATACATTATCTCTTGACTAGATATTTTCTTCAGAAATTACGCTTTACAAATACAAAAAAAGAAAATTATCTTATTTAATCCTTGAAAAATTATTATTTTTATTTTTGAAGTATTCTCCTCAAAAAAGACACATATCCGATCACGTGACAGTTGTGACTGGCATAGTAAGACAAATTGGCATTAGTTCAAAAATGGGTACTTAACATGACTTTATAAAATTAATTATTATCCCATTGGGAAGGTTATAACAAATGTTGAAAGTGTGCCAAAGTTTTGCACGTGAAAACGGTAAAACTGCATCAAAAATATTCTTTTCATTGTAGTAACATCTCGTCCAACAAAATTTTACTTACACATTCGCAAAATTACTAATATCAATTAATTACAAACTAAATACATTTGAGGAGTATGTTTTAAATTGTTATAACACAGATATTGTTTTCTCTATTTTTCAACACTGCTGTACAGACAAAATCAATTGCAGAAAAGTCGTGCAAAATGTCTGCACGCCACTGTTTTTACGAATATGAGACTGTCCCACTGGACATCACACGAAACAATTTTCATCTTTCAGGACTATTTTGCAGTGGCGATACGACTCGGCAACGATCTTCCTGATTACAATCTCCACACACATAATGATAAAACTTACTGTTATATCTGCTAGTCGGCAGGAGTCCACTGTTAAGCATGGACAATTTAATTGTATTCGGGAGTGTGACCAGAGACGTTGCGGCACTGATATGTCTCTTTTTCCTCGGTTTTTCCACATCGTTGTATCTTGGGGTAGATCGCGATCGGTGCTTCCTCCTGACCGTTCCTGATGAATGTTCTTTCAATTTGGCATCCGGTTCACTGGACATACTTGAAAGATTGACACTGCACGATTTAACCCGTTATTGATTCGTAGCGACTGAAAATTGATTCGAAATTCAATCCTCCGGAATTCGACCAAATGAATTTATTTTATGAAACTCTTCGCGATCGGAAAACTTTCCGGGAATGTCATAAATTACTCGAACGTCTCCTGGTTCCCACCAGCATTTTGTAAATAAACCTGCAAAAGAAAAGAATGGATCATCAGAATAGAATAATCAGTTCGAACATTATTTTTAAAACGTATAATTTAAAAATATTTTTATAAAAGTGATTTGAGCCTAATTTTATCATAGAACCCCTACGTAACGAAATATGTATTTTGGGCCGCCATCTTGGCAATATGGCGGAACGGCGATGACGCGGTTAGATTGTCAATTTGTTATCAGGGCACAATTATGCACAGCACAACCAACCAGTTCGCACTTTATATGAGAAAGAATCCAGAGAATCCTTTGTGCATGTTACACTGACGAAGTTTACACAACAATTTCTAACTTGCAAATGAAATATGCGCTCGTATGGCATAAATTACTCGTTTTCTAGTTCTCTCCAGCATTTGCAAAATCGACCAACAAAAATAAACCGTAAACTTTGGCGAGATGACGGAACTGTGGTAGCAAACGAGAATCTGCATCATATTCAAATTTCGTTCCGTAATTTGGGCACGGCTCTAGCTAACGATATTTAGAAATCCATTACAAGTTAACCGACGTGTGAGAAGTGAAGTAACTTATGAATTTATGTCCCGTGATATAGTGGAGCTGCAGTTAAAACGTCACCTCTTGACGTTTTATTAATTTATATTTGGGCCAAGCGGAAGTTCAAGTTCTGCGAGATATCCGCACAGACGACTTAAATTAGTGAAACCAGAAGCCGAAAGTACTGATGTCATAAATCGGGGAGATGTTTTTCGACGCCGTTTATATCAACGGCTCCATTTTTATTACGTAGATTATAGCAAGAGGGGACCAACTAATGAGTTGTCATTTTTAATCCAGAGGTTAAAGAACCCTAAATTAATTTGCGGTTATCGTCGGTCCACCACGCCACAGCCATTACAAAATTGAACATTTAATTTATGGGACGATCGGAAGAGTAATAAAAACCTACCAAATTAATTGGGAGTTTTGTTGGATTGAAAAGGGTCCCCTAAAATAGAAACCAACTAATACGATGTGGGCACATAACATAATGTAACGTGATTGAGCGTTCTACTTCAACAGCAACTGTTTAGTGACTTTAATAAGTTTCGATTTTATGTAATTATGTTATTTACCAAACATGTGTGTAAAATACTGCTTTTTCTGCAAGTGGGAAGTTTATAAACACAAGTGCAGCGAGATGTCCTTCTGTAACAGAATTTGACTTCCAACCGCCATGTCTCTTTTGTAAAAACAATTAGCGGCTATTGATAATTCTCCTCAAACATTTTTTTTTTCAAATAAAAATGTGTCGATTTAAAAAAATCCTGAGCTGTCATAGATAAAATTTTGTACGTAACCCATGGAATGCTAGAAGACTACAACATTATGACACTTATGTGATCTCGGTCTACGGCCACCATGTGCAAAATTTCACATGCGTGCGATAAAAATGTCTCTATCCCACTTGTAGTGTAAATAACTGTTATTTTTCATTTCGAAAAAAATACCCACTTTATACGCATATTATTGATTAGAAGAATTTAATAGTGATGGAAAAGTAACTATTTTTCATTTAAGAATGCTATAATTTTTTTTGTGCCACTTTCAGAATCTTGTAATATGTATTTCTCTGCTGGAGCTTACTTAATGTTTAATCCAAACCAATCAACCTAAGTCAGCCTATTTGGGCGCTAATTCCTTTTGACGAAACGTCACTTTCTGATCGATGACAAAAGGAGTCTTTTTTCTTAACGGTTACGCAGACACGTCCCATGCCAAAATATGTAGAGAGCGTCTTTTGCCAGGTGAAGCTGGATTTTCGAATAAGCGGAGATTCAGAAATAAAACATTCTTTTTCAAGTGAAGCTAATTAGGTTTTTAACGCAGAGAACGAACATCCAGATTAATTAATACTGAATCGAGCTGTCAAAATGAAAACTTAATATATGTGGAGTGAATACAAACGTTTTCGTTTCGCTGAATCGGGCGAGGCAATTGCAACTGGGTGCGGTAGTGTTAATTTGAAATTGCATTACGTTTCGATTGAATTAAGTAAAATTTGCTCCTTGAGACGCTGCCGGTTAAAAATAAAACGAGAAACGAAGATCAGTTGAAACAGTATCGGTGCCAAATGTGATGGAAGTTATTTATTTTGACTGAGTACCTACACGTTAATTACCATGTTTACAATTATCTTAAAGTTATTATCATCTCGTAAATTAGGCACGAAATTTTGTTTGATTTCTAAGAAAGGCAATCACGGTTAAAATTAGGTGAAATGTGGGTAACACTATAAAATCCATTTTGATCGAAAGCAGTGGCTTTCTTGCATGGAGTTTTGTACGTGATTCTAAATGTACTTGCCTGGCTACTTTCAAATTTGAAGTCGCTTTTTCAATAACAGCTCTAGTTATTGAGATATGAAGGGAAGAAGTTTTCAAGCTAAAATCTTTTATTACACAAAATTGATTTGAATAAACCTTTCTTTTATATGATTTTATTGCAGTACTACTCTGAATCCTCCACCAGTAATCAGCCATCATATTTGCATTCCAGTAAACTTGGTATCGCTCTTCCATAGTGCGAATGTCCTGATGGAAGTGTTCTACTTGTTCTTCATTTAAATCACCCAGATTTTCAGGGAAACGGTCTAAATGGCTGAAGTCCAAGGTCTGTGAGCAAGTCATCTAGACCAAAGTCACTATCGTTATCATCATCACCGTCTTCTGAACTGTCTTGCAATTTTAGATTGGTATAGTTGATAGACTGAGAAAAATGTTCCATTCATTGACGTACACATCTTCTCCAAACATGAACACATGGTCAAACTGCCGAAGCGAGGTTAAAACTAATGAAATGCCGTCAAGTAATTTTTTAGAATGTACTATTCCGGACATGGAATCTTGGCCACAACTGACATTTAACTGACAAATATGTGTGAACTGGCCTTTATTGAATATAACCCAACTTTTGACTCGATAATGCCATTTCCCTGTTTTTGTGATGTCACAAGAAAAACTTCAAAGTGATTTTTAATAATTGTCATTTATTAATGACACTAATGATTGGTTTACATCATTTTTTTTTAAATGTCAAAAAAATGTTGGCCAAGATTCCGTGTCCGGAATAGTACCGAATAGTAGTGTGTTATCTAAATCCAGAATTTTTAAATTTTTAAAAAGAGATTGCGGTACTATTCCCGTTGCTGAAATTACAAGTGGTAAAATCGAAATTTTTTCTAAACACCAAAGATTTCTCATAGCAACGGAGAGCTCTAAATATTTATTAATTTTTGTGTTATATGTCTGTGTTATATTATGTGAATTTGGAACAGCTATATCTAAAATATATGCTTGCTTTTGTTGTTTATTTAAAATAATAATGTCTGGTCTGTTACGCTTAATATGAATGTCAGTTAAGATTGTTCTATCAAAATATAACTTGTAACTGACATTTTCCAAACAACTTTCTGGTGTATAACTATAATGTGGTTGTGTATTCTTTAATAAATTGAATTTAACAGCTAAATTCATGTGTATAATTTTAGCGAATATATCGTGACGTTTTTTATGTTCGCTTATTATTTTCTAATACATATTGTTTTTTTTTTCTCCTTATGTTCTTTCACATCTATAACATTCTCTTTCACTTACTGCCACGGATGAGGTATTGACAAGTTTTATGCCTAATACAAAGACATTTGTTTCTGCATTTTATTTATGGAATACGAGTATAGTCTTCTTTCAATTTGATATAATTATTGCTAATGCATGTGCCATAAAGTAATTCGTCTTGTTCTGCAACACACTTTTCCATAACATTTGTTATCATTTCATTTGAAGAAAACTTTCTATTTAAAGTTTTTGAAATTTTAAAAATAGAAGGTAAACCGAAGGGGTCAAATCCGGCGAATATGGGGGATAGTTAATTAATTCAAAATTCAAAATTTTTCCGATGCCAGTTTTAAGTCTTTTATATTTTTCAAATTGTTTATTTAAAACTAGAAAGCAAACTGTCTGGTAATCTTAGTTTCAACATACAAGTATATCGGCCTTAGAACTGTGTCGATTCAAGCTTGTTCAGCAACGTTGAAGAAAATCTTATCAAGTGACCATTAAATTTCAACCTTCTCTTTGATTAATCCAAAAAAAGAATAGAATTCTTGCCTTTATGAACTGTCAATAATAATTACTTAATAATGAACTCATTAGTGGATGCACACAAATTCCTTTCCCTTCATGTTTTTGTGATTTGACATTTTTGAACTTCCTAGTCTGATCTAAATGTAGGACAACGAAATATTAAACACATTTTTTTTTTTCCTGTTTTCGTCTTTTGCATATGTCTAAGTCACGTCCAAAAGTTAGATGGATTTATAGACTTGTTTTGGACCTTCAGGAATTTCGATAAATAGTTCAAGACAAACAAAACAGTACCGAGACATTATTTACAACCCTCTCGCACACCCCAATAGTGCGAGATGCCAGACCGTCACAAATCTGTCAGCGTCAGACCATGAGACCCATTTCGTGATTGTTGGATACTGATTATTAGGGTATTTAAAGGGCGGACTAGGTCAGTCGAAGACGAACTGTGACAGAGTGTAGAGCAAAGAATCCAATTAGAATATCTTAGTAAAGTTTATGTAAAAGTGAGTTTGTGAAAGGTGTAGTTAATTTACACAAGGTGAGTGTATCACTGAGTAACCTGTTTCTGTTGGTGATGTGGTGAGTTTACCTATTTTAATAATTGATATTGATGATGATCATGGCCATAATTAAATACAATTAGCATGGTGAGTCTTTGAATGAGTTATAATAATTAATTGAGAGTATTGAGAGTCGCTGACTGAGATCAGGGCTGCTCGTGATTGCTAATTAATTGAGGGTCGCTGTCTGAGATCAGGACCGCTCGTGATTAATAATTAATTGAGAGTCGCTGACAGGGATCAGGACTGCTCGTGAGTTATAATTAATTGAGATGATGTTGTTTTCATCATTGAGGGTGATGTTGTTGATTTGATCAGAGTCATAACAGTTTGATGCAATTGCTAATTTTGATATGATTGAGCCCCGACATGTCGAGCTAATTAATTAGACTGTCCAAATTTCCTTTGTTCCGGCAACTGTACGCTAGCAGAGACCGTGGAGCTGCTAGCGGGGTGAAATTGATTGTGATGCACTGGCAGAGACCGGGGATGCTGCCAGTGTGGCAGATCGAGTGTGCCGCTGAGGTCCATCAGGGCCGCTCATCTGTTTTTGGTGATCACAATTGATTGAGGGTCGCTGAGTGTTATCAGGGCGCCTCGTTTGATTACAGTTGTGCAGTGGACTGTTAGAGTCCTGGGGGTTCTGAGTGAACCCTACTCTTTTCCTTTTCCTAACAACCCTGGACAAAGCTCAATGAGTTAATAATAATTGATAATAACTTAAAGTACTAGAGCTCAATGAATATGTGATGATAATTGATAATCACCAACGATATTAAGAGTTAACGTTGACATTGTGATGGTACCATATTTGAGATGTGTGTGATTTATTCTTGTAAAAATGTATTGGTTGTGCTCGCACAACACTTTCAGCGAACTGGTTACTCACCACCCCATTTTATTATTTTACAGGAGGTAAGCCTGTGATAGATGTACCGACCACGATCACCTCGATCCACGACACAAGCCGTCATGACACCATTGTTAACGTAATGTTTACCCAATTATTTTATTTACTGACAATTACCAAATTACGACATCCTGACACTGCATCAAGTTTGATGTGTTATATTGATTGACAATTTGATTAGTATCAGCATTATTATTATTTTTGTGTGCTGTCTCTCTCGGCGAGAGTTATCTCTCTCGCACTCGCATCATAGCTCCTGCATAAATCTAAAAAATATCCTATTTAGAACACCAGTAAACACAATCGAGGAACTTAGAGAACAAGTTGTTTTAAAGGCTGAAGGGTTGAACAATTCACGACAAATTCTACAAAATATGTTTAATGCGTTGAAACGAAGCTCCGACTTTTTTCTCGAAAAAGGTGGTCATCATCAGATTCAACATTTGTTACAACCTTCGAAGATTTAGTTAATAATAATTTGTAGTTTCATTGAATTGTTTTTTTGTTCGCATAAACAAGTTAGCAACCGTGTGTTGCTAACTCAGCTACAACCGTCTAAAAGTCATCTTTATTTGTTGCTCTTGGGTGTGATGTTTTCAGATTTCACTTTTAAATAGAGGTCTGGCGCATAATTCAAAGTTTACGTTCTTGTTTAATCAATCACGTTCATACTCTCAATTTGCAACGCCTGTTCTAATCTGAAATTTATTTGATCACGTGATACAGCGAGAACACGTGTTGTACGATTAAATTTTGTTAAAACGTAGCATCGGTCTTAAAAGTTAACAATCTTTCGACCTGTGTTTGCTTTAATTTAATTTTACTGTCTGCACCGTAAAAATCTAGATAAAACATACAAAGTTGCTTCTTTTGTATCACTCTCTTAGATTTTTTATTAGTGTTCCTTTGATGTTTTACAAGCACTAGGTATTGTTTAGGAACCATTTTCAGAGATGACAAGCATGTGTTCTTTGCGTTTCTGTTGATCCATGTTTAAATCTGTTCTTGAAGCACATGACAAAATTGTTCGCAATATTTTGTGAACTAATTTTCTTTTTTTTAAGATAAAATATACTGAGATTTTTTTTGTTAATAAAAGTAGATTCATTAGCAAAAAAAATATTAAAAACAAACAACCTTCACATTTGAATGCCTTTTGCAGCACTCTTTGCAAAATTCTTGTATCTGTTTTTGCAATGAAAACTAATAAATATGTGCAACATGTTAAGAAATCAATTTGCGTAAATAAATGGTACAAGATTATTTTAAAATTAAGAATCATATTTTACGACAAAGATGAAAGTATTAATAACTATTGCAATTGTGAAATAACAAAGGAAATAATACAAAACATCGCATGTTTGGTGTTTACTCGTACAATCATTGGACTTTTAAATAATAGCTCTCCGTGCCAAAATTCTCTATTCTCTTTCTAATTTTAAACCCGTATTATTTGATCAAACGATTTATTTTATAGACACGGAATACTAACTCTGTTCAAAAACAAGAAATTTTTATTTTAAGTTGATTTTTAAAAACCATATTTATCCCCTTAAAATGTATAAAAGTTGATGAACCGACTCAGATCTAAATAGCGGTAATTGACAAATAATTTATTGTTGATGATGTTTTAATTTCCATTAACATTTAGTAACAAGGACAGGCTTGAATGTCCCACTACTTTCTCACTTTATACTCGTACATAGGTCAACGTTATAATTTCGTAATCTTTCATTTTTCCGGTTTTTTATTTCGTTGACAATAAATTAATTAGTGGAAACACTAAACTCGTCTAGCTTTAATTTTCGTGATCCTCACTATTCATCCACTTTTGTTTTCATTTTGTTGTTCACTTCACCTACAGCCATTCTCTTTGAAATTGTCAATTTCGACACTTTTATTTAAATACTAGTTTTTAAATAATACACTGCGCCGCAAAATTAGCGCATTCTGTGTAAAAACTTTTAAAATGCTTGTAAATTTAAATTTTAAATGATGCATTATGAAAAGTGGTTTTCTAATGAGTATCGGATTTAAACTTTAGGATAATGCAAATGAACATTTTTGGTTTCCAAATGGCAGTGAAAAATTTTCTAAAAAGGAATACGATTAATTTTCTAAATTATGCATTAATTTTGCGGCGCAGTGTATAAATAAATAAAATTTTCCAAACAAATCTGCAAATTCTATGAAACGATAATATACAGGTATCCCAAAATTTACTTAACAGTAGGTACGTTGTTAAGTAGTCATTAAAATATCAGAAAAAATATTTTTTAAAAACCTCCTTTTTTGTAGAAGATATTACACTAAATGTGGCAGCATCTAAAAACATTCTATTTATCCCAATAATCTGCAAATATTTAATTTTTCTCGTATCCATGGACATAAGAAATGAACAATCCAAGTCATGTTGCCATATGTTATTTGAGGTAAAATCGACATAAAATCACTTGGAAATACTGGAAATAATGAAGTAAATAATTGCAAATCTGATCACAATAATTCGGAATTACTGTAACACTGACTAGTAAAAAGCAAATAGGCAAAATCTTTCTTAATATTTAATATGTAGCATATTATGATATAAGTTTATAAGGAAGCCTTTAAAGCACGCGCGACGAGTTTAATTGCTTTAACGGCCCTTACACACATGTATTATACACTATTTTTTTATTATACCTGCACTACAATCTGAAAATTATAACAAAAAAACTAAAGTGAAATATCTTTTCCGAAGTAATCTGTGTCATAATCGTTGATATAGAAATGGTCAATTGTTGTTGTTTCGTTGCTATGTATATTTATTATAAATTGTGTGTAAATGTGTATTTATCATTGTTCAAAATGTAGGTGAATTTGTTGTTACCTAAGCGACTTTAAAGCTTTAGTGCTTTAAAGACCAATTTTGCACGCATTTTGGTGTCAAAAACAGAGATTATCATTCAGGTATAATAAAAAATAAATAAGATCAAAGTTTGTGAGCCCCCATTTCTTCAAATCTAAAAGATTTAGAATGTATAATTTTTTTCATAATTTTCTAACATAAATTGACATTGATAGTTGTTCCGCGAATTTTGGGGTCATAATTAAATAATTAATTTAATTCTGAATCATAATTCTTAATTTCCGCAAATTATTTTATTTTGTTTGTTCTTGTAAACTATCGCAGATGATGTTGTTTTCCAATAATTTTCAACTCCTTTGGATGCACTTTCAATTAACCGATTAAATAAATCAGGGTTTTTAAGTGCTACTTAGAAAATGCCAAGTATATGGATATCTAGTTTCCTTAAATGGCATTCTCATGTTCCACTTAACTGTGCCATTATGTCAGGATAAAATTGTCTCTTTAAATTAATATTGACATTCAGCAGACACATTAAATTTGTATCTCCATCATGTCTCCACTCCGTGCCTTTCCTTTCTGTTTTTCTTTCTTACATTCAGTTATTTGATACATTATTAAAAGTGAAACCTTTCATCTAAATAGCATTAATTTTGCATTCAATTCATGCTTGCTTTGCTCCTCGTTTTCCATTGTTGTGACATTTAATCTGATAAATTTTCAAGGACCAAATTTGCCAAAAACTCTTCTAATTTTTTTACATATTTGTGTTCTCTCAAATCTATCCGTTCTTGGAATTTGATGAGATTTGAATTTTCGATTAAAACCGCTCGTTTTCCTCTGCTACCATCAATACTATCAGCAACATGATTCTCTTTGGTGACATTGATCGATGTAGGTGGACGTCAAGATCGCTGTTTGTCAGTCTCATTTGTTCGGCCCTTTTTTTTAAACGATCCACTCATCTTAACAGTTCGTCGACTCACGCACTTGTCATCGTACAGCATCGAAAACCTTCCCTCCTGGATTTCTTAATTTGAGTGTTTCCTCGCTTGGGAATTGAAAAATTATACAGCCGAGATGATAAAATCATGAAGCTTAACGAGAACCACCACAAAACGGGTCGGGCTGATGCGGCCCTAATAATAGAGCGATTAACCACCAAATGAAAAATGTTTTTTTTCAAGGGGAACCGAACGGCCAGTCGATGAAAGTGCACAAGATTCTGTTGACCATCGGTCGGACGATAACAAAGAAGTTAATTGGAATGGTTCGTGAAGCACAATCGGCTTTCTTTCACTTCCAACAAAGAGTTTTTTTTAATTCTTTGTTGACACTTTGTTAATTTGATTGTCTGTAATTTATCAGGGCTGCCAATGGAAAATAAATAATTGTTCAAGTAGGTGAAGGAAATGTATAATAATAACTATGGCAACATGGTAAATTTAGATAAAGGAGAAATTTAAATTGTTTCTAATTTAAACATTGATTAATGATTAAAAATGTGTTAATTACAAAATAGAATCTGAGTTTAAGATACACTGAAAGATAAATATTCCAGTGAACATCTAACTGTACCATTAGTAATAATAATAATTATTCGTGTGAGCACCTAGAAGGGCGTACTACTATACGTACTAATATAGTTTGCACGTCATTACTCCAATCCCAGCCACCACCAACGACCGCCAATTTAAATATCAAAGAGACGTCTTTCTAAAAACGCCTGTGTAAAAAGTAATAGGATAGAAAAAAAAAGTTTTAGAATCGCCTTTACCATTGTTTAAATTGTAAACGAAAACTATCTTGAACACTTAATTTGCTAAATATCAAATTTACTACTTAATTATTTTGAAATTGCAACAAAAGTCTTATTAATAATAATAATTTTACTCGTTATTTTCAATCAAATCAAATTTTTGAAGAAAAAATTTGTCATTTTCTAACTACTAACTACTTACTACCTTATCAAGGATGTTTAAATGTACACGAAAAAAATATAGAAAACATTTTTCAGACAAAAAAATCAATTATTGTTATTATTATTATTAACGGTAATACCACTACATACAATGTAAACAAAGATATACTCGTACATCGTAACCTTGCAATGTTACCGTAGTGGATTTAAAATAATTTTTTCGATTTCCAAAGCTTCTAAATGCTCTATTATGCAGGATTAGTGCATTAGTTAGTGATCTTGTACTTTGTGATAATATATACGATTTGAGGTAGCTGTCATGACAATTTCGAAATAATTGACTTTATTGAGGCTATGCTCAAAGAGAAAAATCAGTGTCTTAGCTAGATTCTTATTTGTTTGTTACAATGTTCTAAAATGGTATATTAAAGAACGAGTTTTATAAGAGTTGATTTGGCGCACGAGTCCCAGGTGTAGAAAACGACCCGTAGGGGAGTTTTCTATGGGACGAGTGCGCCAATACCCTTATAAAACCAGTTTTTTATGTTATTTTTTAGAATTTGCACCCTTGTTTTAATTTTTAAATAAAATAGTTATTTTTATATTAAGTGCGCGAAGAGAGTGTTTTTTGTGCATGAAAAGGTCTTTTACGCCGAGACGAAGGTCGAGGCAGTATAAGCCTTTGAATGCACAAAAACATCTTCGCGCACGAAATATAAACAATATTTTTTCTATAATTGATTCAAAAAATTGAAATTAAAATTTCAAATTTTTGAAGGAACTCTGAAGTTTCAATGCAGTGACCATGTTGCTAGGTAACTAATAAAAAGCAGTGCGTGAAATGAAAAACAGAAATAGTCGTATGCGTGAAATTGCATTTCACACACTGTTTTGTATGGTTTCTACGGTTTCGATCTTACTAACAATGTAAAAAAAAGACACGTAAGAAAATGACCCACTTCATGCACAGATAACTATGCGTGAATTTCAATTTTTTGAATCAATTATATAAAAAAAAAATAAATTTTCAAATTCTAGGGAATTTCGTATTAATTGGTAATTCAAGGTAGCGGATGCAACTACATCTGCAACAGATGTTAAAAAATAGAGTTTGAACATTAATATTGGAAGTTTTTTGGTGTAATACACTGAAATGACGTTTATAGACGTATTATAAACGCAAATTCTAAAAATAGTTTTTACTTTAGACATAACAATGATATTGATTTTGTCTTAAACGCAAGTACTATTCCGGACACGGAATCTTGGCCACAACTGATATTTAACTGACAAATATGTGTGAACTGGCTTTTATTGAATATAACCCAACTTTTGACTCGTTAATGCCGTTTCCCTGCTTTTTTGATGTCACAAGAAGAACTTCAAAATGATTTTTTAAATAATTGTCATTTATTAATGACACTAATGATTGGTTTTCATGATTTTTTTAGAAATGTCTAAAAAATGTTGGCCAAGATTCTGTGTCCGGAATAGTAGGTATATCAAGAGGAAGAATGACAGTCATATTTTCAAAATCTTCTGCACATTTATTTTCATCCAAATAAAAAAAAAATTGTAATGGTTTGTAATTTTTTATAGTTTTGAAAAACGAACGTACTAAATGATTTACCAGAACACTACTAATACAAATAAATGGAAAATTTTAATTAATTTGGAAAATCGATGACACTCATTGACAGTTTGTCAATTAACAACCTATTATTGCTAAATAATTTCTAATTTTCGCACTTGAAAAATGATTGCATACTGCATCAAGTAGAGTTATCTTAATTGAATAATATTCCAAAATAGATCGCACTAGAGAACTGTACAGAATAAACGTTTTCCTGACGCCGGCCGTCCGGATGTTATAATAATTGAAGGTCAAACTAAAATTTTCTATCAAAAATAGTCTTCAATCTTCAACTCTCCATCGGAAAATATACCGTGCGACCAACAATTATTTAGATCAAAGAGGGCTTTGACATTTTGGCCGTATGTCGATAGATGTCTGGAATGCATGGAAGTATCGTGCGTTCATTTAAATTTATCCTTAAAGTTGGCGTTGAAAAGTCGATTTGCACCACTCATGTAAAAACGTAAGATTTAAACGGCTGATCTATGATCCGTAATCCATATAGTGCGTTCACAATCGACTCTTCAACTTTGAGGATAAATTTAAATCAACGCATGATATTTCTGGTTGAATATACAATGGCGGACAAAAAATTTCGTCCATAATTGTCATTCCACTCACGTATGCTGTAAACCAGCCTTTAGGGACGAATAACCTCACTTCACATGTTGACATGTGTCAATCAAATTGTATATGTTCTAATGGGTGACAGTAATAAATTTCAAATTTTAATTTGCAAACGACAATCATAATGACAATGAAGGTTAAACTACACCCAATTTTTGTGAAATGACAAGAAAAGGGTGGACGAAATTTTTTCAATTTAAATTTAGAAAAATTTGCCGAATCTCGGCCAAACAGATAATGGCGCTGTATGTCCATTCTTCGTTATTAAAAATACCATTACGAAAGTAAGTTTATTAGCTTAGCAAAGCTACGAAAAATCTGACACTGTCAAAATCATAGCCGTCCCTTATCTAAGTCATTGTTGATCGCACCGTAGAAAATAACATACAAAAATTGTGGTGAAGCGACGTGTGCGTGCTTTTGTTTCCATTAACGTATGATGTAAAACCACAAATGTAATTTATTAAGCGAAGAAACAGTGATGTGAATTAATTCTTTTGTACAAATCATACATATCGTCATGAACCATAGATTTTCTTATTTTCTTAAGCAATTAATTATTTAATTTACAATAAAACCTTGATCTAAGTGGGATTATGTACGAGTATATGAAAAGAATATAAAAGCATACCAGCTGAAAGGAAAAGAAAGAGAGAGAAAACCACGGCCTACCTGATTTATATTGTAAAAATGTATTTCCTATTTTCTTCATAATAGGCAGAATATAGCCTAAGGGAGTCCGTTTCGGCTCAGGGACGCGGGTTCAATTCCCAGAGCGAAATTAAAAAAAAAGGCTATATTCTGTCTCGTGATTCGGAAGTCACGTTAAGCCATTGGTCCCGGTATATTGAGTTGGTCATCATGCCCCTCATAGATTTGTAAACCAGTCCTAGACTGTGTAACAATTTTTTTTATTATGTTCAGATAAATTTGAGACAACTTTATTTTTCAAGGATAATGTGGAGTGAAGAGTGAACAATAATTCATTCCATGGATTTTTTGCTGCCAGAACAAATAGCAGATTTCGTTTATTTGTCAAGTGATTATACTTTTCAAAGCAATTTTACCGCAAAATGCCTAACGATAATAAAATAACAACCATTGAATTGTTAATTTTAGACAAAATATTTTTTTTTTAATAAAATGTTAATTAATTAACTGCTTGAAGTCATATTTAAAACCCAAAAAAGAAGTTGTCCCTGATTTATTTGAACATGACTGTACAGAGATGATGATGTTGGAAAAAGTTATACTCGTATATGAAACATATGTATGCAACTTTTGAGTAAAGTAAAATAAGTTGTGTTTAATACACATGTTGCATAAATAACTATATCGAACCCTCTTCATCATATTTAAATCATCATTAATTTCTCATTATGTATTAGTATTAGCAACTGTTCGACTAATATGTGTTTACATTTATCTCTGTATGATGAACCTGATAAAGCTAAGCAGAAATCTTCATCTATACTTTTGTGACAGTTAAAATATTTAATTTTTGGAATCAATACAATGGAGCTTGCAGTTTGCTTAAATTTGGTAAACCACGCTTTACGTCAACCAAAACAAAACAAAAATGGAAGCTGACTTTTAAAACGAATACTTTCAAGTCTACAGATTGAAAAAGTTTCTTATTAAATATTCGGGAAATACTTATTGATTTTCCATTTTCTTTAAATATCCGATATTTTAAATTTAAAATGTTTTCTCTTACTTTCAAAATATGTACCGAGGATAATATTTTACGAAGTTTCATAAAAAATTGAAACATAGAAGATCTTGTCAGATACATTGCTGAGGTGTTCGTTATAATTATTTTGAGAATCGAGCGGACCGAAATGTTTTAGAGTCTACAAAAGCGACTTTTGTTCGAATTAAGCTCGCTATCACCATAAGGGATAAAAAAAAATATGTGCATCGAGAACGAAAACCGTTTCGCTTCCCTTGCGATCTCGCGGGACCACCCCTATGAATCGTTAAGAATTTGTTTAACTTTTCGCGTTCACGTGAATTGAATAACATCTCCCAGTTGGTTGGTTGTGAGCCTAAAGCGCTGACAGTTTTAAATATTGCCGTTTCCGCTTTTATTGTTAAACTCGAAACCGCTTAGGGCATAATAAACGACTGTAAATCATTCAGAAACAATTTCACGACACGGCGATGATTCCTCAACTTTTGTTTGTTGCACAGCTCTTAATTTCATTAAACTCATATTGCGTCGAGTCCTCCGTTGCCACCGCCACGGTACTAAATAATTGACATTTCGACAATCGATCGTGCAATGCGAACAATTAGTTCGCCTCAATAATCCGATAAAATTTGCATGCTATTGAATGCCGTGTTAGGTCGCAAATTTATTTAAGCATCCTAGTTTTAGTGGGCATTCAACCGAACCGTATAATATAGATCCTGGCATTTGTGAGCCGAATTACCTACCTGTCAGGTGTACGGCGAATTATTGGCCGACTACACGACAGCAGAAAGAGTTTTCAAGAAAATTTATCAGGTGGAAGGATCGGAGTGCATGGAGGTAATAATTTTTGATAAATTTTATGTTTGACAAGAGGGCATGGTTTGGGAGATGGTTTCGATGTGGAAAAATTTAACAGAAAGTCTGGGAGATGTCTCGCCGTGCAGCATGACTGTCTCGTGCACAATGAAAAGAATGTCGACTCTTGTGTAATATACAAAACGGATGGAAGCTTCAAAGCTAAACTGTCTCGTTTAAGTTTAAAAATTTATTGGATAAGCCGAGAAAGCAAAAATGTAATATTGTTTATCTACTATCAATAAATTTTATTACTCTAATATGAATGACCTACTTTACGGCACTTGTGCATAGTACCAAGCAAATGTTTGTACTTTCGTCGTAATTTCTCTGTGACGAAATTTTTTCTAGGTCTATATCTTGTTCTCTGCATTTTCACAATGTTTCTAACTAGTGTTTAGGAAAGATTAAAAAAAAATTATTGACTAATTTAAAAAAACATAAAGAAATGTCAACTACTTTTCTGTTATACCAAATGTTTTAAAAAATATCTGTGTGAGTGAAGTAAAAATTCTTCTAAGGGTGCTTTCTCCTATTTTCTCTCAAAGGTTTCATTGTGAATCCAGAATTTTTACAAGCTCTGCTTTTCAAAATTGATAGACTATAATCGATAGGGTTCAGATCTTATCATTATGGAGGCTACTTTGCAACGCTCATTATATCAGGAAATCCATAGAACATTGCTGGCTTTCTTTGGCGCCATGAGCTAGAATAAGATCTTGTTGAAAGCAACAGTGCCCACTAAAATGCTGGTGAATCCAAGCAAATAATACCTTCAGCATGTTATCATGCTGGTTAACATCGTCATTTCATTAGTCTACACTCTTTTTAATAAGCATCAATGACGTTTTGCTTTTACCACATTCTATTCTTCTGAAGCTTGTGTATCTATTCAGCAAGTGAAAAGTTCTCCATTGCTAAAATTTTTCCACAAAATCTTCTCCGGCGCTGTAAGAATAATTATTATCGACATACTTATACTCATTTATTGTTTTCTGTTAACATATGATTGTTTATTTATCTTCAAGTCCTCTTGCACCATTCGCCGAACAGATTTATCATTTAGACGTGGCTTACGAGAAACTTTTCTTACTGATATCTTCTGATTTTTTTTATTCGTTTCCGGATGATGTCTCAATTTCTGAACGTTCTCACGATGTTCTCCACAACCACCAGTGTGATACAGCTCTTTAAATTATTTTGGAACGTCTTGAGTAACATGAAGGTCACGAATAATTTCCAATGAAGAAAGAGCAATAGTAGTATTACTGCGAATGTTTATCATTTTAACATTTCATAATACGTTCAACGTTTCATAATTTGACGAAATAAAAAGCAAATTACACTTGATAAGGTAGAGAATTATAATGGATATAATAAATTTAGATACTAACCCTCCACCACCCGGCGGCACGGCAATTTTGCCGGAGTACATACACTATTACGGATATTACTATCAAGTAATAGTGCACATAATTACCGGCGTCTCGCCCCCTCATTTTAACTTTGTCGTGTTTTATTATGTTCTGTGTCAATGTCAAGGAACTTCCTCACGATATGACATGAGTATAATAATATACCTTTTTGAATTTCAACTACCAATGTGTTCCCTAAATCCAGAATTTTTAAATTTTTAAAAAGAGATTGCCGTACTATTCCCGTTGCTGAAATTATAAGTGGTAAATATTTATTAATTTTTGTGTTATATGTCTGTGTTATATTATGTGAATTTGGGACAGCTATATCTAAAAGATATGCTTGCTTTTGTTGTTAAAATATAATAATATTGTCTGGTCTGTTATGTTTAATATGAATGTCAGTTAAAACTGTTCCATCAAAATATAATTTGTAATTGTCATTTTCCAAACAACTTTCTGGTCTATAACTATAATGTGGTTGGGTATTCTTTAATAAATTGAATTTAACAGCTAAATTCATGTGTATAATTTTAGCCAACATATCATGACGTTTTTATTTTTATTCAAAGGTTAAACCCTCGAGCTAAAGCTCTCGGGCCTAACCAGAATAAAAATGCCCAAATTCAACTCGTAAAATTGTCAAAGCAAAAAGTTTTCGTAAAAGTGAAAAATTTATCCGATAATAAAAATTAAGTCTTGTTATTTTATCTTCGATCAACTGCTCGCCAAAAGGCGATGCACCCACAAGATTTACATACATATATGGAATACTAGTCTCATTAAAGGAAATAAATTTTCAACATTTTGGGTAATTCTGTAAGGAGTTTTTGAATTATTTCAATTGATGACCTTTGTTAGTTGTAAAATGAAATTTATGTTTCGAGACGTTATTTATCTAGAACTAGCTCATCAAATTCAACATCAAAAATTGTATTGTTTGTTTAACTTGATTAAATTGCTGCAATAATGATTTCATCTATTACCACCACAGAAAATAATTGTAACAAGAATCTGATCGACATTTCTATAAAAGTGTGTTTTTTCCGTGCAACTTTACTTTGTATTAACCGGTAAAAGATTGTCGTATAAATAACAAAAGGTGAATTAGGCAGAGAGGACGCGTCAACTAAGCTATAAGAGCTCTAAATTTATAGCCACAGTCTTTACAATCAATCTGGAAGACTATCCTAACACAAAAAGCAACAAAAATACGAGAGATTTCGTCCAAATAAACAACATTCCTTGGTGGTTTTACTGTTTATAATTGCATCAAGCATTGCCTTAAAATAGATAAAGCATCATTTAAAATCCAATTAAGGAGCTTTAGACTGCAAAACATCAGATTTCATTCTAGAGTTTGATCAACTAACTAGTCAAATATTAAATTTCAAGTCGTTAAAAATAGAAGAGTAATTAAATTTCAAAATCAGACTGATGCAACTCATACCCTTTTCAGTTCAGCCAGAGAACAAATTCCTTACCTACTCCTATAAATTAAAGCACAGTCTTATGTGAAAATTTATGTAGGAGTCACTGGAAAACTAAATAAAACTGGAACATAAATATTTGAATGAAGAGGAATTAACTGAGGAGATTCAAGATTCAAGCAGCGTTCGTCATTTCCTTCTCATCTTTGCGAAAACATTGTTTTGAGCTCCGAATAAAATTTTGAAGGTTGCATCGACGAGAGAATTATTCATTTTGGTGGTCTCTCTTGGGCGCCTGCTGAAAGAAAGTAATTGATTCAAAACAAATTTCTTCATGGTGGAAATGTTCCAGGAAAATATTTCAGTCATCCAGGTCAAGTCTGTGTTATTTTGTGGTCAAGTGCATGCTGTGCCCTACATATTCTATTTATATTGAGTTCATCAACGCACTATATATAAAATGTGCAGCATTACTCATCTATTAGCATCCCGTTAGCAGATAAAATTTTGAAAGCACTTTTTGCGACGCCCCGAAAACATTTTCTGTGGATTCTTGTTGTATACACTATGAAAAATAAACAACTCCATCCATATTTATAAAAGTCGGCTCGTGTGACCAGATCGAGCGATACAAAATAAATTAACCATGCTCTTTTCTGCTGGAAAGGGATCAAAGGCGGGTTCGTCTGAAAATGGGAATAGTTTGAAATGCCTGAAAGTGCCGGTTATATGCGAAAGTTGCCGCTTGGGTTGGACTCTAGCTGAAATTATGTAGACAAAACTGAATCAACTATCAAGAATTTTCAGCATAGACACGAGGTTTTCCTTTTGACGCTGCTAACGCAGACGTAAGGTCATCATTTTCCTATGTACCGTGATCGATCGAATATTTTAATTAAACTGTAAAAGTCTGGAAATAGTTTGTCTATAATAAAATAAAGTCGAAAGTTACGTTCGGTCGGTTCTGGTTTCACAAAAGCGGATGCTGTAAAACGTACATTATTCAACTTTCTATTTTTGACCGGGTATTAGCAAATTCGACGAAATCTATAGAAAATACAACAGCGTGAAAATAAATTCGCCCCAAAATGATCTGTCCCAGTTCGGGTTTGAGCAAAGTAGGAACGGTGGTACAAGGAAAAGTAAATCGAGTTTTTGATAAAGACGTGACAAACAGACAATAAACAGGTGTTCCAGTTCTTGTTAAAAACGTATATCTTTGGATGTTGTAGAGACCAAGAGTCCACACCTGAAAATGGTTGAAAGAGTGTTTTGGGAGTGGAAAATTTTGTGTTGATAATAAACAGTTTCCTTGTAAATTTTTAAATTTGATTATTTGCGAAACTTTTATATGTTTGTGTTAACTATCAATAAAAATTTCGATTAATGTGTTATGATAATAAAGAGAAACTAAAAAAAAAGAAACGGTGCAGTAAAGAATTATTACTTTTTCCACGTGTTATGGGTAGTTAACGTTATTGCGCAGAAAAATTATGATACGGAAAAAAATAATAAATAACGGCTTCAAATGTTTTCAATAACAACATTAAACGCTTCGTTTTTAGTTTCTGAGCATTATTTTTTGAAATTTTAATCATTTTGTGTTAACATAAGTAACAAATTGTAAAATATTTTTTCCCTACCGGTTAGAAATGTAGGCTGTGGATACCTCATTTGAGGTGAGAAAATTCAACTTTCTCGCTAAGGTAAGAAAGTTAATCATGAAATGTTTATGGTAAAACTGTACCAAAATACAAATGTCAAAAGTGTCAAAAGTGAAATAAGTTATTGATAAATGAAAGCCAATTCAATAAAGCAAGTTGGTAGATCAATCATATAATCTGGAAAATAAACAGATAAGCTAGGTAGGTAGATTATTTTACCCTGTTTATTTCAATTTTTCGAACAAACGTCAAATCTTCAAATGCGATGACAAGTTAATTAAACAAATAACCCAGCCTACTATTCAATTCTCAAAATTTTCGTTTTAATCAGGAATATAACCATCTTTTTTTGGCTTTTTTCAACGAAGTTGTGCCGGTAAGGAAAAAAATAGTATTCAAACCTTGTTAAGAAAGTGCCCTTGCAGACCTTAGGCACTTACAAACCTCGCCTACGGCTCGGTTTATAATCTTTGCCTGCGGTCTGCAAGAAAGCACTTTCTTACCTTGGTTTGAAATATACTATTATCCAAAATCGTGTGTAATAATAACTAATAAGCGAATTACTGTGGTAATTTGAGGGAAGGAATGTTGATCATTAATCATTATCCACTAGTGAGAGAAAAACTCAAACTCACGGAGTAATTAGGTATTTCTTCGTTTTCATTCATCGACAACACGTACGTTTTTTTTCACACTTTTGTCAATAAACAATAAAACAAAATGTCACTATAACAACCATTCCACAACTTCCTTGGAATTAAAAAAAAAATTTTTTTTTTATTCTTATCAAAATTTTATAAATATTATTTCAATATTTAATTCAATTGAATTGAGAATCGCCCTCAAATGTCACATGATTTATATTGACAAATCACAACTCCGAATTGTTTGAATAGCAACCAATCACAATTTAATTAATGTGTTATAATTTTCCCTAGGGAAAATTTCCGATATAATTGACCTAGGGAAAAAAAATTTCGGGCGATTCTCTTCCGAATATACCTCGGGACAGGTATATATCGCCAGAAATTTTTTCTTGCAGTCCAACACTCGTGTTTGTCGCTCAAAATTACCCTCGGGCTAGCGCCCTCGTGTAATTTTCTTGCTACAAACACTCGTGTGTGAGGAGTGCTCGAAAAAATTTCCGGCAATATATATGTCCCTTGGTATATTATATATTATGAAAATCCAACCCACAATACATTTGCAACGCTAACGTGGATATTTGTTTTTTGATTTAAAAAACGTAAGACATAGTTAACTGTGCAGATTCGTAAATTTTGACATAAATGTCATATTCGCTTGATTAAATGTGAAAAAAACAAAGATTTTTGGGAAAAATGTTAATTGTCTGCATAAACGATCAACGGCAAAGTCATTTTTATTATATTCCCAGGATCATCATGTCTGTTTTTTCATCGTCCGAATGCATTTTAATCGTCGTAAATGTCAGTTGTGACAAATAAAATTATTGGAAGCAAAGCTATCATCGATTCATACCTAATTTCATTTTAAAACAATACATAATTTGCGTTACACATGTATTGCGGGTTGCATTTTCAATTCCGCCGGGCTCATTCACTCGTGAAATACCTCGTATACTGAAATTAAGCACCCAGCCATCTCCAACTAAAATAAAAAATCAAAAAATAAAAATAACGATTTTGTTGCCTTATATTCATATTCTCAGTATCTTTTTTGTTTACCTACTTTAAACCCAAAACAGTTATTTCTAATATATTATGCAACTATAGTGTCATAAAGTGCTCCTCTGATTCTGAGAGATGGTCTGAGATGCGTCAGGCAGGTCAATAAACTAATGAAAATCCATTACGGAGATGTTATTAAAATTATTAACAACATCCCTGTTCGTCCTATAACTATACAGAACGTATCATTTCTAGAATGACTGTAGATTGCAGTTTGCTCGCAATGAAGCTGCGTGCTTATTGTCCTTTTTGGATGTTACCGCTACCGTTTAATGCATGTCAGAAAGCTCATCGCTTTGAATGGTGTCAAGCTAGACTTGAATGGGACTTGGAATGGAATTCTATTTGTTTTAGTGACGAGCCTAAATTTTGCTTTGGAGGTCATGATGGCCGCAGAAGAATCAGACGTTGCCGGGGTGAAAGACGGAATATAGATTGCTCATTAGAACATCACACAGTATATACTGAATCCCCTCAGATAATACTTAACCAATTGTACCACCTATATCTTCAAGAAACCCTCTATTGTCACTAGTCACTTCATGACTAACTGATAAATTCTAGACGAACATAACTGTTATCATTGGAAATACATTTTTCAACGCCTTTGTCTTTTATGTTTGCTGTCAGGATAAACCAAGTTTTATGTGTGGTTATATAAAAAAAATCAACCTAAGAAAAAGAATAGTTTATTTACAGTAAGAGTGAGGAAGGCAAAGCTTTGGTTCACGCGAATTGCGACAATGCAATTCAAGTGAACGAAAGCGACCTTACTCTCGAGTGCTGTATTTGGTTTTGTTCGATACCTCCTTAGAAAGTGAGTCTGTAACTTTGCATTCAAAATTTTAAATTAAAAATAAATAGGATTTTTGAACGGATCTGTTGCTATAAAAAAAATAAAACACAAAATAAACGAAGTTCTGTAACGTCAATAAAGTGCTCGTTGTGGAAATTATGGAAATGGAAGATGAAGAGTTATTATTTTCCTGATTATGTCCTGGAAGAGGCAAGTACCAGGACACCGGGAGGTACCAAGTGTTGTTTAAAAAATCAAAAATACGTTATCAGAAAGAATTGGAAAAATTTACGAGAGAATAAAAATCAGTGAGGGAAAGATAGTGAGCGAAAGAGAAACCTTTACCCACTGGTAACTATGGATACAGACTCACTTTCTAGAGAGGTATCGAACAAAATTAATTTCATTCATAATTCAAAACACTTCAAATTCAAATTCTGGTAAGTAATTAATAAAAAAAAAAACGTTATTTCTTCTTTACTTTAAAAGAGGGACTGTAGATATACGAGTAGTTGTTTTTAATCTCTTTCTGGATGATATAAATATTATGTAGTTTTGCTTCTAATAACAAAAATGAAAAAAATTACCAAGGAGAAGGTACATTCAATAATTTCTAATGTGTATATCCTAGCATAACAACTTAGAAATAAAGTAACTTCATAAATAAATTGTTTGCTGTCAATTCATAAATAATTTTACGCTTGAATAAGATAAATAAAAATCACAGTAATCTTGAATAACTTTACCAGTTGTATATGTATTATAAAACTGTAAATGATTTTAGTGCACAGTAAATCTGAGATTCTAGTTAATCCTTGCCCAAATTGCGGTCAGGACCCCAATAACAGTATGCTTAACGCAGACAGACAAAGGCAGTTTAGAGATTATTTGTATAATTTCCTGAAAACTTAATTGACCATAAATACAATAATGAGGCTGGAAGTAATTAATGAAGTAAAGTAAAGGATATAATAAAGTGCTACCTGATTATTATTTCTATGTACTACATAACATATTTTAAATTACCAGTGAAACATTTAAATTATTGTAATTTAAGTGTTTAGAAAAGAATGTTTTTAATTGTATCTTTTACCTTAACGTACCAATTTTGTTATATCTGCCAATTTTATCAAACGATCGCAAGCTTCTATCCAGACCCAATCAGAATAAAAAAATACGACGAAAGCAACACAAAGTTTCTCAAGTTCAAGTTCGTGGAGCCATAAATATTTCAAGAAGCACTAACAGTCAAAATACAAAATGATCAACAAAAAGGCATGAGAGGGGGACATGGAAAACAAAATCTTTGAAGACGTGCGGCGTAACTTAATTAACTTTCACTTGTCAATTTTGACATTTACGTGGTTTTCACTCGAGAACACCAAACATTTATGACAGAATCCTATTTTCGAAATGGGAAAGAAGAAAACGGTGACTAGGTTTACTGTACACAACATTGTTTGGTAATTGTTTACTTTACCTACTTCTGGAATTTTCCCGGTTTTTCTGGCTAGGTAGCCTCAGGGCGTCCTCCTACATCGTTTCCCACCACTCAAACCTTGTGCAAATGAATTCTCCTTGCCCTGTAGTTATACTAAGACATTGACGCGACCTTAAAACACAACAAGAGACAAAAGAAAAAAGCATTTGCACAAGCTTTGAATGGTGGGAAACGATCTAGGAGGACGCCCTAAGGGTGTCTAGCCAGAAAAAACGCGAAAATTCCAGAAGAAGGTAAAGTAACAATAATTACCCATTGTTTGTTGAAGTTTCGGTAAAATCTCTTTTCATGATCGTTGTTCATATGATTGAAGCTACGCCGCACGTTTATAGGAGTCTTATTATAGACGTTGAAATTATAATTGTGCATTTTATTATTGTTATCAGATGGAGAAAATTTATAAAATAAACAAGAGCAACATTTTAAATTCGTAAGAATGGGCAAATTACCAGCTTTATTACCAAACACGAGGCCACTGGTAAGCAGATTTTTCACTAAAATATTAAAGAATCGTCAACAATGTGCTGTTGTTAACCTAGAAAAAAACTTTTCTATTTCGGCAAAGTTTGCAGACGTTTATTGTAATTATCAATTATAAACAACAATTATCCAAGAATAAGTGGTAAAATAGGTTTTTGCAATTGAAAATAAAGCATTAATTATTAATAATAATTAGTCAATTAATCATAAATTTTCGATATCTAGGCAACCAATGAAACGACTGTGGAAGTATAATTTATCAGTACGACTCAAACCAAGACCAAGGTTTCGATAAAACAAAAAACGCGGTACTTAGCACTCTTGCTTTGTTTTCTTTTTGATCAGTTGTGTTACGTGCTCTATATGCGGCGATTCACGAGTAATAATGAGCCTGACAAAATTCACCAGTCATTAACTAAAAAAAGTAGGTGTTTAACGAAAACATTTCCTTCACATTATTACATCAAATTATTTTAAATATTGGAAGACATTAGCATCTTCTGTTCTAAATTAAAAATTAACTCCAGTTCATTCTGTACAGATCCACTGTTAATACACTCAAACGTGACATTAATTAAATTTTAGGAATACGTTAAATGCAGAATTGGAGAGTCATTACACAGAACATAAAAACGAAATTTAATTTCCTAACCGGCTTCCATCTTATGCAACTTCTACTAACTGCAGTTAGTCGCCTCTTAGATCGATTTAAGCTTGAAGTGCATCTAATCTAAAAGATTAAAATGAAAATGTTGATTTTGATTCAATTTGTTCGCTGCAAATCGGAGGAAAAATATGTCACAGGAGTATGTTCCATTTGAATTAAAATTAGCATCACCCTAAAAATGAAAGTAGAGTTTGGTTGCAGCAATTTAAGCAAATAAATTACGTTCTTGTCGACACAGATTTCATTTGGAATTTTTTAGTCAGTTTCACGTTACGTTTGCTTTAATCGAAGCCTTTCCTTTCATCTTCGAACTAATTATTGTCATTTTTTCATCAGAAAAGGACACAGAAAGTTAATTAAAAATTCTGAACGCGACATTGTGCACAGCTTTTTGCTGTGTGATTTTTTTTTCTTTTCCTTACAAAGAGATCACAGTTACTAACCCCGAGCTGTGCAGAATGACAGCTTTAAATTCATTAAAAAAAGCGTAGCGACGAACGTCGCAAGTTAAAAATCAGGAAATTATTCACTTTTCGAGGAGGTCGGTTTATTTTCGTTCATTAATTTGACACATCGAAAATTGGATTTTCTCCCCAATCTAACCGTGTAAAGTGGCGAAAATTCATCACGAGCGGTGCTCAAATTCGAAACGGGTTACCGTATAGGCATACCTTACGTGCTTTTCTGTTTTGATCACGCAGCTTGTTCCTCCGATTGCATAGTCGTGGTTGCCATTTTAATCAACAAGTCGAGGCAATCAGATTTAGACAACAAACACTTTTAATTGGGGGTCTTGTTTGATGGTGGAAAATGGGTAGTTTCGTTTTGAGCTCGGAGACGTGGTCATTTTTCCGACTGGGATGCTCGAAATGTCTGTCTAATTTTAGATTTTTTAAATCACGCAGTTGTAATGCATCGGATCAATTTAAATTAGTCGAGTTTTACTACGTTTAAAGTTGTTAAAAAACATACTGAGCTTCAAGAGCCACAGATATTATAGGAAAAAGTGTTTTGTTTTCGTATTAGATTCAGTTAGATAACACTGACTGGGATTTATTTTTGTCCACAGAAACCAAAACTGTTATTACTTATTATACAGCCTGTAATCGAAATACACGGAAATATTTAAACACGTATGTAGGTACTGAATACTCCGACATCAATGAAAAATATGGGTTTTTTTGAAAAACGTAACGATACGTGACAAATGGCATGACAATTTAGACAATAAATTGTGGACACGCCACTGTCTTGGTTTCATAATCGAAATCATAAAAGCAACAGTAAAGAAAAGGGGAACTCTCGCTTTTTACACCCTACATACACTTTTGTACGACAAAAGAGGATCTTTTTATCGGAGGTTGGGTAGGTCAGTGAATTATTGAATTTTTGAATTCGCAAGTTCAGCCAGTGCAAACCGTCTTCAAATGTCTTGGTGATTTATGGCTTAAAATATTTCCGCCTATTTTGAGTACCTACACCTTTATGAAATCAACTTTTAACAAATAACTAGATCTTCTGACAATGAGATCAAAAAATTCTAGGGCCACTAACCATGACAACTTTTCCATGAGTATCGAAATAATTATTGTTTCTTCTCAATTCGCTTTTTAGAATATTCCAATTAGAATGTTGTCTCTTTTATCAACATTTTAATTCATTAAATGTTTATTAGTGTTTAAATTTAAAATAGAACTGACATACATACTCGTACATTAAAATTAAATAGACATGAATTCTCTTAATAAATAAACAATTAATTAGTAGTAGTAATAAATATGGTCACCCCTCATCATAATTCTATGAGCCAGCTTAAGCAACATCGAATGCGGTAAATGTTTGCATGGGCGGCCGCCAAAGAATCCGCATCCGTGTTCCGTTGTAATTTCAATATTTCATAGATTTATTACATGATTTGAGTATTGTCTGTAGTTCGTAATGTATGAACAAACTTCGACCTGAAAATAGTATAAAAACCGGACCTATACAGGGTATTTCACGAGTGATAATGAGCCCGACGGAATTGAAAATGCAACCCACAATACATTTGCAACGCTAACAAATATCATAGCAACTAGTTTATGAAGTCCAATCGCAAATTTTAATGCAATCCTGTCAAGTATACAAAGTGATAATTCTAAACGTCAGTTTCAGTTTGTCTAATAATAAATAATAATCAAACTTATTATCAATTTCTCTTCATGCTCGTAAAAAAAGTATAGTATTCTACTCACGGATAATGGCTATTACCCGTTCGGATGAAGTACGCCACTCGCCTGCGGCTGGTGACACAAAATCATCCTCACGAGTAATAAGTAATCATTATCCGCTCATTGAAAAAAAAATTGTCCATCAAAATTTTGTTTCTATTCTTTTTATTTATTATGAAATTATTGTTTGCATTTTATTGAACTAACAGTTTCGTTATATTGTAAAAACTATGTTTTTCTTCAAATGTCCGTAAAATATGACATTGCACTGCTGCATTGATAATGCTAAAGTGTCACTTCATTGTCATGGCATCTAACGAGCTGACCAACGTCCGTGAAATTATTATCTCCGCTGAGGAGCGTCCGTGAAGTTATTATCTCCGCTGAGGACGTCCGTGAAGTTATTATCTCCGCTGATGAGCGGCTGTAAAGTAAACTAGCTAAATCATTTGAAATTCCTACCTGGTTTCTTAACATGTCTTAAATAATTTGTTATGAAGGTTTGAAGAAAAAATAGTACATGTTATTCGGAGCAAAAATGGTTTTATGTGCTTTGGCTACCAGCAGCACATAAAACTTTATTTTTGCTCCTCATAACATAATATACTATTAAAATTATTTGGTAATACATAAAGTGCATTTTATTGAAAAAAGATGAAATATGTTATGTTTTAAATTTTTTTCATGAGATTTGAAGCCCCTTCGACTGTTGACTGTGACAACATACAAAAAGAATTTTATGAGTAACAATTACACAATCCTACTCGTAATTAAATCTACTAGATAATGAATTCAAGCAAAAATTCTACACAGTGAGAGAAAATCCATTTATCTCGCATAATTTATAACCATTCTGAAAACTTATTATTTCTATACAACATTCATCGAACAATGCCGTTTATTGCAGCATCGTCACCACTATTTATCACCTCCTCCTCTTATCATTTATTTACTTTAGCACCGAATAACCTCGCCTCCAGATTTTATCAAAATGACAATTTTATATCGTCTCGTTATTATTTACTCTTTTACTGTTATTCCCCTATAACTCTGCCGATCCAGCTTCAATCATCCGGTGATTTTATCCCAATTACGACCGGCCCCCACTGCTTCGATAACCGCAAACACCGATGATGCGTTTTTAACGCATTCAGAAATTTACAAATCCGTAGGTCGTTCCAGCTTAATTACCACAATTAACACAAAAACGAGTATTTTTACCAAGCTCGATTTATTAATAGAAAAAGCGGAATTAACGAAAACTCAGGTTCGCATCGTACTTACGATTTTTCAGAAAATATTCTCGATGTCACTCTATCTGCAACGACGCAGGTGGAAAACTTCAAATGTCCAAAAAAAATTTTTTTCTGTATTCGGATTGTCAAAACACCAAACTTTTCCGGCGTCCTTCACATCACCGGAAGCTGTTCTTCGTCAGACACGTGGTTTTTCCGCTGAGGACGCGTGTGGAAATGCTCGCACCGAACTACACTCGAATCCAGACGCGTATGGTCCTGACCGTCGCGACGCACACACTAGCGTCGTTTGCGTCGTCTGGCGGGCGTCAGTCAGGATCAGCTGTTCAAGTACTCCCGGTTATATTGGGAAATTCTGGGTGCCTCTGTTGTTAGTTCGCACAACAGTTGTCGGACGATCAGCGCCGCGTTAATTAACTCCATGGGAAGACTCTCCATGGATACTTTCCGGATTTGGCTTTATTATCTGTCCGGGGAGCTTCCGACGACGGATACGGAAACGCGACAGATAAACCGTATGGAGCAGAAAGACATAGGGTTCGTCACGAAAGAATAAGAATCCAAGAAAGGAGAGGAATTTGTATGAATAAGGATTTCGTTAAAAAAAAATTAGATCTATGATTTATTCTCTAATATAGAGAAGATCCGTTCGCTTTTGGCAATTAAACATTTTCTGAAAAGTTATTTACAATGATGCAATGAATTAATTTCCTCCACGTAATCTTAAGAAACTTCTCCACGAAAGGAACCTCTAAAGCAATTTTCAAATGAAAATAACAATTTTTAAATTTGGGCAATTTTGTCGTGGTTGGCAACAAATGTCATGTTGTTTGAAAGATTCAAATTTTAATTGTTATTAATCTAGATATATAAAACTGAATGTCTGTTTGTATATTTTGTATGCAAATCTACAGTTTTACTCCGATCTTGATGAAATTTTGTTCACTTGATCTTCAAAACAAGAAGAAAATTACTGTCTACTTTAATTTTACAAAAACCAACCCCTACTACCATTTTCAACCCTGTTAAGAAAAAAAGACAGTTTTTTCGAATTGGAAATACCCTCACCTTCGCCGCTTCACCCCTATTTCATCCTCTGAGTATATCGTCACCTTCGCCGCTTGACACCCACAAAAAGGAACCCCTATTATCATTTTTAAGCCTGTTAAGCACAAAAAAAGTTTTTTCGAGTTGGAAATCGCGTTTGCATGATATGTTCAGGTGTCATAGTTACATTTGGTTGTTTATAAAAGTAGCAATTTCGCAAAATGTGTTTTACCGGAAGATGTCTTAAATGAAGCAGAACAAGCTTCAAATAGCTTAATACCGGAAAAATCAAAAGGCAGGTATCTGAAATCAAACGAGACAATCAAATAATAGGAAGATCTAAATAAGGTTACAACTGAAAATAAAAGTGTTACGTTGGCGTATTTTCATGAATTGGTAAGTGATCATAGTGTTAGTTTCTTATCGTATTGATCTTTTTGTTTATATAGTCGAAGAAAAAAGTAGTCTACAGTAAAGTTTTAATTATTCTTCGTAAAAAGACAAACTTCATATTGAAATTACTGCGTTTATAGCAATACATGAAAGTAGGAACATAATTTTAAAACATTCTGAAATTTGCGGGCAAAGCCGCGGGTTAAAGCTAGTAAATTAATAATGAGCGAAGACAATTTTGTATTTACCCCGCCAGAAGTACGAGATTAGGATTACTCTAACCGCCCAAGACACGTCTAATGTAACGATTAATGTTTACAACAATTGTATAATCCACGGAAACAACTTAAATTAAAATTGATTATCAAAATAAATTTTGACATTTAATTTTCGTCATGCCAAGATCAGGAATGCCAACCTTAAAAAAGTAAATTACACTAGTTTCTTTAAAAAGACGAATTTCTATTGCAGCACCCAAAAGGGGTTTTGTAATAGCCTTCGTACAGACGCAAAGTAGAAAAATAATTTTTACTCGAGAATCCAAATATTCACGACCAAATGATATTTTCGAACAAAACGATGACTGATTTTACAATTACCATTTTTGAAAAAATTTATTAGGTAAAACGTCTCTTCATCATCGCTATCATCGCTGTTAGCATGATTTTTTGTTGGTCATATGTAATAAGCACGCCAAGAAATGTAAGTATGCCTTCTAGGGTTTAATTACCAAGCTCATCGTTTTTAAAAGTTTATTTCCCGCTGTCAGGTAAATCTAGTCAATGTGCAAGTAGAGATTTATTCTGAAATATCAGGATCTTCTGACGAAATTTGTTTTCCTAAGCTCATTAAAGATCAAAAGAGCAACAAAAGAAGTGGCACAGACATGTGGTCATGAGGACATCTTTACTATAATAGGAGCTACGAGTATAGATAATGGACGAGAATTTGATAGCTTTTGTTTGTACAATATGATTTGCATAAACTGTGGACAAAGTTCGGTGTGTTAAATCAATTACACTGCGCCGCAAAATTATCGCATAAAGTAAAAATGAACCGTAGTTTTTTGTATTTTACTTCTTCTGCGATTTCCTTATGCTGAATCTCTTATTTTATCGTATTTCTTTTGTTTAGTAGCAAAAATCGCCATGTTGATAACTTCTAAAGGTGTTTATTATGAAAAGTTTGTATTAGTGTTATTGGTCAATTTCGTAAAGCATTTTGATTGTGGATTTGAGAGACGGTTAGTAAGAAGTTTTGGTTCCTTCAGTCATAAATTTCGAAAATGAATCCCTACGAACGTTTAAGTTGACATACAACAGCCGAACAATGTGCACAAATTGTTGTACTAGCCGAAGACGGTATTAATCAACAATATATTGCTAATGGTCTTGATCTGCACCAGTCAACGGTATCTAGAGTTTTGCGTCGTTTCCACGAGAAAAGACAATACTCTAGAAGACCTGGACAAGGACGCAGACGAACAACAACAGCTCAACGGGATCGTTTTCTGCTTTTACAGTCGTTGAGACACAGGACTCTGACTGCTCCAGCTTTGCAAGTTATGACTTTAGGAAGATATCAATTCCAAATTAGTGCAAATACTGTTAGAAGAAGACTTGCTGAACACGATTTAAGGCCCAGGATACCAGCAAGGGGCCCACAGTTAACAGCGGCTCACCGAAGAGTACGATTGCTGTTTACCCAAAATCACGTTGATTGGGAATTGGATCAATGGAAGTTAGTAATGTTCTCTGACGAGTCCAGATTTTGCCTGGATCAAAGTGACAGACGTGTCCGGTGAACCGATGCTCAGGAGAGCGATATGCTCAATGTAACATTATCCCGAAAGTCAATTTTGGAAGAGGTTCCGTTATGGTTTGAGCAGGTGTCACTTTCGACGCTCGCACAGAGTTGGTGGTGCTAGAAAGAGGAAACCAAAATGCGGCGACGTACATTACCAATATTCTGGAACCTCATATTGTCCCATTCCGACCATTTATTGGGATGACTTTATTTTTATGCATGATAATGGTCGACCGCACGTTGCGGAAATAGTGCAGCATTATTTCCGTGAGGTCGAAATTGGGCAAATGCAATGGCCAGCAAGGAGTTCAGATCTAAACCTCATCGAGTAATTGTGGGATCCTACAGATAAAAGAATTAGAAGGTTACCAAATCCACCAACAACTCTTTATCAGCTGTCTTTGGGTCTAACTCAAGTTTGAGAAGAAATTAAGCAAAGAGTTATACAAAACCTCATTTTAAGCATGAGACAATGTTGTGCAGCTGTAATAAAGGCACGGTGTGCCAACACGCACTATTAAATGTTAAATTTCTTTGTTTTCTCCGAATTTGAATTTTTTTATTTTTTTGTTTTCTTGATTTCTTTGTTGTGTTCTGATTGTTGTAGTGTTGACTTTTATAAATCTACTTCTTTAATACTTTACAGTTCGAAATGTTGTAACTGAAAATAAATTTGGCTCAAAAACACGAGTTTTGAAATTATGCGTTAATTTTGCGGCGCAGTGTATATGACAGAAGTGACCTCATTATCCTTAAAGAGAAATGTATTAATTTGAAGTCAATTTCGGGTAATGAAATTAAGAGCGGCATCACGAAGTCAATCTATTAAGAGACGATCAAGATTTTTCAATATGCTTCTCCACAAAAAAATTATCAACTATACCCGGGACGCCGAACAGATGTAGTAATAAAACCGCCCCCTAGTGCCCGCGTATTTTAAACAGTAGCTTTCAATTGTTGATGTACTACATCTACAAAAATTACTTGACGGCATCTCATCAGTTTGAGTAGGTAGTTTTACCCTCGCTTCGGCAGTTTGGCCACGTGTTCATGTTTGGAGAAGATGTGCACGTCAATGAATGCAACATTTTTCTCAGTCTCTATCAACTAGTACATATATCACATTTTTATATATCGTTCTGCGCAACTAAAGCCACATCCCTTTTTTATTACTAAAGTGTGGTCGCCGAAAAGATGGAGTAATAAAAAAAGGGATGTGGCGTTAGCTGCGCAGAACGATATACGCCGAAGCCTGTTTCACAATGAGGCAGGTTCTTTGCAATTTATCATTCTCAAAAGAATATGATATAGTTGATAGACTGAGAAAAATCTTGCATTCATTGACGTGCACATGTTCTCCAAACGTGAACATGTGGTCAAACTGCCGAAGCGAGGTTAAAATTATAATGAGATGCCGTCAAGTAATTTTTATGGATGTACATCAGGCTTTCAAAAATATGCGCACGTTTTGAATAAGCCAACTGGAAACTGCTGTTTAAAATAAGCGGGCACTAGGGGGCGGTTTTATTACTCCGTCTGTTCAGCGACCATACTTTAATCGACGCAAGTGTACTCGACCTCGTATCTTCTGTACCTCCAAATCTCACAATAAGTAGAAGTAAAACGGCGTAACGGTGTTAAAAGTATTATTTGTTTATTTCTTTTATGTGATTTGTGAAACTTTCAGAAAATGCTTATAATTAGAATATATTATACATATTATTTAAATGCCAAATATAAAATAGAACATATAGCAGTTCTAATCTAAAGTAATAAAAATAATATAAACAAAGTTATTTGCTTTTGACCAGTTTCTTACCACATCTAGAACTAATCTGCCAAAGCCCGATCAGCAGTTATTTACCTACCTTTAGCAGTTTCATCTAGTTATTTCCTGAAATAGTTAGACTTCCTGCTTTGGCTACATATTGTAATAGTCCAAAAAGGTTCCCTAATTAAGAATTTTAATTTTTCAATGATTTCAACGAAACGTCCTTAACAACAATTTATTGGGGGCGGAATTTTTGTTAGTTGTAATTTTTTTTTCTCAATATCGCCACAATAATCCTTAAAACGGTAATACCGTGTAGTGACCCAGATTAAAATTTAAAATTTTAATTCCCGGTACCACCACAAGAGCGCGTCAAAACGAAAATACTAGCGGTTGAACTATAAACTAACAGGAGGGTTGGCAACTCTGAGGGAGAGGGGGATGAAGCGGTTCGCGCGCGATGGCCGAAAGGGTAGGGGACTTCTGTTTGGTTTTTCAAAAAGAACACACCGTGCGAAGAGCGATCCATATTTCAAAATTTGTAAGTTAAACCGTGAATCAATTACACTACGGTCCTGGGTAGATATTTTGAGGAATCCGATGTTTTAATCCGCCCCGGGTAATTTATCCCACGTTCGTTGTCGTTTTTTTTGACCAGGACCACGTGGTAAAGGTATGTTGTAGATATCATTTTGTTGTATGCTGTTTCTTTCGAGAAACGCCCATTTGTTAATTTTAAGCGTTATCCCTTAAGTTTCTCCCGCAAGAGGTAATTTTCAGGCAATCCGTTAATTTCGAAAATTAGTAGCCGTCGTCCGAATCACGTGCGTCCATTTTGTTTTTCTTTCGCTAACATTTTCTAACGGCACTTGATCCGCCATTTTTCGTTCAGCATTGCCCGCGGTTATCGTATTCGTTATTTATGTTACTTACTTATATTTGTGACATTTAAAGCGTTTTTTTTATTTTATCGTTGTTTAACGTTGCGCTTTGTTCTCTTTTTATTTTATCATTGTTTCATGTTGCGCTTTGTTTTGTGGATTTTTATCATTGTTTGATGTTACGCTTTGTTCTGTTGAATTTTATCATCGTTTAATGTTAGGCTTTGTTCTATTGAATTAAACTCGGGTTTTCTTTGTGTTGTTGCTAAGCACCGCTAGATTTCGGAAGAGTTAAAGTTAAAATGTTGTAAGTACGACACTATGGGAGTTAGGTGACATTCAGGAAGTCGTGGGGTTGTCTAGTAAATTTCTGTGGAGGCCACGGTTAGTTAGGGCCGTTAGCGGAGGCGGACCTAAGCCCTGCTCGATGTGGCTCTAGGATGTTGACGTGAACCTCCGTCGGGATTCTAGGGACCTCGTAGTTTGTCGGTAAACGGTTGGTTGGGGAAGGCGGACCTAAGCCCTGCTCGATGCGGCTCTGGGATGCTCATCGTACAGCTCAGAACGCTTCTATCACTCTTTCTTAGTCGCTAAAATAGTCCGACGTTCATTTACTCGAGTATCTAGAAACGTCGCTGGTCTCAAGCCGATTCAGATTATTCTTCTAAGTCCCCTCGCTGCGGAGAGTTTGTTACCTCCAGCTCGTAAACACCCGTTGGCGTACCTTGACCGCGTAGTTCCTAATTAAACATTATTAATCGAGTTGTAAAATATGAGTAATACTTGGGATACGGTTTTTGAAGAGGGTTTTTCATCCATCCCTGTCTGTAATAACTGCATTATAATTTGTTTACTTGTTTGACAAGCTTTAACCTGTCATTTTGTCTGTTAGGTACCCGTTTTTCTGTTGCTTTAAATGTTACTGCATTCATCTTGTCGTGTATCTTTGTAATGGACTCAGTTAGTTAATTTACTGGTACTCCGTTAAACTGAATTTCTGTTATTTTGGATTTGTTTCATTTTAAAATCGAAGTTATTACAGGCATTTTTAATATAAGGTACTTTGCTTCCCTCACCCGTGTGTTTTATTTGCGGCACTCTTCCAACTGAAACCCTCATCGTTTGCATTCCGAACCTTTTCCGCCAAAAGAAAATCACAACGTAGGGTCCCCTCCTCTTCGATGACGATCACGACCACATTTGTTTCAGTTTGATGGAAAGAAGTAATGTAGTTCTGGGCAGCAGGTTTATTAACAACAACAAAATGCTTTATTTTGCCCTACGGGCTTTCAGATTCCTGATTACAAAACATAAACATAAAAATAACAATTTATTGTTCTCCCTCACTCCTCTCGTTCTCTATTCTTTCTCTCCTCTTCCTTATTCTTTCATCCATCTCCCTGCCGTCTTCGCTCCCTATTTCTCCCCATTCCCTTCTCTTTCTCTCTCTCATTTCGCCGCATGTGTTTGATCTTCTCACTATCCTCGCGTCACTTCTTGCACCTTCTCTCTCTCTTCTCCTTCCTTCCCATTCCTGTTCTCTCTCTCCTCGTCCCCACCTCTGCAACCCGCTATCATTTTCCTCTCTCACACACACTCTTTCTCCTTCCTATTGTACTTCGATTCTCTTATTCTCTCTCTTCTCTCTTACTTTTCTGTGTCTTTGTCCCTCTACCTTTTTATTCACCTTCTCCTTGTACATTTTCTCGCCGAGTCGTCTTCTTATTCTCTCCTTCTTTTAGCAAATTTTCTTCAGTTTCTCCTGTCTCTTATCCCATCTAAACCAGTCCCCGTTTATCTGTATCTTCCTGTATCCTATTTTCACCCTTTTTCCTCTATCTCTCTCCTCTCTGGCCAACTCACTTAACTTCTTTTGTGTTTCCCTTTCTTCTTTTGTCATGCCAGTAATGTAGTTAGATCATTACAAACGGGATATCTTGGTCAAAGGTGGTCATGTACCGAGTGACTATAAATGATTGAAAATTATTTTGTTATGTTGCTAACACATTTGAAATCTTTAGTTAGCAACATCGTTGGCATGACACACGCAATTTTAAAAATTGAAACAAACGTCAAAAAAATCTAAATCGACAATGTACTTCGTGACTTAACCTAACCTAAATAGAAATGATTGACAGATGATCCACGAGAAGACTTGCACTACCAACTGCATCAGTGTTCCCAATCCACTATTTTCCTTCAATCATTTATAGTCACTCGGTATTTTCAAATACTTGTCGAAGCTTTGTGTGAAATCATTTTTTGAATGTCAAAATCAATTTTCGAGAGCACTTCCCACACTTTGCAGTAGGTAATGCTGAAGAATTTTTATGCAACACAAATTGTGTTGGTGTGTTTTGCGAAACTGGCTCTGTGACTCATAAAAAAGGTACTGGTAGGTCAATCGTTCGTACCGAAGAAATCGTCACATTAAATAAGTTGTGATTGACGTTTTCCAATCCATGACCACCTTTGACCAAGATAATTTTTAATATCCCGGTATAATATTCAAATTAAATTTGCTAACCATCTTTGAAATTGTACGCGTCGGTGGGACAAACATAGTTACAAGAATAACAAATGTTCATGGGAAAAACGACATTTTGGGAATTCCAGTTAAAATCAGGAGATAATTTAATTACTGAATTTCACGTTACCAAATTTCAGATTGAGAAAAACATCAGGTAATGTTCACTAGATTAAGTGACTTTTTTATTATTCTCAAATTTTTCTCAAATGTGTAGTCAAAAGAACGAGAATTGCAAATTAGAAACAAAACGTTTCATCGTAGAAAACAACAAAAAACGTTTGCAGTTATAGTTAAAAAGTAACAAAACAAAGTAGAAAATGAATTGACAGAAAACACAAAAAAGTACCTAATGGAAACATTACATAGTGAGTGACAGAATGTGAATGAAGATGATTTTAAATTAATCAGGACGGTTTTGGGAAATTCAAACAAATGTAGAGCAATAATTATTGTTAGAATTAGCTGATCAACAGAATTGCATGTGCATGGCATTGCAAGAACCAAACTCTTTAGTACTTGCGTAAAATTGCAGTAGGCATATGAAACATAAAAAAATGTCACTAGTGGCGTAAAAGATCGGCCAAACCTTTAGAAATTCAATAAAAAAAAATCAATTATTTATTTCCAATGGTTCAGGAGTTATAATTTTTTTAATGAAGCCCTGCAACCCAGCTTTTTTGCGAAGAAGATGACATAGGTCAAAAACAATTTCAGATAAGTGTTGAACAAAAGGACGTTCTAAACTCAAAATTTAATGTAGAATCGAAATTTGAAATTAAAATGGGGCCTTTCCATTAAAAAAAAACAAAGGTGGCGTCGATTTCCGGAAGTGTCGTCATTTTGAAAATATTTTATTTGAACTTAGAGCAGTCCATTATGGTCGGCTACCAATTTTCATATTCATTCAATTTTGGGAATTCAGAAAGTTTCTAACGAACAGGCTACGTGAATCAGCCTTGTGTAGTCAGAAATTTAGTCATTTTCAGATTTCTAATTTAAAAATTATGTAAAGTACATACATACTATGTTTCAAAGCAATATGAAAAAGTAATGATGACAATAAAATCGCAAATTAAAGATAAATACGTTTGGTTCACTGTCGATGAAACTACTGATATTCAGGGTAGATGTGTCGTCAATATTATTGTTGGCACATTATTCTCACAATAACCTTCAGAGCAATTTTTAATTTCTAGTACGTTCCATAATACCGTAAATGCCGAAAAACTTTGCGAAATAGCTATTTATGCACCGCGCAACGATGATTACGCCCGGAGAATGATGAATCCAGCTCGAGGGCTTTAGCCCGAGAGATGGATATCGTTCGATGGGCGTAATCATTCGGTGACGCCGTGGTGCATACAAGATTTTATTTTTCACTATACGTGTTTAAAACAAAAAAAATTGGCATCTTTGCAATTATGAATTGATGAGGGCGTTATGAATTCATTACGCCCGCTTATTCTTATTACGCCCTGTTTTATTCCCCGGTTGTTATGGACATGTTATGGACAATTATACTAAAGTGAAAAATAAAAATAATAAAAGCTTTGCAACATAATTATGAATGTGACGTTTCTAAAGTTTTATTGTTCGTTTCAGATGCAGCTAGTGTAATGCTGAAAACAGGAAAACTATTAAAGAATTATTTTCCTAATATGCTGCATCTGACTTGTTTTGCACATGGACTGCATCGAATTTGTGAATTTATTCGTGATAGTTTTCCCGACATAAATTCTTTAATAAGTTTGTTTAAAAAAATGTTGTTAAAATCACCCAGTAGAATATCGTTGTATAGGGAAATGTGTCCGAATACTCCATTGCCTCCGCAACAAGTAGTTACACGGTGGGACACGTGGCTATACTTGGGCTTGGGTATCATCCGTGGGCTTGGGCCAACCAACAGATATACGCTTGCCCGACATCGATTGACGCGACGCCAAGCGGCGGAGCTCGGCGTTTTTCAGTTTGTAAACAAACAGTTTCGTATTTGACGACGTGTAAAATCGACTTTTTGAAAGTAAGAAATTCAAATTATTTAGAAAAAAGAAAAGAATGATCAATCGGGGAGGTGTTTGCTGTGTTTCGGGTTTCCAAAATACCGAAAAAAAGAATCGGTAATTGAAATTTTAATCATGTATTTGGCATGCGTACTTGCTAACAACAAAGAACCTCTTATTCGTGAGAATTAAAAAACAACAACTAATTGTTACTTTTTATACAATAAATAAACAGTTGACGCATAACACAGTTAATTTCAATTGCATTAATAATTTACATGATTAATGTAGTGCGTTAAATACACTGGACAAAGTACTTGAAGTAAAACCATTGAATGTTAGGAATTATTGTTCTCAAAACATTTTTATTTAGTTGCATCTTAATATGCACTTGATCTTTAGGAGAATATACAAAAAATCGCAATTTTGTGCATGAAATTGCTCTTTGGCAATGAGAATGTTCCAAATAAGTACTGTTAAAATCGCGCTAGTTCCTCTTTAAATACCTATGGGCCGTATGATTTCCCATTCGTTAAGCCTTTCATTAGCTAAATATGTAATTGATTAGACAAAGTGAGACTATATGCCAAACACTATGTTAGACAGAGACAAAACAATTTAACGACGTTCTTTAACTTTAATGAAAGGGAAATCATGCGGCCCAATGTTTTTAATCGCCAAATCTCAAAAATTACACTAAAAACGTTCCCAATCGAAATTTTATCGTTGAACTTAGTCATTTGTATTTAAAATATAGCAACAATTTATAAAGATTGGTGTTTTGAGGCGCCAATATTTCTCTAAATTCCGAATCGAAAATTTTACCTTTAGACAAGTTTTTTTCCGTGAACAGCTCGAATCAATCGACTGAAAGCCGCAAGTTATTATTTGCATGATTTATTGTACACTTGAATGCGAAAATTTCAAAAACTCCTGTGTTTTAATGAGTGATATTACATATCAAGACGGGCGTAATTTTGAAAACACTAACTGAGAGCTGCGCGCTGCCTCCGCGAGGCGGCGCAGCAGTCGTCAGAAAACGATATCGGGCAAGCGTATAGTAATAAAACCGCCCCCTTGTGCCCGCGTATTTTAAATAGCAGCTTCCAATTGGCTTATTCAAAACGTGCGCAGATTTTCGAAAGCCTGATGTACATCCACAAAAATTACTTGACGGCATCCGGCATTTTGACTTATTAAAATTATTTATTAACAAGTTAAAAGATGATGCTGTCAGTGTTAAAGAGTGTAAGTCTCTGTTAATTAATAAAGATTTACACTCTCAAATAAATTTTATTTACAACAATTTTGCACAAATAGCGGAATACAACTTAAAAATATAACCTGGCCTTTTCAAAATAGATTTAAACAAAAAATTGATGCCGTGATAGCTACAAATCCGGATTTTACAATTGTAAACAAATAACTTCGAACTTTTTTACGAACGATGTGACGTTGTTAAAATATTCCGACCTTGTTCCTTATTTTATGTTTGCTCCAGTAACAAGTTGCGATGTGGAAAGATCTTTTTCTAAATTTAAAAATATTTTGACTTCCAAGCGATCTTCCTTTACTGCGGAAAATTTAGAAAAATATATAGTTATACAAACGTATTATTCAAATACAGTCTTAAACAGTGATACACAAGAGTGAAATACAAGTTTTAAATTCACTTCACACAAAAAATATCGCATCATCTCATTTTCGGCTCTATAGCAACAGGTCATTAGTATTTGTTTGCAAAAACAATAAAGGTCGTTTTATCAGAAGGTTTTTACTCTATTCTGAGATAAATTGTGTTATCTTTATTTTTTTTGGGGGTGTGCTGACGGCGTACAATTACAGCCACGGAATTTTGGTCGTCACTTGACATTCTAGTGAGTTGAGATGTAAAGCGGTCCTAATGTATTCGTAACCTCACTCTCTGCTATTAGAAGACTTGTCATTTTGATGCTGACTGACTTACAAGAAAACGCGCTTCCTCATTTCGTGCAATCTTAGATCAGGGATATTATCTGTACTTTATTGAAATAGAGTATTGGTAGCACGTTCACAACTATTTGAATGAAGTATGACACTGACAAATTTTTGGATGTCAATTCCAAAAGTCAATCATAATGACAATAAAGCATGGACTACATCCATTTTTTTTGAATTGACATGAAAGTGACGGCCGAAATTCCGTGGCCGCAATTGTACACTACGGGGCGGCACTGCACTCGGTAAAGTGGACTTTCGTACGCTGAATTACTTCGAAATCCCGCATTTTATCCGCGCTCTGGTTATTGCATTAATGGGATTTTACTCTTCACCGTCTAAAATATTTGTATTTTAAATTTCACAAAAATCCGTTGGAAAATAACAGACCTATATTAGACTCGAAAGTCTTAACTGAGACACCCTTTAGGTATACAGGCTGTTTGATGAAAAACGCCTCAACCCATAACTTTGTTATTTATTACCCGATTTCAATGAACAAAAAAATCAAAGATGTGGTTTTTCAAGCGCTACAAAACAGCGATAAAATGTTTTTTTTTTGGCGTTATTTCAATAGCTAACGATAGTCAACTTTTTTTTTTTTTAATGGACACGTAGTTTTTTAGGCTTGGTCTGGTAAGGTTTTTTTTTCTGGATCTAATGATGTATTGAAAGTAATCATTTGGTTCATAGCTAACTGAAAAAAAAATAAAAAATTTTTTTGTGGTTCAGCTTATTATAAAATTTTTAAGAGTGCCGTGAAAAACAATCGGAATACAAAGTACGATAAATGTCATCTAAACGTCAGCTTAGAAGCTTTCATCTGCTTTTTTAAACTTTTTTTATTTAAGTATAAAATAACATTGTCAGTCATGCAGGATAGCAGTCATTTGACTATTATTTTATGTTCGAGTGTAATAAAAATCGTAATTAGTCAAAAACAAAAACTTTATAGAAAAAATAATTTTTTAATTATTATTTATGTTTTCCAAGAAAATAATAATAAAACTCTTCAAGATTGCACCTGAAAATTTTCAAACTCACTTGACATTTGTTGCTATTTGTATTCCAATTGTTTTTCACGGCACACTTGAAAATTTCATAATAAACTGAACCACAATTAAAAATTGTTTTATTTTTTTTTCAGTCAGCTATGAACCAAACGATAACTTTTAATACATCGTTAGATTCAGAAAAAAAAACTTTATCAGACGGAGCCTAAAAAACTACATGTGTCCATTTAAAAAAAAGAAGTTGACTATCGTAAGCTACTGAAAATAACGCAAAAAAAAAATTATTTTATGGCTGCTTCATAGCGCATGAAAAATCATATCTTCGGTTTTTTTGTTCATTGAAATCGGATAATAAATAAAAAAGTTATGGGTTGAGGCGTTTTTTATCAAACAGCCTGTATACACCCTTGTCCACTACATAGGGATGCTTGTGTACTCCCGCACAGAGATTTTTACATCAGGAAATTCCTCAAGTCGCATTTTTTTTCTTCACGAATAGTATAGTAGTTTATTTGACGAGTTCGTGTGTAAATTGAGCTTTTTTTGGCACTCGTGGGCCTTTAAAACGCTCGTTTAATTTATTGAATGCAACGTTTTTTTGTTCGACGAGCCCCTCAAAGGCCCCAAATCGCTTAAAATCTTTAAAATTAGCTTGAGGTTTCGTTTTGACAAGTTATGACATTTATCAAAATCCGCTCACATAGGAGAAAATTCTCAAATTCTGACAGTGTCGAACAAAAGATTCGTTTTTTGAATAGAACTGGGACCATTTTCCCTGTTTGGTTCCCAATTCATAAAATTGACCTTGCACAGCTATTATAACAGCCAAACAATTGGTTCTAGCTCTACAGTATCTTCATTCATTCGTTAATTGCCACCATTTATAACATTTACTAATGGGCACTGGAGATTATGAATAATAAATTTAATACATTCCAAGATATTAATTATAATAACCAATCTTCATAGGATGTTAGGTATTGGCCCGGTTGTATAGATTGGCCGATTCAAATAAAATGTTAAATATCCTCCAATCAGATCGCTTGATATTATGCGAACTTTAACAACGATTTGACATCGCTTTATGCAACCGGGCCATTATGTATAATCTCCGGTTATTATTCATAATGACCAGTTAATCACATTTCTCGTAACATATCTCTGCAGTAATTAGTTTAGTTAATTTTAACTTCTATTTCGGTGACATATGCTATTTACAATGAGAATGTAGCTTCCATGAAATGTCACTTTGACTCTTGAAAGTCCAATTTCTTTGTTTTGTTACTATTCATTTTTTTTTGTTCACACATTATAGAATTTAACGTTACTGGCATGGTAAAAAGGGTTTTTACTGGCGACAGAAGGATATGACTGGAGAGCCGAAGGCGAGCCAGTCACCTTCTGAAGCCAGTAAAACCCGTTACCATGCGTGTATTGTTGAATATTTTATTTGTTCCTCCCTTGTAAATAGTAATATGTACAAACTATTAAAAATTCCGGTATTTGAATGAAAAATCGTATGAGCTTTACACCTATTGCTTTGGAAACGCACATCACTCATATGAGCACGCGTGTAAAATTTTACTGGCTAGCCAGTAAATAAATAAAAACTAACCTCCGAAATATTATAGTTTATTTCGGCAAAATATTAAAACTTAGTAGGCGCGCACGATCGAGATTGTATTAAATTTTACTTCACAAAAGTCAAACCAAATTGACATTTGCTCACATTTTTTAACGGAATTGCGGGAATCCGCACACAAATTAACATTCAATCCCTTACCTGAGAAAAGCAAATTACGATACCAGAAAACGTACAGAGATTTTCGCGATTGGTGCGACAGTAGCGCCACCACAGGTCAGTTATGGGTTTCATTACTGACCGCTTACGACTCATTACTGACTCCTTTTTTCACCATTACTGACCGGTTGATGTGTACACGAGTAATCGCTCACTTTCTAACCTTTAAGAGGTTAGAAAAGCTGTACGTAACTAACCGATTGTGAATAAAATATAAAACCAAATTTAGAGATTATTTAGGCATTTCAATTAGGTATTACTACTTTTATTAACATCGAGCACAGTTTTGTCTTATAATTATTAAATATTATTTTTCGAATTAAATCAACTCAAGTTACTACAAGAAACGTTTTATCGTGACAACTAAAAGAACATTCCATAAGTATAATAATATGATTTTCACAATATTGCTTTGCTTTGAGGTGGTACTTACATATTAATATTGTTAATATTAGGGTATCCAGAAAGTTCTGAGCGTTTTTGTGGTATTCTGTTTCACGATATAAAATAATGTAAAATCAATTGGTAATTTTTGTTAGTTTTTTAAAATATGAAGTACACTTGTTCATAAACAATTTGACATTTCTCAGTTAAATAATTTTCAATCGGTTACATTCTGGTAATTGATTGTTTACATGGAAAAAGAACGAAATCGTAATTTAATGTTACATATATAAATTTAAATGTGGACATTCAGCTGCAGCAGCCACAAGAAATATATGCAGAATTGAAGGTATGGGGAAGAAGGTCTTAAAGATAAGAATCGTTCGGGACGAAAGAGTCCATCTTCTATCGTCGTAGAATTGAGCATGTGGGACAAAGATGGTTGGAAGTCATTGACAATAACGGCGAATATTTAGTTTAATTGTTGTTTAATTTTTTAAGTAATAGATATTTATTTATTTTTATCTATTTTTCTAAAAAACGCTCAGAACTTTCTGGACATCTCTGGACATCCTAATATTAAACATTTAGAAAGCTCTGTTCCTAAGTGATGTCGCCACCTATTAGAAAGTAGTGAAATTATGAACGACTTGGTACTGGTGACATCTCAATGGGCCTCCCACAATGAAGGGATATGATAGTTATGATACCTGTACCCTGTACTTCTTTCTGTCATGTACTGAACCAAGTTGGCCGTTAACTACAGCCGTAATTAAACTAAACATAAAACGATATAGATTTATGCAATTATAACCTGCCAGAAAGAGATGAATTCGTCACGAATGTGTTAACCGTGGGACTCCACGGACGCCACGTCAGCACCGCGTGGCCGATCTCTGTGGTACTCGGCGGGAACCGACGGCCCACGATGGGAGCAGGACGAATAGAGGAAGTACCGTGCGGGAAGCACAGGGAGATACGAATCTACCAGAAAACGGGCCAGACTTGTATCGAGTCGATCTGGAATTAAAACTCCTTGTTTTGAGGCTATTTGTTTCATTAATTTACCGCCCAATCACAAATCCTGCTAACAAATGTAATTAGAGTCATGATTAAATTTAATAAGGGTGTCGTGATACGGCCCATTGTTACTTTCTCTCATTCTTTTCCAATAGTATCAAATATTAGCTATTATAAACAACCCTATAGCTGAAAAAATAAAAACCTACAACATACAGAGATTTCGCGAGTGATAATGAGTCCACTTGAATTGAAAATGCAACCCACAATAACAATACGTTAACGTGGATATTGTTTTCTGGTATAGTTTGTCCAGTGAAAGATTGGTTGGCAGTTGGCATAAAAATCACTAAATTCTACGTAGAGAAAGTAGTACCTAGCGCACGTAAAATTTGAAATTATATTCTTCAAGCAGTATCATTTTTGCCCTGAAATTATGCTCTAATTAATGTATTCTAGTGCATTTTGTAGTGTTGGGTTAATTTAATACAATCCCAACCTCTCGCTGGACGAAGTATAAATGTTAGTTGTGACAAATAGAGTTATTGGAAGCAGTCACAATGGATTTATAATTTGATTTGAAAACAATACGATATCTAAAAATAACGACGTTAACTTTGCAAATGTATTGTGGGTTGCATTTTCAATTCAATCGGACTTCTTATCACTCGTGAAATAACCTGTATAAAAGCTTTGCGTACAGTAAGCTGTACCTAACATATACAGCCAACTGCAACTTTGCTAAAAGAAAACGCCACCTATCAACTCTAGACACAAAGCTGTTTTACTTTATACCGTATGTTTCAAAAAATGTCTGGTCAAGTAGGCGGTGAAAATCGAAAGCATTAAATACGTATGGCTTAACTTGAATAATTCAGACGTAAATGTGATTATCACTACAATTGTTTTGAACGAACTATCATAAAATGACAATTTCAGGAAAAACTTGAGAACGGTTCTTTTCCTACGATTCTACAAGAATGCCGCCGCGTCCCGCCCTGAACGCGATTGCCTCTGCGTTATATACGTAGAGACCATTTCATCTAAAAAGTACATGATGACTCATAGAAATCTGACCGTACGACACTATACCTACTTGGGCCAACCAACAGATATAGTAATAAAAAAAGGGGATGTGGCCTAGTTGCGTAGAACGATATACGCCGAAGCCTGTTTCACAATGAAGCAGGTTCTTTCTAACAAATAGAAAACCAAAAGTCTTGAAAAAAAACTATTTTGTAATACAAATCGAAAAATGCCAAGGAAAACTAACAAACATAAACACGTGGTCAAACTCCCGAAACGAGGTTAAAACGAATGAGATGCCGGATGCCGTCAAGTAATTTTTGTGGATGTACATCAGGCTTTCCAAAATCTGCACATGTTTTGAATAAGCCAATTGGAAGCTGCTATTTAAAATATGCGGGCACTAGGGGGCGGTTTTATTACTATATCTGTTGGTTGGCCCAAGTATAGTCAGCTGATGCCGTAGAAACATTCGATTAGCTGAGGAGTCACTATAGTTCATATAATTTATATGATTGAAATTCTAACAAATCAATAATTGAACAATGAATACCATAGAACGATACACAACGAAAGGAATAACAAAAACAAAACACTTTTTGAACGCTAACGGGGTTAAGTTAGAAATAACAACGAGCGCATGGATTCCACGGGGTTGATAGGTCTGTACGCCGCTGGACTCAAATCTCCCCTAAAAATTTGAACATGGACTCGTCTGACGACAACGCGTTCGTGCGCATTATGTACTTCTTAGATGAAATGGTCTCCAACAGGTTAAAGCACAGAGTTAAAGTTAGGTTATGTCCTCTACGGGTTATGTACTGTCAGGGGCGGCTGGTGTATAAGTGCTGCAGAGCTGAAGAACTCCCAAAAATTTTGTTATACATTCTAATTTTAATTTCCGCAATAAAACAGTAACATGATTAATTTATAACAAATGTTTTATATTCATAACATAATTACATAACATTTTTGTTTTATAATACAAAAATTTCTAATAATACTAGCTGACCCGGCGAACTTCGTACCGCCTCAGAATCAATAAATGTTGTGTTAACTTATTAGGTGAATTAAATTAAGTTTTTTTATTAAGATAAAATGAATAATTAAAATGAATTGAAATTTAATGATTTAATGCATACACAAACAAATTTAATACAGTTGGTTGCAAAAAAAAAAACGGGAAACGAAATTTTTTTATTTAATTATTTAATGTAAATTTGTTTTGTACATTTGTCAATTAATTGTCTACTCGACAATACCTATCAAATAATTTCTAAAAATGTCTGAATTTTGACTCTAATTCTAACCTATCTCTCGTAAGAAGGTTTCACACACTATGAAAAAATTGTAAAAATGTGTCAATTTTATTCTGACAGTTCCCGTTTTATTTTTTGCAACCAACTGTACCTTAATTTAATGCTAAGCACTACGCCCTCCGACGGAGATTATTCATTCGTATTCACGTCACGTGATGTGCAATTTCTGCACGGATTTTGGCCTTCAGGTCTTGTAGGGTCCTTAGATGGTTGATATAAACGCGAGATTTCAAAAAAACCCATAAACAAAGTCGCAAGGGACCAAATCTGGCGAGCGAGTTCTCTACTACAAATTGCCCCTTATTGAAGTGAAACTCCAGTTCTTCGTCTTGTCGCACTTCCGGTTTGTCTGAACGTAGTGACCCATGTAACAATTGATTTCTGGTTCGGGACACGACCCAACATTGAAGCGATTTCGGAAGGGTTGCGATCACAGAATATCAGTTTGAAAAGTAGACCTCGACGGCAAACGCAGGGTCTCCATCTCCACTCTTCCAACCATGGAGGTAGTATTAACAGGAGGGAGCATTCCCTATAGCCCTATACCATAAATGCTTTAGATGCGGTATCAGTCGGCCACTCTCTGGTACCACTTTATGACTCTTCTCAAACTCGCGCAAGCGTTAGTGACACTGCTGGCCCTCTGCTGGAATCTTTCCACATGGTGCGCTCTGCATTTAGTACCTCTTTATGGCAGTGCGCATTTACGGGGCATTTCCGCTTTTTTCAAATAGTGCTCCCTCCTGACAACGCATGATGGCAGCTGACAGAGATAGGGAACAAATCTTTAAAACCACGGGACCACGGCTTCCGAATGAGACCACTCCCGCCCCATTACGGTCTGAATGGCGCGCATTTCAAAAAAGGAAGTTATGTTGTCGCACCCTGTACAATGCAAAAATAGGTAACAGTAATACGTGTTGATCACCATTGAGATCACACTTGGTGTCAAAACTCAGCTGACGTTAAATCTCAATTAAGTTCAAATCAAAGCCAGTAGATACATATAAAGTACCGACACGGGTGAGAGCTTCCGATGACACACATTGGGGCTCGAAATTTAAAAAGTCCATTTGAAAATAATTCAGCAATAATGCCGTCTTGTTGTGCCCTTAATTGCCGAAGCTTTTCTGGAGTAAGCTTTTACCGTTTGCCTATTTCGGATAAAAGCCGATATAAGGCTTGGATTCTAAATATTGGACGAAGAAAATTATCTGAAAACGTTCGACTTTGCGAAGTTAGTATTTTCATACAAGAGCATTCATATCTTTAAATTTCGTACATACATAGTTTAATAAATTTCGTCTATTTTTAGAAACATTTTACACCATTACACCTGATCAGTTTGAAGGCAGATTTGACAAAAAGGTGCTGAGATGCAATGCGATTCCAACATATGTATTTTTTTAATATGTGAATCTGTCTTTTTCAATCATCGTTCCGTTTTGCAACAAAAAGACATTAAAATACTCCGTGAAAATCAAAGGCAAAATTTAAAAATAGCAAGGTTGGTAGAACTGACTAATTTGTACGGGGTGATCAATAAGGACTGTTTAAGTTGGTAACACTGAATCGTATTTTAAATCGTATAACAGAAGTAACTTCCGGTTGTTGGTGGCTTGTCGTTGTTAATGCTATACCTATATCAGATATTTGTCAAATAAACCAACAAAACATATCCAGTTACAGTGTTATAAATAAAAATTTTCTTAATTGTATTGCCAACTTAAACAGTCCTTCTTGATCACCCGGTATAATAGGTTGCTCGTTGAAAATTGGGGGGCGGGGGGGAAAGTAACTCGTGACGTAAAATCAACCCAGAAATTTTAGGTGTTTGAAAAGAACCCAAGGTTTATAAGCTCCGTGGAGTTTATTGGGTGGTTTTTTGGGCTTTATTCTAGCGAGGGAACACCTAATGCATGATCTACAGACTCTGTCGTAAAAGTTTAGTACACTGTGACGTCACGAGTAACTTTTGCGGGGGAAAAAATTCAAACTATTGCTTTAAATGGCAACGAGGCAACCTATTATACGGGGTGATCAAATAGGACTGTTTAAGTTGGTAACACTGAATTGTATTTTAAATCGTATAACAGGAGTAACTTTCGGTTGTTGATGGCTTGTCGTTGTTAATGCTATACCTACATTAGATATTTGTCAAATAAACCAACAAAACATATCCGGTTGCAGTGTTATAAATAACCGAATTAAAAAATTTTCTTAATTGTACTGCCAACTTAAACAGTCCTTCTTGATCACCCGGTACAAATTAGTCAGTTCTACCAACCTTGAAAAATAGCTTAAGTAGCGACATCTGTTGACGGACCCATCGCTACTGGTGCTGTCAGTGTCACTAAATGTCACCCGTGTCGGTACTTTATATGTATCTACTGGCTTTGGTTCAAATTGTCAATGCGCACACAATTACAGATGACATAACCTTACAAAATGAATTTTCTTGATAATTTTTTTTTCGTTAGTTATTCGATGTTTTAATAGTTATTCTGCTAATCGGGGCGGCGACAAATCCAACAATGTGTAACACAATAAAAATCATTGGTGTGAGCTCGTGACACATGTCGAGTACTTTTGAGGTTATATGAAATCACTGAATTAACTGAACGATCAAGTTATCGACCGGGGTTTAAAATTATTGAATTACTAATATCGCTATTAAAAAATAGGGGTTGATGGTAGAAGGGTGAAAATTTAGGGTTGTATGTATTTTTTAATGCCACATCATAAAAAAAAAACAATTTTGTCCAAAAAATAAAAAAAAAATTTGGGGAGGGCCACCCTTATCACTTAGGGGCATAAAAAATAGATAACAACCTATTCTCAGACCTACTGAACATACGTATAAAATTTCATCAAAATCGGTCAAGCCGTTTCGGAGGAGTATGATAACTAAAACTGTGACACGAGAATTTTATATACATATATTAGATTGCGGAATCTGGAAAAGTGCCCCGAATGCTTGCAGCGTTTCCACGTTGAATGGCAAGGGAAATCCTCTCGAAAAGGAATTTCTTTGATTTTGAATCGCCTGATTTCGCGGTTAGTCGGTTTCCGATAACATTAATGAAATCGATGGCTTCTTTGCACCAAGGGCCTAAGGCTTCAAATGCTAACCCTTTAAACACGTAGTTTGACGACATAATTGAACTATATTTGCTATGTTTGCGTTTGCAAGCCATTTCAGCGGCAAAACCTGAAACTTCAGATGATTTCAATACGTAACTGTCTCCAAGTGTATCTACAACAGTAACGTCCCAAACCAAAGGTTGATCTTTAATCCATGATTAATTATTTTACGTTAAAAAAATTGAAAATGATTGCTATGCTCCATTGTGACGAGCGAGACGAGTTCCATTAAGTCAAATAATTTTTGTGGTCGGTGCCGCAGCTGGGCGGCTTTTATTGCATTGAGCCACTGGAGCTTAGCTGTGCACCTCTTCGCAGTTCCTACCAACCGCAAACGCGTCTACAATTTATTAGTAGGATTGAACGAGAACCTGAGCTGCAAAGGCTCATGGCTCATGGAGTAATTTCACTCGGTTGTGACGTAGCGTGTATTCATTCGGTGTAAAAACGTGCTGTGTTTGTGTTAAAATTTTCGGAAATAAATACAGTAGGGCGTCGATTATTATCGAAATGGGACTGAGGGTAGTGCCAATAATAATCGTAAAATATAGCTGAAATTAACAAAAAATGTATAAGAAATATGTTTGATCTACGACAAAGACTCGAATTTATAATAAATTCCGATGTAAGCGGTAATAATTTTAAATTAGGATTCAATGTTCTTATAACTAACATTCGGCTAATCAATACTTTACTGTAAACAAATTAATAAATTTGCAGAACACCCGTTTTATTTCACCACGAGCCGCGCTTGTGTACTGTTACGATTTAAACCGCCGCGCGCTTGTAAATCTTCGTGATTTCTCTAGAATGTTCTAGAACCCATCGCGACAAAAACGTACACGGGCTTCTGCCGAAAAATCTCCGTAAAGAGGGTGAAGGCTATGAATCGGGGGAACCAGATAACTATCCACGTTTTCTCTCACCTCTCATTTTTTATTGCATTTCATTTCATTTATATTCAATGACCGACTCATTGAAAGCATTTTATTACTCATTTCGTCGCTGTCTCATTGGCAGTTGTATATAATCCATTTTTGAATCAAATTTTAATTTTTCGTCAAGGGCGGACACTTTATACACGGCTTCACCGTATCAGCTGGTAGTGACCTCGTCAGTCGTCAGCATCGAGCTATCGTCGAGCACCACAATTTCTTGCGACGTTTCTTCATCGGGCTGATAAAGTTCAACGACTCCAGTTGTCGACCGGCAGTAAATCCGGAACTCGCTGAAGGGAAGGAGTGAGAGCTCGACATCCTATCCTCACCGGAGGGCGGTGTAATCGTTCTAGCTTCCGAAAAAGGGTCGGTCTTCCACCCCCTTATAATTTCGCGACTTTCTGTCAACGGTGTCGGAAGATTGGCTCGTTGGGTTCACGTCAAACAGGGAAGCTCGTGGGATAATTAGTTATATTTTGTCCGGGATAAAGTAGGAGAAAATTAGACAACATTGTGTTAGGTTTCTTTTTCAAATCGTGGAGTTTTCTTTTTGCAGATTGTATCATTTCCTTAAGTTGTGTTAGATAAGAATTGTACATTTCTAGGTTTCATTTCTTGTCTTGTAACAACAATTTCACGTGACAGTCTGTAAATAAAAACCTTTCTCCACGAATTTGTTGTGTATCATTTCCCGTACTCCAGGCAGTTCTCACCATTTTTCAGCCTCAGTCGACGATACTCGTGGTTCGCATTGTAAACCGCGTTGTAAGCCCACGACCTATTCGTCATACCCCTGAACATTCCCGATTTGTAACCGGTAACAGGGTTGCCTACTTTCGGGAGGGTAATTAATAACGTAACAATACCCAGATCAGCAAAAACAAATATATCCACGCAATATGTTTAACCAAATAATGTAATAAGAATAATAGCCTTTTTTTTTAATTTCGCCCTGGGTCGGGTAGAATATAGCCTAAGGGAGTCCGTTTCGGCTCAGTGACGCGAGGGTCGCGGGTTCGATTCCGACCCAGGACGGGAAAAAAAAAGCTATATTCTATCTCGTGATTCGGAAATCACGTTAAGCCATTGGTCCCGGTCTATTGAGTTGGTCATCACACCCCTCATAGATTTGTAAACCAGTCCTAGACTGTGTAACAACATTTTTTTTTTAATTTCGCCCGACCTAGGGCGAAATTTAAAAGAAAGGCTATATCGGAAGTCACGTTAAGACATTGGTCCCGGTCTATTGAGTTGGGTCATCATGCCCCTCATAGATTTGTAAACCAGTCCTAGACTGTGAAACAACATTATTATAGATCGTGTTATAAATACAAGAAAGATCGTGTTATAAATACAAGAAATTATAAAAAACACATAATTATGCGGTTTGCAATCGATCATCGATAAATGCAGGATTTGCGGAACTGAAGGGGAAACCATTGAACACATTATTTCTTCTTGCACCGTTTTGGCTCAAAGCAAATATAAGAAACGTCATGATATATTCGCTAAAATTATACACATGAATTTACCTGCTGTACGCGGCTCTGGGATGTTGACGTGAAGCCCCCGTCGCAGTTATAGGGACCTCGGGGTTTTGTCGGTAAACGGTTGGTTGGGGAAGGTGGAACAGACCTAGCTCTACGCGACTCTGAGAAGCTCATCGTACAACCCCGAACGCTTATATCACTCGGAATTGGTCGGTAATAGTCCGACACGCGATACCCCGAGTACCTATAAATGTCGCTTGTTTTCAAGACGATTCAGATTATTTTTCTGAGTCCCCTCGCGGCCGAGAGTTTGTTACCTCCAGCTGTAAGCTCCTGTCGGCGTACCTTGATCGCGTAGTTACTAATTAAACTTGGAATTGTCATAACTCGAATTGTAAAATATGAGTAATACCTGGGATACGGTTTTGGAGAGGGTTTTTATCCGTCCCTGTCTGTGATAACTGCATTATAAATGTGTTACTGTTTTTTTTTCTTCGCAACCTTTAACTTGTCATTTGTGTTGTCATTTACCCTTTCTATTTGTTCTAAATGTTGCTGTATTAATATTGTTGCTTGTTTTTGCAATGGCCTCAGCTAGTTATTTTACTTTACTCTGTTATACTTGGTCCCCGTTAATTTTGGATTCGTTTCATTTGTTCGCCGAAAATCAACGTTATCACAGGCAATAAAAGGTATTTTGCGTCCCTCACATGTGTGTTTTATTTTGCGATACTCTTCCAACTGGAACCCTCATCGTTTGCATTCCAAACTTTTTCCACCAAAAAAAAATCACAACGTAGGGCCCCTCCGCTTCAATGACGATCACGACCACATTTGTTTCAGTTTGCGCAGATTCGAATATTTGGCGGAAAGAAGTAATGTAGTTAGATCATTACAAGATTCAATCATGAATGGTGATGAATGACGTTTCTGACAGTTTAATTATTATTTGAGTCATACGTTTTTAATGCTTTAGTTTTTCATGACCTACTTGACCAGAAATTTTTTTAAACATACGGTATCATCTACACCCATCAGTAGTTAACAATGTTAACATCATATAACAAAAAGCAACGGTTATCTAATTTTGTAAGTACGTTAAATTAAAAAAAAAATTGTCTGTGTTTTGGCACATTTTCATTTTTTAATTCATTAGTATTTTTACCCTGAATAGAAATATTGCAACACGAGCCATTATACAGGGTGGTCCCGATATAACCTGCCAAAAAAATTCTGGGTCATTAGAAGGATCTAACAAGTCCAAAAAAAACCATTTTGTTAGGTCCAAAATAATGGGGATAAATTAACCCCTATCCACACCCATTCGACGCTGCTGACCACAAAAATACATACCTACTCAGGAATTAATTGTTGGTGTTTGTAAGTATGACAGTATCTAAGCAACATAGGTACCTGAATCGTTTATGACAAATCTCAAATCTGACAAACTAAATCAAATTAATGACATTTATTGAAAACGCTGTACCTACTCTGTGTGCGTTAATTCACCAGCTTATTTAGGTACAAAAGCTGATTTTGTAGACTGAGATGAATAAATAAAGTGGTGTTCCTCAATGTGTAAATAAATGTAGAGGTAGTGTGTGCAAAATTGTGGAAGAACTGTGTAACAAGAGTATCGTCTTAATTGTGGTTAAATAGCCAAAATAATGTATTGAATAAATTTATTTACACTTTACATATTCGTACTTTCAACTCTAACTGAGAATATCTACTAACTAATGAAAGGTAAACTAGACTAGAACAATTATTTTATAATAAATGTTCTGTGTGCCTTCCGTTGGCATTTAAGCACATTTGAGTACGCTGGTACCAATTTTAATAAACAGAATTCAGCATTTCTGGGTTTTTACGAATCTGGTTCGCGGCGTCTATTACGCGTTTCTGGAGTTGGCCTCCTGTATTTATTTCAACTTCGTATACCAAATCTTTCGTGTGGTCCCAAAAATTAAAATCCAGAGGGGTTAAATGGAGGATCGGGGACGCCATCGTATTGGAATCAGTCAGAACCAACCTCACATAAATGCGGATGTAGCTCCACAAAAGTACAACGGGACGGAAGGACTCCTTCAGGAAAACGCTCGCCGTATGGTCGCCTTGCCGGTCTTGAATTACCACGTGTTTCGCCATAGAGTAAATGCAAATCGGCGTATTCTTGTTTTGTGAATTTCATAACCTTTTGAAGGATTCGAAAATTTAAAATTAAACTTGACAAATGTCATAGGTGTTGCAGGTACCGTTGCTAAAGAAATTGCAGCCAAGTAACCAGAATTACCTTTTTAAAACCGATTAACTCATTAGCGTACAGCAAATTTTGACCAAATTTTCAATTATTTTTATCTCGAAAACGAAAAGACTTTTATTAGAAACTTTTTTTGTGTATGAGTTCTACTCATCGTCACCTATTACTGGATTTCTTTTGGCAGGTTATATCGGGACCACCCTGTATAGGAGTACAAGACTATACTTTCTCCACGACTATACAGGGTAGTCCCGATATAACCTGCCAGAAGAAATCCGGTAATAGGTGACGATGAGTAGAACTCATACACAAAAAAAGTTTCTACTAAAAGTCTTTTCGTTTTCGAGATAAAAATAATTGAAAATTTGGTCAAAATTTGCTGTACGCTAATGAGTTAATCGGTTTTAAAAAGGTAATTCTGGTTACTTGGCTGCAATTTCTTTAGCAACGGTACCTGCAACACCTATGACATTTGTCAAGTTTAATTTTAAATTTGCGAATCCTTAAAAAAGTTATGAAATTCACAAAACAAGAATACGCTGATTTGCATTTACTCTATGGCGAAACACGTGGTAATTCAAGACCGGCAAGGCGACCATACGGCGACCGTTTTCCTGAAGGAGTCCTTCCGTCTCGTTGTACTTTTGTGGAGCTACATCTGCATTTATGTGAGGTTGGTTCTGACTGATTCCAATACGATGGCGTCCCCGATCCTCCATTTAACCCCTCTGGATTTTAATTTTTGGGACCACACTAAAGATTTGGTATACGAAGTTGAAATAAATACAAAAGGCCAACTCCAGAAACGCGAACAGATTCGTAAAAACCCAGAAATGCTGAATTCTGTTTATGAAAATTGGTACCAGCGTACTCAAATGTGCTTAAATGCCAACGGAAGGCACACAGAACATTTATTATAAAATAATTTTTCTAGTCTAGTTTACCTACCTTTCATTAGTTAGTAGATATTTTCAGTTAGAGTTAAAAGTACGAATATGTAAAGTGTAAATAAATTTATTCAATACATTATTTTGGCTATTTAACCACAATTAAGACGATACTCTTATTACACAGTTCTTCCACAGTTTTGCACACACTACCTCTACATTTATTTACACATTGGGGAACACCACTTTATTTATTACTCATTCATCTCAGTCTACAACATCAGCTTTTGTACCTAAATAAGCTGGTGAATTAACGCACACAGTGTACAGCGTTTTCAATAAATGTCATTAATTTCATTTAGTTTGTCAGATTTGAGATTTGTCATAAACGATTCAGGTACCTATGTTGCTTAGATACTGTCATCCTTACAAACACCAACAATTAACTCCTGAGTAGGTACGTATTTTTGTGGTCAGCAGCGTCGAATGGGTGTGGATAGGGGTTAATTTATCTCCATTATTTTGGACCTAACGAAGGGGGGTTTTTTGGACTTGTTAGATCCTTCCAATGGCCCAGAATTTTTTTGGCAGGTTATATCGGGACCACCCTGTATAAAAAAAAACAATCTTTGAAAATTTAATTTAATTTGATTTTTAATATTTGACAATTCAAATTGTGCCTTGTTTAGCAGTTGTATTGCGACGCGCGACTTATTGTTTACAAAGGCATCTGATTGGCGATCTGCCCGTGGATTCCGAAAATACGACGGATGTGATTGGCCGACAACTATACACAAATAAATGCTACCTACCGTGAGTTTTTTATTTTACTGAACATAGGATTCATGGATCTGTAAGTTTGGTTGCCTATTTCAAATGAATTGACTTGTCCATTTTAGAACTGAACATAGCCATTTTCCATTGTACTATGCCAGCGAATAAATTTCGGCCATCAATTTCATGTCATTGTCATTAGTTGTAAAACACCCTTTACATATTAATAACCCTATTTTCCACAGTTGTCACTTTGACACAATTCACATGTTCAGATTTAGTTAATCTGACGTTACTTTGAAGTACATATTGAGAAAATAATTTTAATATGTCAGAAATTATGACAATTAAGCCTAGACTACATTTCATTTTTCCAAATGACAGCAAATTTGGTGTCCGAAATTTATTCGCTGACATAGTACTGTCGTGAGCAAAAAAAAACTGGTCGTCAAATTCATGCTTTGACACAATGGAAAATGCTCCATTGTAAAACGGTCGTAAATATCATAACCTATCATCACGTTGTATGACATTACTTGTGATTTTTTTCTCATTTTTTTGAC